>NC_045971.1:34277607-34630097 GCF_010909765.2 Amblyraja radiata | reverse complement strand
AGGGCCGAATGGCCTACTCCTGCACCTATTTTCTATACCATACTTACGGTGAGGCATGGTGGTGGCAGCATCATGCTGTGGGGATGTTTTTCAGCGGTAGGAACTGGGCGTCTAGTCAAGATTGAGGGAAAGATCAACAGAGCAAAGTACAGAGAGATCCTTGATGAAAACCTGCTCCAGAGCATTCAGGACCTCAGACTGGGGTGGAGGTTCACCTTCCAACAAGACAACGACCCTAAGTACACAGCCAAGACAACACAGAAGTGGCTTTGTGACAAGTCTGTGAATGTCCTTGAATGGCCCAGCCAGAGCCCAGACTTGAACCCGATCTTTGGAGGGACCTGAAAATAGCTGTCCATCAACGCTCCCCATCCAACCTGGCAGAGCTTGAGAGGATCTGCAGGAAAGACTGGGAGGAATTACCCAAATATAGGTGTGCCAAGCTTGTAACGTTATACCCAAGAAGAATTCAGGCTGTAATCGCTGCCAAAGGTGCCTCAACAAAGGGCCTGAATACGTATGTAAATGTGATATTTCAGTTATTTATTTTTAATTACTTTACAAAAATTTCTAAACACCTGTTTTCACTTTTTTATTATGGAGTATTGTGCGTAGATTGATGATAACAAAATGAATTTAATCCATTTTAGAATAAGGCTGTAAAGTAACAAAATGTGGTAAAAGTGAAGGGATCTGAATACTTTCTGAATGCACTGTAGAACAAATGAATATTGTAAGCAATTTTGGGCACCATATCTGAGGAAGGATGTGTTTTTTCTGGAGTGGGTCCAGTGGAGGTTTACAGGAATGATCCCAGGACTGAGTAGGTTAACATATGATGAGTGTTTGATGACATTGGGCCTCTACTCGCTGGAGTTTAGAAGAATGAGATCTCATTGAAACATACAGAATAATGAATGGCTTGGATAGAGTAGATGTGGTGATGATGTTTCCATTGCTGGGAGAGCCTTGGACTAGAGGTCATAGCCTTAAAATTAAGAGGCGTTCTTTCAGGAAGGAGCTGAGGGGGAATTTCTTTAGTCAGAGGATGGTGAATCTGTGCAATTCTTTGCCACAGAAGGCTGTGGAGACAAAGTTAGTGGATATATTTAAGGCAGAAATGGTCAGATTCTTGATTAGTATGGCTGTTAGAGGCCATGGGAAGAAGGCAGGGGAATGGGGTTAGGAGAGAGAGATAGATCAGCCAAGATTGAATGGCGGATTTGGCTCAATGTGCCGTTTGGCCTAATTCTACTCCTATCACTTAAACTTATGAATGAAAGATATGCAAAAAAGTCATGACGATAAAGGAAACAGGCCATTGTTAGCTGTTTGCTGGGCGAGAATGAGTACAATGAGACTCAACCAGATGACTTTGCAGCTGGTTCAAATTGGGGGGGGGGGGGGGGGTGTGGAGAGAGGGGGGAATGCAGGAGTTTAGAAAAATCAATATTCATATATTCTGCTGTAAACTGCCCAAGCAAAATATGAGATGCTGTTCCTCCAATTTGCGTTTAGCTTCGCTCTGACAATGGAGGAGGACTAGGATAGAAAGGTCAAAGTGGGAATGGCTTACTTACTGCCTATAATGCCTCCTGGCATGTAGGGCAGCAACGAAGGGCCTCCACTCCTGTCTGTTCTGGGCTAGCTTCTGGACATTACCCCAGGTCAGGTCCATTGTTTTCATTTCCTCCTCTACAGTTCGACGCCAGATGGTTTGGGGTCTCCCTCTGTGCCTTTTCCCTTCCGGTGTCCAGTGCAGGGCTATTCTTGGGATGCTGTCTGGTTCTCTTCTCAGTATATGGCCAATCCAGTTCCAACGCCTTCTCATGATGATGGTGTCCATGCTCTCTCGTTGGCATTGAGCAAGGAAATCTTGGTTGGATATGGTGTTTGGCCAAAATATTCCACTGGATATTTTCATGTTCTTAGTATGGAAGACTGACAGCTGGTTGATGTCGCTCACTGTAATTCTCCAGCATTCCGAGCCATATAGCAGGGTGGTAGAATTACAACTCTGGTATAACTTCAGCTTGGTCTTGGTGCTGTATTGCTGGGACCTCCATATATTGTTTAGCATTCTGAAAACATTCCTAGCCTGGTTTAGCCGGTTCTTGATGTCATTGTGTGTTCCGCCATCGTGTCTGACTTTGCTACCAAGATAGGTCAACTCCTCAGTTATGGGTAGATCGTTTCCATTCACTTGGATTGTCAAGGGGTTTTGGATGTTTAGTGTCATTACTTCAGATTTGTTCTGGTTTATCTTCAGGCCAATTTGTTGTGCAAAGTCACTGAGACAGGGTGTTTTTTCCTGCATGTGCTTGTGAGTGTGGGAGAGCAGAGCCAAGTCATCAGCAAAATCAAGGTCTTCCAATGCTGAGAAGAGGGTCCATCGTATGCCTCTTGCTTAGTCTTCGGTTGTCTGACGCATCACCCAGTCAATAACAATATTGAAGAGTAGCGCTGACATCACACACCCTTGTCGGACTCCTGTCTTCACCTGGAATGTGTGGTTACTGTTCCCCACTCTGCAAGAGAAGTTGGCGTAGAAGCTCTAAATGACTTTGACCATATGCTGTGGGATCCCATACATTCGTAGTATGCCCGAGAGGCTGTCAAGGTGGATGCTGTCAAATGCTTTCTCGAAATCAACACTGTTCTATAATGTTACGAAGGGCAAATATCTGGTCAATGCATCCCCTCCCACCACAAAATCCTGCCTGTTCTTTCCTGAGCTATTTGTCTACTACTTCTGAGATACGTTGTATAATAATCTTTGCCAGAATCTTGCTTGGAATTGATAGAAGAGTGATCCCCCTCCAATTGTTACACTCGCCTTTCTTTGGTATCCTAATGATGACTCCTTCTGACCTGTCATCAGGTATATCCTTCCTTTCCCAAATAGCTGTGAAAAGTGGTACAAATACTTCAGCTGCAAGTTCTGGGTCTGCCTTGGACATGTCTGCATTGAGGTTATCTTGGCCAGGGGCTTTTCCACTTTTGAGAGACTTAATGGCTGTAACAATTTCCTCCTGAGTTGGTGGATCAGTGCTAATGTCCAGGTCATCCTCAGCTTGTTGGGTGTTAGCCTTTATTATGGGTGGTGCTCTATTCAGTACTTCATTCAAGTGTTCTTGTAGACCTTCCCTTGCTCCCCTTTCTCAGCTGCATCTTCTGCTTGATTAGCAAGATCCTCCAAGCACGCCCGTTTGTCAGCTCTGGCTTTCCTCTGAACAGCTATGTTTGCTTCTTGCTACTGCATCTTGTATCTTTCTTGCAGCCGTTTGGACTTTGTCTCATTTATTTGCTTCTTTAAATGTCTCCTATTTTCAATGATTTGCCATGTGTCTTCAGTCATCCACTCCTTTATTGTCTTCTGCCTAAACCCCAGGCAGGCTTCACTGGTTTCCACATGAGCTATTTTGGTTTGTTCCCACACAGTATTAATATCATTTGCATTTGGCTCTGTGTGATCATCCATATCTGCTAGTGCCTGAAACCTGTTCCTTAATTATAACACGAAAGAGCCTTTCACTTTTGGGTCATGTAGTTTCTCAACGTCAAACTGTTGCCTGCCTGTCTTTTTGCTCCCTGTTTTCCTCAGTTTTACTTTGAGAACAGCCAGGACTAGGTGGTGGTCACTACCAACATCAGCTCCCCGTTTAACCTTAACATCAAGTAATGAGCGTCTCCATGTGCCGTTAATCATCAAGTGGTTTATCTGATTCTATTTGGAGAGTACCATGTCAGTTTGTGGATGTCTCTGTGAGGAAAGAGGGTCCCTCCAATTACTAGGTTGTAAGTGGTGCAGAGTTCTATTAGTCTCTCTCCATTCTCATTCATAGTACCACTTTTTCCCCCATAGCTCTTTCCTGGTCTGTGTTGTTGTTTCCAACCTTGGCATTCAAATCCCCCATCACAATCTGCATGTCATGTCTTGGTGTGTTTTCTAACTCAGCCTGTAGTTGCTCATAGATTTCATCCTGAACACTATCATCACTATCATTTATTGGAGCATAACATTGGATGATGGTTGTATTAATTTGCTTCCCCCCCCCATTCTGATCTTCATGAGTCTACTATTGACAGGTTCCCACTCTCTCAAACTATTCTCTACTCCTTTCTTCAAAATGATGGCTACTCCTTCTCTGTGATTCTCGTCATCCCTTCCTGAGTACAACATTGCCTCCCCTGTGCTGGTCCTAAGTCTCCCTGATCCCGTCCATCTACTTTCACTTACTCCAAGAATATCTAGGTTGTAGCGTCTCATCTCTGATGTCACTTGTGCTAGTTTCCCTGTGTCGTACATTGTTCGTACATTCCAAAAACCTACCCTAGTCTTATGTTTGGCATTTAGAACTTCCACCTTCATGCCAGTGGCTTCCTTTCGGCTTTCACCATTGACATTCATCCTAGCATCTGTCGAAAGCCCTGGAAGTCCATCACGCCCAGTAATGTTGATTCCTTCAGTTGTTGTTTCCATAACATACTTGTTTTAGGAGACAGGGTTGTTAGGCCTGTGCTCAACCTCCAACCTGGAGGACCAGTGGATCGCTCTTCGTCTCGCCGCTACCCTTCGACCTGTCCAGCATGGGAGACCCTAACAGGAGATGAATCTCCCGCTGGCATAGCTCTAGGGGTCACTGAGACACACAAGCTCCCCGACCATGACAAGGTTGCAATCCAACGGGGAGAAAGTGGGAATGGGAAGGGGAATTAATTGTCATATGCACCAACAAAGGAACAATGAAATTATTAAAGATAGATACAAAATGTTGGAGTAACAGCGGATCAGGCAGTATCTCTGGGGATAAAAGGAATAGGTGATGATTTGTGTCGAGACCCTTCTTAAGACTGAGAGTCTCAGTCTCTCAGACGGAAGAAAGGTCTTGACCCAAAACGTCACCAGTTTCTTTTCTCCAGAGATGCTGCCTGACCCGTTGAGTTATTCAAACATTTTGTGTCAATCTTCGGCGTAAACCAGCGTAAATTTGCTGGTTCTACCTTTTTCCTGACTACCTTCTTCCCTGAAGGTGGCATTGCAGTTAAATAGGGTGGTGAAGAAGGCTTTTGGCATGTTGGCATTCTACAGCCAAGGAATTGAGTATAACCATATAACCATATAACAATTACAGCACGGAAACAGGCCATCTCGACCCCTCTAGTCCGTGCCGAACACATAGTCTCCCCTAGTCCCATATACCTGCGCTCAGACCATAACCCTCCATTCCTTTCCCATCCATATAACTATCCAATTTATTTTTAAATGATAAAAACGAACCTGCCTCCACCACCTTCACTGGAAGCTCATTCCACACAGCTACCACTCTCTGCGTAAAGAAGTTCCCCCTCATGTTACCCCTAAACTTCAGTCCCTTAATTCTCAAGTCATGTCCCCTTGTTTGAATCTTCCCTACTCTCAGTGGGAAAAGCTTTTCCACGTCAACTCTGTCTATCCCTCTCATCATTTTAAAAACCTCTATCAAGTCCCCCCTTAACCTTCTGCGCTCCAAAGAATAAAGCCCTAACTTGTTCAACCTTTCTCTGTAACTTAGTTGCTGAAACCCAGGCAACATTCTAGTAAATCTCCTCTGTACTCTCTCTATTTTGTTGACATCCTTCCTATAATTAGGCGACCAAAATTGTACACCATACTCCAGAATTGGCCTCACCAATGCCTTGTACAATTTTAACATTACATCACAGAGTATAGAAGTTGGGACGTTATGTTACGGTATTGCAAAGTGTTGGTGAGGCCTTACGGATTATTGTCTTCAGTTTTGGTCATCCTGATATAGGATAGATGCCATTTAGATGGAGTGGGTACAGAGAAGATTTACGAGGATGTTGCTAGGACTCAAGGTCACGAGCTACAGGGAGAGGTTGGGTCGGCTAGGACTCTATTCCTTGGAGCACAGGAGGATGAAGGGTGTTCTTATAGATGTGTAGAATCATGAGGGGAATAGATAGAGTGAATGCACAGAGTCTTTTTCACAGGGTAGAGGAATCAAGATCTAGAGATGTATGTTAAGGTGAGGGAGGAAAGATTTAATAGGAATCTAAGGGACAATCTTTCACACAGAGGTTGTGGGTATGTTGAATGAGCTACTAGAGGAAGTAGTTGAGGCAGGAACAATAACACCATTTTTTGAACATTGAAAAACAAATATAATAATAGTTTAGAGGATATGGGGAAAATGAGGGCAAATGGGACAAGCTTAGATGGAGCACCCTAGTCGGCATGGGCAGGTTGGTCCGAAGGGCCTGTTTGGATGCTGTATGATTCCAAACCATGACACTATACCTCTCATCAACAGGATTCCACCACCAACCTGTCCATTTCCTTCCAAGGTTTATTAATTGTGATAGTGGTCAAGTCAATTGTTATTGAGTTATTGAGACAGTGGTGATGGTACTTTTTCAGTATTTTGAGGTATCCACTGTTAGTTGCATGTGTCTCTGGAACATTCAGGAAAGCACAGAACACTGTTATGGGCCTGTGGCACTTAGGCAATTTTTCAGGCGACTGCCGGCGACTGTCAATGCGACACATCGCTTCCTTCACCAATCCGTTATGCAGGCGGGGGACAGAGCAAGCGGGAGGAGCGCTGTCTGAGTGAAATTCACACGGTGCAAAGCCAAGGTGATATGGACACACACCGCGATGAACAGGAAGGCTGGCGCTGTAAATAAGATGGTGAAAGCACAGTGTGCGGGAAGGGTCACGTAAGTCCTTTAAAAGAGGGGGGGGAGAAGGAGGGGAGAAGGAGGGGAGAAGGAGTGGAGACAACTTTTAAGAAGTCAGAGATACACAACTGTGAAGCTCGGCAGACATTAACATTACCAGTCGGTTATCCTTGGTTCTGAAAACTACTGCTTACGTTTTTTTTCCCAATGAGCCAATGAAATTCACTGGTCAGCACTGGCTACAACTTACAAGAACCTACGACAGCCTTCAACCTCCTGGTAACCCACTAGGACCTCCTGGCGACCCACCTACGGCACGAGAATTCTCCCTACTCTCCATGGCGGCTTCATTCTAGTTGCCGCTAATTTTTCAACATGTTGAAAAATTTGTGGCGACCATAATGAGGCCGTGACTAGCTCTCAGAATGCGGGAACTCCTCACAACCATGAAGGCGACTAACCGGCAACCACCCGCGAGCATGTGACGACTGCATAGTCTCCTGCAGTCGCCTAAAAAGTCACCTAAGTGGGACTGGCCCACAACTCCGTAAACCATGAGCTTGGGTTAGGGTTAAAGTTTGATCTTCGAGTATTCTTTTCCACAGGTGGCTGAAGGTTGTGCTGGTGCTTTGGAAATATTCATATCCTGAATGATGTAGCTGGTAAATAAAGAAGAGTATTCTTAAACAAAGCAGCAGTACTAGTTAGAATGAAAACCTGGTTTTGAAGGAGAGAAGTTTAGTTAAGTTTAGCAAATCATTTTTTGGCACATTGGCCATCATCAGTCAGAGTATTGAGTATAGATGTTGGCCATGTTGCAGTTGTATAAGACATCATATTTAGAGTATTGTGTTCGGTTCTGGGCACCGTGTTATAGGAAAGATTTTGTCAAGTTGGAAAGGGTACAGAAAAGATTTACAAGGATGCTGCCAGGGCTAGAGTGTCTGAGCTATAGGAAGAGATTGAAAAGGCTGGGACTCTTTTCCTTGAAACGCAGGAGGATGAGGAGTGATCTTATTGAGGTGTATAAAATCATGAGAGGAATAGATCGGGTAGATGCACAGAGTCCCTTGCCCAGAGGAGGTGAATCAAAGACCAGAGGACATAGGTTTAAGGTGAATAGAAATCTGAAGGGTAATCCTATCCAATTTATTTTTAAATGATACCAACGAACCTGCCTCCACCACTTCCACTGGAAGCTCATTCCACACCGCTACCACTCTCTGAGTAAAGAAGTTCCCCCTCATGTTACCCCTAAACTTCTGTCCCTTAATTCTGAAGTCATGTCCTCTTGTTTGAATCTTCCCTATTCTCAAAGGGAAAAGCTTGTCCACATCAACTCTGTCTATCCCTCTCATCATTTTAAAGACCTCTATCAAGTCCCCCCTTAACCTTCTGCGCTCCAGAGAATAAAGACCTAACTTATTCAACCTTTCTCTGTAACTTAGTTGTTGAAACCCAGGCAACATTCTAGTAAATCTCCTCTGTACTCTCTCTATTTTGTTGACATCCTTCCTATAATTGGGCGACCAAAATTGTACACCATACTCCAGATTTGGTCTCACCAATGCCTTGTATAATTTTAACATTACATCCCAGCTTCTATACTCAATGCTCTGATTTATAAAGGCTAGCATACCAAAAGCTTTCTTTACCACCCTATCTATATGAGATTCCACCTTCAAGGAACTATGCACGGTTATTCCCAGATCCCTCTGTTCAACTGTATTCTTCAATTCCCTACCATTTACCATGTACGTCCTATTTTGATTTGTCCTGCCAAGGTGTAGCACCTCACATTTATCAGCATTAAACTCCATCTGCCATCTTTCAGCCCATTCTTCCAAATGGCCTAAATCACTCTGTAGACTTGGAAATCCACAACACCCCCTATCTTGGTATCATCTGCATACTTACTAATCCAATTTACCACACCTTCATCCAGATCATTGATGTACATGACAAACAACAAAGGACCCAACACCGATCCCTGAGGCACCCCACTAGTCACCTGCCTCCAACCCGACAAACAAACTTCTCCCATTCAGCCACTGTTGAATCCATCTTGCTACTCCTGCATTTATACCCAACAGTTGAACCTTCTTAACCAACCTTCCATGAGGAACCTTGTCAAAGGCCTTACTAAAGTCCATATAGACAACATCCACTGCTTTACCCTCGTCAATTTCCCTAGTAACCTCTTCAAAAAATTCAAGAAGATTAGTCAAACATGACCTTCCAGGCACAAATCCATGCTGACTGTTCCTAATCAGACCCTGTTTATCCAGATGCTTATATATATTATCTCTAAGTATCTTTTCCATTAATTTGCCCACCACTGAAGTCAAACTAACAGGCCTATAATTGCTAGGTTTACTCTTAGAACCCTTTTTAAACAATGGAACAACATGCGCAGTACGCCAATCCTCGGGGACTACTCCCGTTTCTAATGACATCTGAAATATTTCTGTCATAGCCCCGGCTATTTCTACACTAACTTCCCTCAATGTCCTAGGGAATATCCTGTCAGGACCTGGAGACTTATCCACTTTTATATTTTTCAAAAGTGTCAGTACTTCTTTTACTTTGATACTCATAGTATCCATAGCTACTCTACTAGTTTCCCTTACCTCACATAATTCAATATCCTTCTCCTTGGTGAATACCGAAGAAAAGAAATTGTTCAATATCTCCCCCATCTCTTTTGGCTCTGCAGATAGCTGTCCACTCTGTCTCTCCAATGGACCAATTTTATCCCTTGTTATCCTTTTACTATTAATATAGCTGTAGAAACCCTTTGGATTTACTTTCACCTTACTTGCCAAAGCAATCTCATGTCTTCTTTTAGCTTTTCTAATTTCTTTATTAAGATTCTTTTTACATTCCTTATACTCCTCAAGCACCTCATTTACTCCATGCTGCCTATAATTATTGTAGATCTCCCTCTTTTTCCGAACAAGATGTTCAATTTCCCTTGAAAACCAGGGCTCTATCCAATTTTTACTGTTTCCTTTCAACCGAACAGGAACATAAAGATTCTGTACTCTTAAAATTTCCCCTTTAAATGTCCTCCATTTCTCTTCTACATCCTTCCCATAAAACAAAATGTCCCAGTTCACTCCTTTTAAATCATTTTGCATCTCATCAAAGTTATCCTTTCTCCAATCAAAAATCTCAACCCTAGGTCCAGTTCTGACCCTCTCCATAATTATATTGAAACTAATGGTATTGTGATCACTGGACCCGAAATGCTCCCCAACGCATACCTCCGCCACCTGTCCCGTCTCATTTCCTAACAGGAGGTCCAACACTGCCCCTCCTCTAGTAGGTACCTCTATGTATTGCTGCAAAAAACTATCCTGCACACATTTTACAAACTCCAAACCATCCAGCCCATTTACCGAATGTGTGTCCCAGTCTATGTGTGGAAAGTTGAAATCTCCCACAATCACTACTTTGTGCTTACTACTAATATCTGCTATCCCCTTACATATTTGCTCTTCCAATTCTTGATCCCCATTTGGCGGTCTATAATACACCCCTATAAGTGTTGCTACACCTTTCCCACTTCTCAGTTCCACCCAAATAGCCTCCCTAGATGAGCCCTGCGTTACATGCGTACGCACAGCCGTCTGGAGCGCGTGACGTCATTTGAAGATGGATACAAAGCTGGAGTAACTCAGCGGGACCGGCAGCATCTCTGGAGAGAGGCAATGGGTGACGTTTCGTGTCGAGACTCTTCTTCAGTCTGAAAGAAGGGTCTTGACCCGAAACGTCACCCATTCCTTCTCTCCAGAGATGCTGCCGGTCCCGCTGAGTTATTCCTGCATTTTGTGTCTATCTTCAATCTTCTTGGCCCCGCTCTGGGAGTAGAAGTGGGAGCGGATCCGGACTGCAAAGGCCGTGAGCCCCAGGCCGAGCTCGGCAATGGTTTGCCTGCTTCTGCTGCTGTTGAAGGTGAGACGTTGCGTCGCGCCAGGGTCTTGGGCCTGTCCCACTTTGGCCATCAGACCCGTGACAGGCAGTTGGCATGCAAAGATTTTGTTCACTACAAAAATTTTGGAGCCCCGCGCGATGTCGCGCACAACTACCCCTCCGCGCTTCTAAGTGGGACCGGCCCCGTGCGGCCATACGATGCCTGTACGCCTCAACACGACCATGAGGTCGCGTAATTTGCGTGCCAAGGACACGTAAGTGGGACAGGCCCTTAACTCAGCTGGACAGGCTCCCTGTCCCGCTGAGTTACTCCAGCATTTTGTGTCTACCATTCTATTTAAACCAGCATTTGCAGTTCTTTCCTACGTCAAACATATATAAACTACACGTCAAAATATTGCTAGCATTAACAAAGAAAAAGACTACAAAGAAAACAAAACAGTCGTGCAATAGAGAATTTGAAAAAGTCTAGTCTATGGTAATGCATGAGGTGTACACTGTTGTTACATTGCCGAGGTGGGATTAGAGCGAGGCCAAATGCAAATTGGAGGAACAGCACCTCACATTTCGCTTGGGCAGTTTACAACCCAGCGGTATGAATATTGATAGACACAATTGACTTATTACACAATTGACTTGAATGTTGACCACTAACTTCAAGTAATCCTTGCTTCCCTCCCACTCCGTCCCTCCCCCAATCCTAGTTCTTTGACTCTTTTCGCTGTCCTGATTAATTTTACTGATTGTGGGTGGCATTGTCACCTTCCCCTCAGCTGACAATGAACCATTCTACATTTTTTTGTCCATCATCTGCTTTGATCTGTGGTTTTCACACAGTACCCTTCCATATCTCTAGTGTCCCTCTCCCCTGACTCTCAGTCTGAAAAAGGGTCTTGACCCGAAATGTCACCCATTCCTTCTGTTCAGAGATGCTGCCTGTCCCGTTGAGTTACTCCAGCATCTTATATCTATGTCAGGATTAGGGCTGTGCAGATCAGTTCAAGATCCTGATCAACAACAATCAACAATCAGTTTTATTCATCACATTGCACATAAAGTGCAAATGAAATGAATTTGTCAGCAGTGGTACAATGATAAAGAACACACAAACACAATAAAAATCGTACACAAGCATCCACCACAGCATTAATCACTGATGGTTGTAGGGAAGTAGCTGTTCCTGAACCTGCTGGTGTGGGACTTCAGGCTACCGTACCTCTGCATTATGAGGCATGGGGAGTTAATGGGTGGTTAGTAGTTGCCCTGTGAATGTCATCACACTTGCTGCGTTAGCATATACAATATGCAATGTGAATGCAGCAGGCTGAGGTCCTGGTGTTATTGGCCCAGCCATTGATTGGGAAAGAGCATGAAGCCACTCTGCCTGCTGGTAAAGGCTGGGAGCAGTTGCAGGAAGTATGCAGCCATTTCTCAGCAGCAACACCGGAAGCTGCAGGGTGCAGCAGAAAGGGTGTGAGCTTCGATGTTTCCCTGCGACCACAGGCCACACACCACAGCGACAATGTGCACAACACTTTAACTGATGAGTGATCTCATGCTTGCTTTATTTTGTACCAGTTGTGAACTCCTCCCAGTTTGTCAGAAATTGCTGCTGCTATTGCCAATAATGGTCCTTATTTGAAACCTGCTGAAAATCAGCTCTGTAGTGCCACTCCCACAGGACCTTGCTCAGGTGATAGTTAAAAACTTCAAAATGTCTGAGACTTTAGGTGAGTGGAGAGGTCTGGAGAGAAGGTGTCTTAACCGTATGCAGAATATGTACATAGATGGTGAAGATCACCACACCAGCAGGGCTGCATTATCTATGTACATGTACAATGAAGTGCCTGTTATTGCAGGGCCGTGCAAGAAACTCAAGGTTGTGAGCTGCCTAGTTTTTGTGTAGGAAGAAGGAACTGCAGGTGCTGGTTTACACCCAAGGTAGACACAAAATGCTGCAGTAACTCAGCAGGACAGGCAGCATCTCTGGAGAGAAGGAATGGGTGACGTTTCGAGACGAGTCCCTTCTTCAGACTCAGACTGCCTAGTTATGGGTGCCTTGCCCCAGTTCGGGGAGACAGCCCCTGACTTTTTGATCACAATGGCATCACTTCTGTTTGGAATCCCACATGTAAGGTGTTTTCTAAGAAGGGATTGGTGAACGTCAGACACTGTAAAATGTGTGAGACTTTGGTAGGGATTCACTGGGGAGGTCTGGGATCAACAAGTTACAGAATAATGACGTCAGCAATGTAAAGCAGCCAATATAGTGGCTGGTTGTAATGTAAAGTGTGAGAAGAACAGTAGCTCAGGTTAAAACGGGACCAATGTTGTGACATAATCTTCCAGAAATGTTGATTGTGTAATGCAACTTCTTTTGTGTTGTGCATCTGTAGTTTATAAAGAGACGCCGTGGGTAGTGGTTTACTGATAGCACGTCTCTCACTTTGCCCACTGATGCCAGGGCAGGTGCAACACATTGTGATGTTACTTGTATGAAGTTGATGGTGTTGGGTATGACGGGCCCAGCGCTGTGGAGAGCTGAGTTCAGCAGAGTTGGGTGAAGGTTCTGACGTTCCCTTCACCACGCCACCCCTTTGTTTGTTCTCATTCACTTTGTAGCATCTGGGTAATATTGGCAGGTCCAGCTTTATTTTACTTTAGAGCTACCGCACCAACCAGCGATCATCCTGTACACTAGCACTATCCTACATACACCAGGGACAATTTAAAATTTCTCAGAAGTCAATTAACCTACAATCCTGCACATCTTTGGTGTGTGGGAGGAAACCAGAGCACCCGGAGAAAACTCACATGGTCACAGGGAAATTGTACAAACTTTATACAGACAGCACCCGTAGTCAGGATTGAACCTGTGTCTCTGGTGCTGTAAGGCAGCAGCTCTACCACTGCATCATAGTGCTGCCCAATGTATAGCCCATTGTCCTCTGCCTCGAGAAGGTGGTAGTGAGACAGCTCCTGAACTGCTGGCTAATCTCCTTAAACCTTTGAGGAGTTCACACGACCACAGGCAGTGGAGAATGTATGAATATTGATGATATGATCATCCAGACAGATAAAGTTCCACCTAAGAGGCTATAAGAATAATAAAAGCAGTGAGATTATAGGTGGCATGACCTGGATGGTAATTGAGGTGAAGCGATGCATCAGGCAAGTAACATTATTTGGTGCCAGTAATATTCTCAGAAATTTGTCCAGGAAACTCCATCACCATTTGTCAGCAACAGAGGTCAAGCCAGAGGGTGAGTTATAGCAAGGAACTACAGATGCAAAATATACCAAAGGTAGACACAAAATGAGCACTCTCTCTGAAGAAGGGTTCTGACCCAAAACATTGCCTATCCATGTTCTCTAAGAATGCTGCTTGACCCGTTGAGTTACTCCAACACTTTGTCTCTATCCAGAGAGAGGGCTTTGTATCCATAACTTATGAAGTCATATCTCACGGAAACTGACCCTTTCGCCCAACTCATCCATGCTGACCATAATGCCCCATCTAAGCTAGTTCCATTTGCCCGTGTTTGATCTATAACCCTTCAGACCTTTCCTATCCATGTGCCTATCCAAATGTATTTTAAATGATGTTATAGTACCTGCATCAACTACCTCCACTGGCAGCCCATTCCATATACCCATCACCCCTGAGAGAAATAGTTGCTCATTACATATTAAATCTTACTACTGTTGTCTTAAATCTATGTCAAACTGCTGAATGGTTCACCCAAGGGTGAATACAATTATTTTGGGGTGAATGAGGTAATTTATGTTTTTTGCTCTTGTGACAAAATAAATGATGTATAAAATTATACACAAGGGAGAATAAGATGAAAATGACCAAAAAACAGGAAAATGTAGTCGAGAGTGAATGAAATGTTGTGACAAAGACTCAAGGGTGAAGGACACTGAAATAGTTTAAGAAGCACTGCCCTAACCGAACCAATTCCTGTTAGTTCCCCACCACATCCTCGGCCTGGCCATTCTCATTGTCCAATTGAACATGTAGATGTGGAGATGGATTGAGCTGTTATGTTGTGTTCTTGAAAGGCAGAGGGCAGCTTGGGAGGGGGAGGACAACACAGCACACTGATTTGGGAACACACACACACTCGTGCAGCACTTCTGTGGAAATACGTTTGTTTTCATCTTTGTAAATGAAAAGATCCTACAGTCAGACTGAGACCAGCCAAATAATTATTACCTACCATCCTTTGCACAGAACATAGAAGAGTCTCTCACTCTGAAGAAGGGTCTCGACCCGAAACATCACCTATCCCTTCTCTCCAGAGATGCTGCCGAATAGTTGCTCCAGTATGTTTTGTCTATCTTCGGTTTAAATTAGCATCTGTAGTTCCTTCCTACACATGGAAGTGTATAGGACAGGGCCGGGGCCTTCCATCCACAAAGTTTGTGGATTTTAGTAAGGTTTTTGTTAAATCCCTCATTGTAGGTTACAGAAGATTAAGATGTACGGGATTCATGATGACTTGATCAGTGTCATAGAGTCACAGAGTCATAGAGTGACACAGTGCGGAAACAGGCCATTCGGCCCAACTTGCCCATACCGGCCAACATGTCCCAGCTACACTAGTCTCACCTGCCCGCATTAGCCCATATCCCTCTAAACCTGTCCTATCCATGTACCTGTCTAACTGCTTCTTAAACAATCGTATAGATCCAGCCTCAACTACCTCCTCTGGCAGCTTGTTCCATACACCCACCACCCTTCGTGTGAAAAAGTCACCCCTCAGATTCCTATTAAATCTTTTCCCCTTCACCTTAAACCTATGTCCTTTGATCCTCAATTCATCTACTCTGGGCAAGAGACTCTGTGCATCTTCCCGATCTATTCCTCTCATGATTTTATACAACTCTATATAATATAATTCTGCAAGAGTTTCCTGGACAGGACCTATAGCAAGATCGTCACACCAGAGGTACCGGAAGAGAGAAGGTGGGTGACGATAGGTAATGGAAGGAAGCTTGGAGTACAGGAGACCCTGGGAGATGTACCTCTTGAAACCAGGTTCACCCTCTTGGAAGCTGTCGGGACAGAAGACACTGCCATTATGAGCGGGGACAGGTCTGCGAGTGAAAATGTGACGGTGAAGCAAAGCCGAAGAGACAGACGCCTGGTAGAGCCGTGGTAGTCGGGGACCTCATCGAGAGAGGTACAGATAGGGGTGTCAGCGGCAACAGGCGGGATTCAAGGATGGTGTGTTGTCTCCCTGACGTCAGGATCCAGGCCGTCACCGACCGATTGCAGGGCATCCTCAAGGGGGAAGGTGAGCAGTCGGATGTGGTAGTGCATGTCGGCACAAATGACGTCGGGAAGGTGAGGAAAGAGATTCTACAGCGTGACTTCAGAGAACTCGGATGAAGGCTGAAAAGCTGGACCTCCAGGGTGGTTATCTCCGGTTTGCTTGCAGTTCCTCGGGCTGGTAGAGGCAGGAACAGGGAGATAGAGGATCTGAATGTGTGGCTGAGGAACTGGTGGGGCTTGTATACTCTGGAATTTAGAAGGATGAGAGGTGATCTTGTTGAAACATAAGATTATTAAGAGATTGGACACGCAAGAGGCAGGAAATATGTTCCTGATGTTGGGGAGTCCAGAACCAGGGGCTCAGTTTAAGAATAAGGGGTAAGTCATTTAGAACGGAGATGAAGAAAACGTTTTCACCCAGAGAGTTGTGAATCTGTGGAATTCTCTGCCTCAGAAGGCAGTGGAGGCCATTTTCTCTGGATGCTTTCAAGAGAAAGTTAGATAGAGCTCTTAAAGATAGTAGAATCAGGGGATATGGTGAGAAGGCAGGAACGGGGTACTGATTGTGGATGATCAGCCATGATCACAGTGAATGGCGGTGCTGGCTCGAAGGGATGAATGGCCTACTCCTGCACCTATTGTCTATTGTCTATCACCCCTCATCCTCCTGCACTCTAAGGAACATAGTTTCAGCCTACTCAACCTCTCCCTATAGCTCAGACCCTCCAGTCCTGGCAACATCCTCGTAAGTCTTCTCTGTACCCTTTTCAGCTTGACAACATCTTTCCTATAACATGGTGCCCAGAACTGAACACAATAACTGAACTAAATATATTTCACCTCACCAACGTCTTACACAACTGCAACATGGCCTCCCAACCTATCTTCAATACTCTGACTGATGAAGGCCAATGTGTCAAAGGCCTTTTTGACCATCCTATCTACCTGCGACCCTATCCACCCTATCTACCTGCGACTCCACCTTCAAGGAACCATGCACCTGCAGTCCTAGATCCCTCTGCTCGACAACATTCCCCACAGCCCTACCATTGTATGGATTCAGAACGGGCTTGTTCATAGGAGACAGAGGGCGGAAATACTCTTTCTCTGATATTCTGGCAGGAGGTCTGTGATAGCCCGATAGGATTTTGATTAGGCAGCAAATGGAATATTGTGTGCAGTTCTGGTCGCATCACTAATAGAAGAGATGTGGAGACGTTTGAAAGGGTGCAGAGAAGGTTTATGTTGGCTGGATTAGAGGGCTTCATCTATAGGGAGAGGCTTGGATAGACTTGGATTGTTTTCCCTGAAACGTCAGACGTTGAGAGGAGAGTTGATAGAAATACATAAAATTCTGAGAGGCATAGATAGGGTAGACAGTCAGAACCTTTTTCTCCGGGTAGAAATGGCATAAGGTGAGAGGGGAAAGTTTAATGGAGATGAGCGGGGCAAGGTTTTTTTTTACACACTGAGTGGTGGGATCCTGGAACACATTGCCATGGGTGGTGGTGGAGGCCGGAAACACATTGCCATGGGTGGTGGTGGTGGAGGCTGGGAACACATTGCCATGGGTGGTGGTGGTGGAGGTCGAGAATACATTACCAGTGGTGGTGGTGGAGGCTGGGAACACATTGCCATGGGTGGTGGGGGTGGAGGCTGGGAACACATTACCAGTGGTGATGGTGGAGACTGGGAACACATTGCCATGGGTGGTGGTGGTGGAGACTGGGAACACATTGCCATGGGTGGTGGTGGTGGAGACTGGGAACACATTGCCATGGGTGGTGGTGGTGGAGACTGGGAACACATTGCCAGTGGTGGTGGTGGAGACTGGGAACACATTGCCATGGGTGGTGGTGGAGGCAGATACGATAATGATGTATAAGAGGCTTTTACATAGGCACAGGGAAGTTCAGGGAATAGAGGTATATGGAATGTGTACATGCAGAGGAGATCAGCTTAACTTGGCATCATGTTCGGCACAAACACTGTGGGCTGAAACGCTGGTGACTGTGCAGTACTGCGCTGCCCTGGTGCCTGTGCTGTACTGTTCTATGTTCAGTTATATGTTCTGTGCATTTGAACCTATTACACCAAGTCTTTATTACAACACACCTGTATACAGACAGTAAACTGCTTGCAATTTGCTTCATACAAGAGGAAGAGGGTGTGGCAGGAAGTGGTGCACTGCCTGGTGCCTGCATGGACCTGATTGTTTCGGTTTGGACAAGACAGCATGACATTTCCAATTTGTCATTTTTTAAGTGTTTATTGATTTACACGCTGAAGAAATTGACTGAAAATAGAGCTCTACTAAGTGGATAGGGCAGGCGTAGAGGGAGATGGGTCAATATGGACAAATTGGGTTAGTTAAGATAGACATCTTGGTTGGCATGGATGAGCTGGGCCGCAGGATTTGTTTTGTGCTGCATGACTGTCTTCAGTTTGGTGGAAGTAAAAGCTGTGGAGTTAAAGTTGACACTAAAGTGAGTGAGTGGTATTGTCGATAGCAAAGATAGTTTTCAAAAATGGAAAAAGAATCTTGACCGGTTGGGCAAGTGGGCTGAGGAATGGTAAATGGATAGACACAAAGTGCTGGAGCAACTCAGCAAGTCAGGCAGCAAGGGTAGGTGATGTTTTAGGTCGAGATTCATCTTCAGATGAAAAGTAAGAATGGGGGATGGAAATATGAGGACAAATCAGGGCTGACGACATCTGATCTCAGATAGGGCTGTGCCCTGTTGCACAAATTGTGGGCAAGGGGAGATATCATCTTGAGGGATACAATGTGGTGAACTGTGGACTGGTTAAATGACTAGGGGAGAGGAAGGTGGCCAGGCGGGAGGGGAGGGGAGTGGAAGTAGAGTTTACTTCAAATGAGAGAATTCAATGTTCATACAACTAGTTTGTAAGCTGCCCAAGTGAAATATGAGGTGTTGTTCCTCCAATGTGCTTGTGGCCTCACTCTGACAGTGGAGGAGGAGGCCCAGGACAGAAAGGTCAGTGTGGGAATGGGAATTGAAATGGTTGGCAACCGGGAGATCTGTAGGCCTCGGTGGACTGAGCATAAGTGTTCAGCAAAACAGTCACCAAATCTACGTTTGGTCTTGCCGATGTACAGAAGTCCATATCGGGAACAACGGACGCAGCAGTTTGATATGAGAGGAGGTACATGTGAACTTCTGTTGGGATTCCTGGATGGAGTTGAGAGATGTATAAGCAGAGGTGTTGCAACTCCTGCAGTTGCAACGTATCTGCGGAGGCGGTTTGGGTGGGAAGTAATGAGTGAACCGGGGAGTCGTGGAGAGAACGGTCTCTGCGGATGGTGGAAAGGGGTGGAGATGGGAATATGTGCCTGGTGGTCCTGTCGGAGGTGGTGGAAATGCCAGAGGATGATGTGTTGGATGCAGTGGCTGGTGGGGTGAAAGATGCGGGCCAGGGGAACTCTGCCCTTGTTGCGCCTGTGGGGAGGGGGAGTGGGAGCGGAATAACAGGACACAGAGGAGACACGTGTGCAGGCCCCATCCAGGACAGAAGGGGGGAACCCATGTTCTCTAAACAATGAGGACATCTCGGATGCCCGAGTACGGAAAGCCTCACGATGAAATAGGCCAAAGTCATCGACTGTGAACGGGTGATCTTGCCTGACAAATTTGCTGGAATTCTTTGAAGAAGTAAATATCAGGACAGACGAAGGCGAGTCAGTGGACATTGTTTCCCTAGATTATCAGAAAGGCTTTGATAAAGTGCCACACGTTAGGCTGCTTACGAAGAAGATGAGAGCCCATGGTATCAAAGGCAGATACTAGCATGGATAGCAGGTTGGCTGGATGGCAGATGGCTAAGAGTGGCAATAAAACATGCTTTTTTTCTGGTTGGCTGCCAGTGACTAGCGGAGTTGGATGTGCTACTCTTCACGTTATAAATTAATGATTTGGACGAGGGGATTGAAGGCTTTGTGGCCAAGTTTGCCAAGTTATACGAAAATAGGTGGTGGTAGTGCAGGTAGTGTAGAGAAAGCAGAGACTCTGCAGAAGGACTCGGACAGGTTGGGAGAGTGGGCAGGCAAGTGGCAGATGGAATATAGTGTAGCAAAGTGTGGAGTCATGTATTTTGGTAGTGGGAATAAAGGCATAGACTATTTTCTAAGTGGGATGAGTATCCAGAAATCGGAGGTGCAAAGCGACTTGGGAGTGCTGAAGCAAGATTCCCATAAAGTTAATCTGCAAGTCGAATCGGTAGTAAAGAAAGCAAACTCAATGCTAGCATTTATTTCAAGAACAAAAACAGGGATGCAATGTTGAGCTCTATAAGGCGCTGGTAAGGCCGCATTTGGAATATTGTGAACAAATTTGGGCACCATTTAGAAGGATGAGAGGAGATCGTATAGAAACATATAAAATTATTAAGGGATTGGACACGCTTAATGCAGGAAACATGCTCCCGATGTTGGGGGAGTCCAGAACCAGGGGCCCCAGTTTAAGAATAAGGGGTAGGCCATTTAGAACTGAGATGAGGAAAAACTTTGTCACTCAGAGAGTTGTGAATCTGTGGATTTCTCTGCCTCAGAGGCAGTGGAGGCTAATTCTCTGGATGCTTTCAAGAGAGATAGAGCTCTTAAAGATAGGGCAGGACTTACCGCAGTGAATGAGAGCGCTCTGGGGATTGTTTTGGAGCAGAGGGATCGAGGAGTACGGATATATACATTGAATGTGGTGTCACAGATAGATATGTTGGTCACCAAGGCTTGGCATATTGGCCTTCATCAGTCAGAGTATTGCATATAGAAATTAGGAGGTCTTGTTACTGTTGTACAAGACATTGCTACGACCACATTTCAAATATTATGTTCAGTTTTGGTCATCCAGGTATCATCATGCTGGAAAGGGTGCAGAGAAGATTTACGTGGATGTTGCTAGGACTCGAGGGGCTGAGCTATAGGGTGAGGTTGAGCAGGTTAGTGCTTTATTCCTTGGAGCACAGGAGAATGAGGGGTGATCGTATAGAAGTGTATAAGATCATGAGAGGAATAAATCGGTCAATGCACAAAGTCTTTGACCGAGACTTGGGGAATCAAGAACTAGATGACACCAGGTTTAAGGTGAGGGGGAAAGATTTGATAAGAACCTGAGGGGCACATTTTTAAAACAAGTTGCGGTGGGCATATGCATGGACAGGTGCATGGATAGGATAGGTTTGGAGGTATATGGGTCAAACACAGGCAGAGAGGACTATAGATGGGGTGTGTTGGTCGGTGTGGGCAAGTTGGGCCAAAAGGCCTGTTTCCACATTGTATAACTCCACGACGAGTTGTCATTCCCTGATCGCTTGGTAGGTTGAATTCTCTGGGCAATGTGGAGCTTAGCCACTTGTTGTATGGAAGATCTCTGCCTGAGCTTGCTGTCATTGGCACAGTGCCGAAAGGAAGAAACATCAACTCCCAATTCTTACAGAATATTGTTAGTACAGAAGGAGCCATCTGGCTCATGGGTCCATGCCAACATTTCTATTCCAAGCTGCCTCCTATCCCACTTCATCTACCATTAACATATCCTTCCATGCCCGTCCCCCTCTGTTGCTTTATGGAGACTCATCAAGCCCCGTGTTGGTAAATTCACCCTCCCCAAGTTCTCTCCCTATATCAACACGTTTCTCCTCAATTCCCTATTGCATTTGTCAATAATGGTCGTGTTCATGGCCCGGAATTTTGGTTGGACTTACCTCGGCACTTTCTATCTTCTCATCATCTCGAAAACCATTGAAAGATCATCTTTTATAAAGTTCCAATGGTTCCTTTTTTTTAGTTTAGTTTAGAGATACAGCGCTGGAACCGAGTCCACACCGACCAGCGATCCCCGTACACTAACATTATCTTACACACACCAGGGACAATTTACAATTTTACCAAGCCAATTAGCCTACAAACCTGTATGTCTTTGGAGTGTAGAAGGAAACCGGAGCACCCGGAGAAAACGCATGCAGGTCACGGGGAGAACGTACAAACTCCGTACACACAGCAGCCGTAGTCAGGATTGAACCTGGGTCTCTGGCGCTGTAAGGCTGCAACTCTACCGCTGCGCCACTGTGCCATCCTAGATCTGTGGATGAGGAAATGGAGTGAACTGGCTGCAGAAGACACCCCGGGACAGAGGGAAAAGGGGTGGGGCAAGTGAGCTTGGAGCAAATACACCTATGGACAGCTTCTGTGAAAATATATCCGCTTTCTTAGAGATACTACTCTCAGACTTAGACCAGCTGAATAATTATTATCCATCAATATTTTGTATTCTTTAAAAAAATTATTTAGCTTTTATTTTCAATTTATTTCTTCCACAATCTAACTTCCCCACGTGCACTTGGGCCAATGGCACAATGGCCAGCAGTGTTTCTCCAGCTCGTGTGATGCGTTATGTTGCTGTGCCACTTGTCGGGGGTCGCTAGGCTGTGTAGATGCCCTTTCACAGCACTTTACTGTGGAATTCATTGCCACAGGCGGTGGTGGAGGCCAAGTCAATGGGTAGAGATTGACAGATTCTTGACTAGTACGGGCGAAGGTAGGAAAATGGGATTGAGAGAGAAAGATAGATCAGTCATGATTGAATGGCGGATTAGATGGGCCAAATGGCCTAATTCTGCACCTATAACATGAACATTTGAACTATGGACTTCACTAACACTATGCTTGATGGATGAGGTGAGGCAACCTTGCCCATCGATCCAGGGGGCAGAGATAATTTCTGACATCTGAGGCAAAAGAGACAATACTGTGAAAGCCAAGAATGACAAGATGGCACAGTTAGAGTTGCTGCCTCGAACCTCCACAACCCTGGTTCAATCCTGACCCCTGGTGCTGTCTCTGGGGAGTTTGGACATTTGTCCCGGTGACTCTGTGGGTTTCTCCTGCATGCTCCACTTTCTTCCCATGTCCCAAGGAATTGTGGCTTGGCTGCTTTATTGGCCACTGTAAGTTTCTCCTGGTGTGGAAGTGATTCTGGGGGGAGTTATAGGAAAGTGGAATGTGGGGAGTATAAACAGTGAATCGTTTTGGATTAATGTAAATATCTATTTGGCTGTAGGTGTTTAAGAAGGAACTGCAGATGCTGGAAAATCAAAGGTAGACAAAAGTGCTGGAGAAACTCAGTGGGTGCAGCAGCATCCATGGAGCGAAGGAAATAGGCAGCGTTGGCAAATTTGGCTGTAGGTATGGACTTGATGGGCTGAAGGGCCTGTTTCTGTCCTGTATGACTCCAAAGCATTCTTCCACATTTGAAAATTTCCAGAAATTAGACACAAAATGCTGGTGTAACTCAGGCTGCATCTCTGGAGAGAAGGGTCTCGGCCTGAAACGTCACCCATTCCTTCTCTCCAGAGATGCTGCCTGCCCTGCTGAGTTACTCCAGCAATTTGTGTGTCTCTTCGGTGTAAAGCAGCATCTGCAGTTCCTTCCTACATTTAAAATTTGCCAGTTCAGGATTGTTTTTCTTAAAGAAGAATCCTCTTGCAACTAAGTATGACATGGTTTTGGTTTGATGATGCTTTGGTTAGAATTATCCCTGCACATTAAGATGTATGACCACAATCATCCACACTCTTATTGAATACAGGAGCAGGGTCAAGTACTCCTTTTCCTTTGGTCTTTATCATGTCTCTAGACTTCATTGCTGGCTTCTCCTGCTCCAGGTAATATCATTCAGGATTCAGCCATGTTGCATGTTAATTATGATGGGGGAAAAGAGGTGAATGTTGCAAATATGAAATAGAATCAGAGCACATCCATAATTAATAACCTGCAAGTTCGTAGCTGAAGGGGGAAAGGCAGGGATTGAGTTTGTTCATTGATAGGGCGGCACGGTGGCGCAGCAGTAGAGTTACTGCCTTGCAGTGCCAGAGAGCCGGGTTTAATCCTGGCTACGGCAGCTGTCTGTATGGAGTTTGTACGTTCTCCTCGTGACAGCGTGGGTTTTTCCCTGGGTGCTTCGGTTTTCTCCCATGTTCCAAATATGTGTAGGTTTTAAAGTTAATTAGCTTTGGTATATAAACATATAAATTGGCCCTAATATGTAGGATAGTGCAAGGTAATCGCTAGTCGGCACAGACTAGGTGGGCTGAAGGGCTTGTTTTTGTGTTGTATCTCTAAAGTCTGCAGATATTAGAGGGAAGTTGGTACTCATTCAGAATTAAGATTGAGATTAAGATACAGATTAATGCAATGTGTAAAAAGTGCCCAAAGTGTGTTGAAAATATTAAAACGCCTGGTTAAAGATGAATATTCAGTGAAGTGTTATCGCTGGAGCTAATAGATGATGGTTTGGTTGTGTGTTATGAAGGATTCAATCCTGCAGCCACAATCACATTGACAGAGGGGATGAGGTTACACCATTTAATGTTGATGCGCAGTGTCGATTCCACTGATTTCTCTTGGACCCTGGCAGCTTGACTCAATCCGTAGCCATTTCCCCAAAGTCTAGACGCTAATGATTGCACCCACTCTGAGACCTGAGCACATGATCAACACTGGGCCCCAGTCCTGTTCGAGATAGGGAAACAGTTTGATAATTCTGGCATCAATTGGAGCAAAGGCTAACCTAGCACGTCAGGAGAGCATAGAGCTGGCTCTGCAGGTGGATCCCTCCTTTCACTAGCACTAGAGGATCACCATCATGCTTTGCTAATCTCCAACAAATCAACAGACTCTGCACTTTTTCAGAAATGCAAGTCATTAATTGGTTCTTAAGCAAGAGATATCTCTCGCTTGTGGTATAAATACAAAGCTGGAGCCACAAGAAACTGAAGATGCTGGAATCTGGAGCAAAACACCAAGTGCTGGAGGAGCTGAGCGGGTCAGGCAGCATCTGTGGAGGGACTGCAGGAGATGTAACACCTGTCCCTACACCTCCTTTCTCACTTCTATCCAGGGACCCCAGCAGCCCTTCAAGGTGAGATGGAGGTTCACCTGCATCTCCTTTGAACCTCATCTACTGTATTCAGTGTTTCTGACGTTTTAACTCCTCTTCCCATTCCCATACTAACCTTTCTGTGCTGGGCCTCCGCCATTGTCAGAGAGAGGCCACACGCAAACTGGAGGAGCAGCACCTCATATTCCATCTGGCAGCTTACAACACAATGGTATGAACATTGAATTCTCCAAGTTCAAGTAATACCCCACTACCCCTTCTTTCGTTCACATGCTCCCCCACCTCCATCCTGATGTGCTCCCATTCCTCCCACCATTCCACCCACCCCCCAATCACCCTGCTCCTTTCCCCTCCTTCAGATACTTATCTCCCATCCCTGAGTCCCCAATTTCATTTTTATCCCCCCTATATCCTCTTCCCCCATTCCCCCACACTCTTCCCGCCAGCACTCCTCCCCCGACCTGATGCCCTTTCATCTCCTTTTCACCCCTGGCCTTAATCACTTACTCACATCTGCTAATCAACTCTCACCTCCCCCCCCCCCCCCCCCAACCTATATCCATCTACCACTTAAACACATGCAAATACAGATGCCGATCTTAGAAGGGTCAAGATCTGAATCCATGTTCTCCAGAGATGCTGCCAGAGATGCATGAGTTACTCCAGTACTCTGTCTTTTTTTTCCATCTATCACTTGTCAGGCTTTTCCCGCTTCAAGCTCTGTTTTCCAGCTTTCTCTTCCCGTTTCTAATCAGTCTAAACGAGGGTTCCAACGCACAACATCACACGTTCATTTCCTCCTCAGATGATAAATGCATGACTCTGTCGTCCTTATCTTGATTGCTTGTAGAGACCAAATGAACTTCACCAGTCTGATCCATTGCAGTCTGATATTCACCTCTTCAATAACTGCCCAAGGACAGCAGGTTTTGGAGTATATTTTGGCTATCAGTCTCTATTCCCTGACGGAATTGCATTATTGATTTGTGTTTTCATTGCCTATTGACCTGTTTTGGGAATCTTGCTATCTCAGCTTGGTGAGATTGATTCTGTTCTGAGCACTGGCCGGGTATAGTTTAAAAAGTGGATCCTGTATTGTGGACTTTGGAAGGAGTAGGAGGGGGACCCACAGCCCCATTTATATAAACGGGTCGATGGTTGAAAGGGTCAAGAACTTCAAATTCCTGGGCGTGCACATCTCTGAAGATCTTTCCTGGTCCGAGAACACTAACGCAATTATCAAGAAAGCTCATCAGCGCCTCTACTTCCTGAGAAGATTACGGAGAGTCGGATTGTCAAGGAAGACTCTCTCTAACTTCTACAGGTGCACAGTCGAGAGCATGCTGACCGGTTGCATCGTGGCTTGGTTCGGCAATTTGAGCGCCCTGGAGAGGAAAAGACTACAAAAAGTAGTAAACACTGCCCAGTCCATCATCGGCTCTGACCAACCTTCCATCGAGGGGATTTATCGCAGTCGCTGCCTCAAAAAGGCTGGCAGTATCATCAAAGACCCACACCATCCTGGCCACACACTCATCTCCCTGCTACCTTCAGGTAGAAGGTACAGGAGCCTGAAGACTGCAACAACCAGGTTCAGGAATAGCTACTTCCCCTCAGCCATCAGGCTATTAAACCTGGCTCGGACAAAACTCTGATTATTAACAACCACTTTCTGTTATTTGCACTTTACCAGTTTATTTATTCATGTGTGTATATATTTATATCATGGTATATGGACACATTTATCTGTTTTGTAGTAAATGCCTACTATTTTCTGTGTGCTTAAGCAAAGCAAGAATTTCATTGTCCTATACAGGGACACATGACAATAAACTCACTTGAACTTGAACTGTAAAACTATGATCCCTCAACCCTGTTTATTCTCATTTCACTTGCAAACAAGTGCACGTATTTGGGCTGTGCTGGTTTTTGCAGCAAAGTTATGGAGACATCTCTCCTGACATGTGGATTTGGTTCAGAGAAACCCCAAATCATGACTTTCAACAGCACAAGGAAGCACACATCGCATCGTTCACCAGCCCGTTATGCAGTTCAGGGGGCAGGGCAAGCGGGGGAGCGCTGTCTGAGTGAAATTCACACGGTGCAAAGCCAATGTGATACAGGCACACACCACGATGAACAGGAAGGTTGGCGCTGTCATTAAGACGGTTAAAGCACAGTGTACGGTAAGTCAATAGACAATAGACAATAGGTGCAGGAGTAGGCCATTCGGCCCTTCAAGCCAGCACCGCCATTCAATGTGATCATGGCTGATCATCCCCAATCAGAACCCCGTTCTCCCCATATCTCCTGACTTTTTAATAGCTCTCTCTTGAAAGCATCCAGAGAACCCGCCTCCACCGCCCTCTGAGGCAGAGAATTCGATAGACTCACCACTCTCTGTGAGGAAAAGTGTTTCCTCGTCTCCGTTCTAAATGGCTTACTCCTTATTCTTAAACTGTGGCCCCTGGTTCTGGACTCCCCCAACATCGGGAACATGTTTCCTGCCTCTAGCGTGTCCAAACCCTTAACAATCTTATATGTTTCAATGAGATACCCTCTCATCCTTCTAAACTCCAGAGTGTACAGGCCCAGCTGCTCCATTCTCTCAGCATATGACAGTCCCGCCATCCCGGGAATTAACCTTGTAAACCTACGCTGCACTCCCTCAATAGCAAGAATGTCCTTCCTCAAATTAGGGGACCAAAACTGCACACAATACTCCAGGTGTGGTCTCACTAGGGCTCTGTACAACTGCCGAAGTCCTTTAAAAGAGGGGGGGGGAGAGAAGGAGGGAGAAGGAGTGTAGACAACTTTTAAGAAGCCAGACATACACGGCCGTGAAACTCGGTGGACATTAACATTACCGGTCAGTTATTGGTTCTGAAAACTACTGCTTACGTTTTTATTCCCAATGAGCCAATGAAATTCACCGGTCAGCATCGGCTACAACCTATGAGAACCTTTGACCTCCTAGCGACCCAGCTACAGCACGAGAATTCTCGCTACTCTCCATGGCGGCTTCATTCTTGAAGCCCTAGTCAGTCCTCTGAAAAGCTGCTATAGATTCACTTCTAGGCTAAGATGGCATTGGTGCAATAGCTTGTATATCTTATAGGCTAATATGCAATTTTTAAAGTATTTTTTGTATCTCCTTATACTGTATGATGTGTTATATGGACCTGTGTCTGAAATAAAGCTTTATTATTCTAGTCGCCGCTAATGTTTCAACATGTTGAAAAATGTGCAGCGCCATAATGAGGCCGCGACTAGCTCCCAGAATGTGAGAACTCCTCACGACCATGAAGGTGATCGCTGCCAACCTCCTGCGAACATGTGGCATCGCCTAAAAAGTTGCCTAAGTGGGACAGGCCCATAAGATGAGGTTTCAACCAGACAAATATTTGATGTAAAATCCTATTTGACAATGCTGTGAATTCTATATGGGCCTGTCCCATTTACGTGACTTTTTCGGCGACTGTCGACACCCATCATAGGTCGTTGCAAGTCACCGAAAATTTTCAACATGTTGAAAATTCAACGGCGACCAGAAAGACGCTACGACTCTTTGGGTGACTAGGAGACTACTCACGGCCATCTAGGCGACATGTCACAGGGTGAAGCCTTTATGGTCGTGAGTAGTCGCCCAAAGAGTCGCACCTTGTTCTTGTCGCTGCTGGATTTTCAACATGTTGAAAATTCTCAGCGACCTGTAACAACCTATGACGGGTGCCGGCAGTCGCCGAAAAAGTTGCGTAAGTGGGACTGTCCCATAAGATGACACTTTCCAAATCTCTGTTACCATTACATGCCCTGGATAAACTCATAGTAATACAACGCGGTCACAGATCCCTGGGCCAACTTTGCCCACACTGACCAACATGTCCCAGCTACACTAGTCCCACCTGCATGCGTTTGGCCCTCTAAATATCCATTTAGATGTCATATCTCTCTAAATCTAGCCCCTCCTTGGACCTGTCTAACTGTTTCTTAAACATTGCGATAGTACCTGCCTCAACTACTTCCTCCAGCAGCTCGTTCCATACACCCTCTGTGTGAAAATGTTACCCCTCAGGTTCCTACTAAATCTTTCCCCCCTCACCCTAAACCTATGTCCTCTGGTTCTTGATTTCCCTGCCCTGTGCATTTACCCGACTATTCTTCTGTGAGTTTGTAAAGGGGGAAGAACTTTCACCCAATGTCAACACTGAAAACTGTGACCTATATAGGCCTCGCTGCAGAGCTCGCTGATGCCAGCTCTGGCATGGCATTCAGGCAGTGGGGGCACCTACTGCCCTATGCCCACTGGTTCGGCCTAACACTGTGCTGCACGGGGCAACAGTGAGAACCAGCAGGAGGTCGAATAATGAAAGGCCTGGATAGAGTGGATGTGGAGAGGATGTTTCCACTAGTTGGAGAGTCTAGGACCAGAGGCCATGGCCTCAGAATAAAAGGACTTACCTTTGGGAAGGAGATGAGGAGGAATTTCTTTAGTCAGAGAGTGTTGAATCTGTGGAATTCATTGCCACCGATGGCTGTGGAGGCCAAGTCAATGCATATTTTTAAGGAGGAGATTGCAAGATTTTTGATTACTAAGGGTGTCAGGGGTTATGGGGAGAAGGCAGGAGAATGGGGTTGTGAGGGGAAGATAGATCAGCCGTGATTGAATGGCGGTGTATACTTGATGGGCCGAATGGCCTAATTCTGTTCCCATAACATGTACATGCGGTCTCCCTGGACCTGGCTACGATACCCACCTGCGCTCAGTTAAGCCAGTAACATGTATGGATTATCAAATGAGTGTGCAACGTGGGTTTCAGGGAAAAAGGAAGTTGTTTGAATGATATATTTAAATTAGTTTCATCCTTTTTAATGGAACGTCAGTGAAGATATGTGTTTATTGAAGTTTTAGATGGCCAAAAAATCCGACAATTTTAACAATGTTGGTTATTTCTTATAAGGCCCTGAGGTAGTTGAATGTTAGTGAATGTTCAAGAGGTTCGTTCACCCCAACATTCAGTGGCCCTAATTACACTGAGAGTGATGGCAGTTAATGAGCCCGGAGAGGGCAGGGTCGGGGACGGGTTGTCAAAGCCATTCCGTGTATGTAGCCGATTCCCATCAAAGCAGCTTCCACACTGCGCCGCACTGAATTAAACTGCGGGCACTGGGCTCTGTGGTGCCCCGGCCACTCAAGGGCCTGTCCCACTTACGTTTCCTTGGCACGCAAATTACGCGACCTCGTGGTCTCGTTGAGCCTTGATGGTCCCGCGAAGGTCTTGCGCGATTTCATGCGTACGCACAGCCGTCTGGAGCGAGTGACGTCATTTGAAGATGGACACAAAGCTGGAGTAACTCAGCGGGACCAGCAGCATCTCCGGAGAGAAGCAATGGGTGTCATTTCGTGTCGAGACTCTTCTTCGGTCTGAAAAGAAAGGTCTTGACCCGAAACGTCACCCATTGCTTCTCTCCAGAGATGCTGCCGGTCCCGCTGAGTTACTCCTGCATTTTGTGTCTATCTTCAATTTTCTTGGCCTCGCTCTGGGAGTAGAAGTGGGGGCGGATCCGGACCGCAATGGCTGTGAGCCCCAGGCCGAGCTCGACGATCGTTTGCCTGCTTCTGCTGCTGTTGGAAGTGAGACGTTGCGTCGCGCCAGGGTCTTGGGCCTGTCCCACTTTGACCGTCAGTTCCGCGACAGGCCGTTGGCGCACAAATATTTTGTTCGCTACAAAAATTTCGGAGCCCCGCGCGATTTCGCCCACAACTACATACCCCTCTGCGCTTAGTGGGACCGGCCCCCCGCAGCCATATGATGCCCGTACGCCTCAACATGACCACGAGGTCGCGCAATTTGCGTGCCAAGGACACGTAAGTGGGATAGGCCCTTCACCCTTCTCCCCTCCTCCATCGGGCAAAGGTATGGAAGCGTGAAAATGCACACCTCCAGATTCAGGGACAGTTCATTCCCAGCTGTTATCAGGCAACTGAACAGTCCTATCACTACCAGAGAGCAGTCCTGAACTACTATCTACCTCATTGGAGACCATTGGACTATCTTTACTGGCCATTATCTTGCACTAAATATAATTCCCTTTAGTATGTAACTGTACACTGTAGATCGATCGATTATAATTATTTATAGTCTTCCCCCTGACTGGTTAGCACGCAACAAAAGCTTTTTATTGGACTTCACTAACTTTATCTTGCACTAAACATTATTCATGTTATTCCCTTTATCATGTATCTGTGCACTGTGGATGGCTCGATTGTAATCATGTATTGTCTTTCCGTTGACTGGTTAGCATGCAACAAAAGCTTTTCACTGTACTTCGGTACATGTGACAATAAATAAACTAAACTAAATCTGAACTGAACTGAACTGTGGAAGGCTGCACTGGAGCCATGCTGGAACAAAGAATGCGACACGGGGAAATCTGCAGCAATATGGCCCATCGCAGCAGGGACTGCGGGAATCCTGGTGCTGACCCTTGGCGGGTTGGAATATTCTGGACCAGGCGGCCAGTGGTCTGTCTCATGACAGGTGAGACCGCACATGAGGTACTGAGCATACTTCCAGTCTCCGCACTTAAGAAAGGAAGTCCTTATCCTTGAGGGAGTGCAACGAAAGGTAACCAGACCCATCCCAAAGATGGTGCACTGTTGTATGAGGAGAGGTTGCGTTGACCAGGCCTTGTTCACCAGACTTTCAAACAAAAGAGGAGCATACATACTTCTGATGGGACCAAACAGTTTGGATCAGGGGAGGATGTTTCCCTGCACGTGGTCTAGCACCTTCAGTCTGGAATGGCATAGCACAATCTGGTGAATGTGAGCACATTCTCCAGCAGAGAATGTGGTGGAGGATAAGTTGCTGAGTACGTTTAATAAGGAAAAGAACGATTTTTTGACGGAAGGCACCTGTGTGGGGACTGAGCAGGAATATGGTGTCGAGACACAGTTGACGGTAGACCATGCTCAAAGGACTGAGTGCCTTAATCCTGCTCCTAATTTCTCTGAAGCTGAGGCGAAGGTTGTGATTGTCTGTGCGTGGGATGGGCTGCTATTTGTCTCAGTCATCAGCCTTAGACTTGGAGAGAGAGAGATACAGCACGGAAACAGGCTCTTCAGCCCACCGAGTCCGTGTCAACCAGCGATCACCCCATACACTAGCACTAACCTACGCACTAGGGACAAGTTACAATTGTTACCAGAGCCACTGAACCTACAAACCTGTACGTCTTTGGAGTGTGGGAGGAAACCGGAGCACCTGGAGAAAGCCCATGCAGTCACAGAGAGAACATGCAAACTCTGCACAGACAGCATCGGTAGTTGGGATCATACTCGGGTCTCTGATGCTGTAAGGCGGCAACTCTACTGTTGCACCACTGTGCCACGCTGCTGTAACTCAGCTTGAAAGAAAACAGAGCCATCCACAACCTTCAGACAGCATTGTATTCCCAGCTGTAGATTGTCCTGAGCATGATGTCTAATTATAGGCAGGTCAGACAGTGAGAACGTTCCAGGAAGCTTGTTTTGGGGCATTAACCGTGGTATATCTTTCCCTAAGTAGGTCAGTTTAAAAATCATTATATATTCAGTACCTGATTCTTAAAATAACAGTTAAGGCGGATAAAGCCTTGACTGAGTTTTAATAAGCTGCAAATGGAAAATATATCGAGTTTTCTCACCGAGGTGTAACGAGAGAAATGAGAATGCCTTAGCGACAGCAGAATTCTCACGACAGGTTAGACTTTGCAACTGTAAGAGACTCGTTAGGGTCCTGTCAGGAAGTACAAGGTCATTTATAAGCACTACAGCAGATACACTTTAAATTTATATAAATTTATATGATGTGGAATTCATTCACACAGACATATTATTCAGCTCATCTCTAAATGACCTTGAGAACCTGGAACGTCACCTATTCCTTTTCTCCAGAGATGTTGCCTGACCTGCTGAGTTACTCCAGTATTTTGTGTCTGGCTTCAGTGTAAACCAGCATCTGCGATTTCTTCCTACACATTTTTTCTGCTCCACTGCGAAATCTCCTCAAGGTATGCCTACTTTCCCCTCCTCCCTCTGACGAGTTCTGTAAAGGGGTTGTCCCACGAGCATGCGACTGCATGCGGCAAGCGCGACCAAATCAGAAGCAGGGGCCGAGCGGGGGTCGCGCGGAGGTCGAGTGATCCCCGTACAGGGCTGGCCCCACCAGAGTGAGTGACGTGACGTTCGAGCGAAGTCCGCGGGAAGTTCGCGTGTGACGTACGGCGTGAAGACGCTGCGTCCGGCGTCGAGACGCTGCGTATACCCGTCGAGGCGGTGCGTACGGCGTCAAGGTGGCTGCGGGCCGGCAGGCCGTTGTCGCGTGGAATTTTTGAACTGTCAGTTTTTCGGAGCCCCGCGCGATGTCGGGACCAGCTCCGCACAACTCCATACGGCTCCGGCGATCGAAGTGGGACCGACCCCGCGAGACCGTACGGCTCAAGCGACCACGTTAGGTCGCGCTTGCCGCATGGAGTTGCATGCTCGTGGGACAGGCCCTTAACACTCTGTCATCCTTGCAGGCTTTTGCATACATTTCATTCATTTGTTCTCTGTATATTTTCATATTTCCCTTTCCCCTGATGCTCAGTCTGTAGAAGGGTCGTCACCTATTCCTTTTCTCGCTGAGTTACTCGAGCTTTGTGTGTCTATCTTTGAGAAGGTGCTAATGGGTTGGTTTGAATCACTGGTGCCCTTCTGGTGCCCACAGTGGTGCTGGAGAGGAAATCCCAGCTTGGTGTTGATGGAAGCGTAGCGATGTACTATTGTGATGGGGTGGAGTGTGATGTTCCTCTGTGGAAGGGTGGATAGTGATCTACCACTATGGCATGTGACGGAGCAAAGCTGTAAGTGTTCCTGTCCACCTGCCTACCCCTTTGTTCTGCTTGCAAGAGGGGTTGTGGGTTAGGCATGTGATGTGGACAGGCCTGGTTGGCAGCTACAGTGCAGTTTGTGGATGGTATACGCTGTGGGCAATGCACTGGTGATGGATTGAGAAAATAACCTGGTGGCAGCACTCCCAGTTAGGTGGGTGACATTGCTCAGGATGTGTTGAACTTCTGGAGCTATAATAGAAATGTATTTACCCAATCAAGGGGAGAGGAATCAATCACACTCCCCTGTTTCTTGTAGCCACAGTATTTATGTGGCTGGTACAGTTGCACATCTGGTCAGTGTTGACCCAAGGATGTTGGTGGTGGAGGCCGAATGGTCATGTCATTGAATATCAAGAATGAATAGTTGGACTGTGTCTCAGAGTCATGGAAACAGGCACTTTGGCCCAACTTGCCCACGCCAACCAAGATGCCCCAAAACTGTTACAAAAGGTCATTGCATGACACAAATGGGACAGGGCTGTGATTTGCCCCTTTCAGCAGACATGTGTAGTTGCGATTGGAATTGAACTCTGGCAATCATCAGTGAGTATTCACATTCATAATCGTATGATGGAAGGAAGTCATGGACATCGCAGGTGAAGGTGATGGCTTATGGGTTTAGGAGCGGGCTGCTGGGTGATGGAGTGTGTGGTGTTGGTGAGGCTGAAAGAGATGTGAGCAGGTTCACATCTCTAGTGAAGGTGAGTACCAGCTGGACTGAAGTTCAGAGTATGGAGTGGTAAGATCAGTGATGTGTTTATGGGTGGGATGTAATGTTGTGACGATGAAGGTGTGATTGGCTTTAACTCCATCCCTTGTGTAAATCTGTATCTCTGCAGGATGCAGCTTTTTATACAGAATATCCATGGAACGTGGAACAGTGGATAATAATTTAGGAATCTTATCTACATTAGGTATTGTAGTTATTCATTATTTGACCACTGTGGTGTGGAGTATCCACTGATACCATCTCAGGGTTTTTAAACAATAATTGTGACATTGGGACATCTTTACTTTCAAAAATCCACAGTTGGTTTTCCCCCATTTAGAAGTGATGAGACATAAGTGCACACATAATAACAGCAGCTGCTGGCACTGGGCCAGAGCCACACTGGGACACACTGGGACACACTGGTCTGTAGGGTGGTCATGGTGGTGCAGCGGTAGAGTTGCTGCCTTACAGTGAATGCAGCGCCGGAGACCCGGGTTCGATCCCGACTACGTGGGCTGTCTGTACTAAGTTTGTACGTTCTCCCCATGGCAGCGTGGGCTTTCTCAGAGATCCTCGGTTTCCTCCCACACTCCAAAGACATACAGGTTTGTAGGTTAATTGGCTTGGTAAATGTAAAAATTGTCCCTAGTGGGTGTAGGATAGTGTTAATGTGCGGGGATCACTGGTCGGCATGGACCCGGTGGACCGAAGGGCCTGTTTCCGCGCTGTATTTCTAAACTAAACTAAACTAAACTAAACTAAACTAACATTTCGCTTGGGTAGTTTACACCCCGGCAGTATAAACATTGACCTCCAATTCAGATAGTCCTTGCTTTCTCCCTCCTTCCCCTCCCCTTCCCAGCTCTCCCACAGGCAGCTCTCCCACAGCCTACTGTCTCCACCTCTTCCTTTCATCGTCCCCCCCCACCCCCCACCGGAAACGTCACCTATTCCTTCGCTTCATAGATGCTGCCTCACCCGCTGGGTTTCTCCAGCATTTTTGTCTACCTTAAACTAAACTGAAGAAGGGTCTCGGGCCGAAACCTCACCTATTCTTTTTCGTCAGGGATGTTGCCTGTCCAGCATTATTTGTCTATCTGTGTCAATTAATGTTGGTATGGAGATGAGGGAAAATGTGATGAGGGGTGGAAATTTGGGATGGGGGTAACGGGGCAGGAAGGATGGGGGGAGGGGGCTCACTGAAAGCCTGGGGGAGGGATGCTCCGATGCTGTGGATCGCACAGTACAGCCTGGAGCAGCTGGAGCACCAGGGCATCCGGCAGTGGGCAGAGCAGGGCAGTACCAGGGGCAAAAGGGCAGCGTGGAATCAATGTGGTAACAATGGAGTTGGGGGCAGAGGTGGGCAGGAAGTGGAGAAGGTAAATGGATGAACTGGGTTTAAATTGCATATGCCTCATCCAGCTGAGTGTTTGGCTCTGTATTTCACTGAGAGTGAGCAGCAAAGGTCTTAGGTCAGGACCCTGCTAATTATATTCTTTCAGTGAGTCAATGATGCTCATTGCCACATTGGAGACAGACACTTTTACCAGTTGGTGTATGAAGGAACTGCAGGTGCTGGGTTACATTGAAGATAGAAAATGCTGGAGTCACTCTGCGGGTCAGGCAGCATCTTTGGGGAAAAGGAATAGGTGATATTTCCGGTCAAGACCCTTCATCAGACCGAGAGTCAGGGGAGGGGAAACTAGAGGTATGGGAAGATTCAGAACAAAGCAGAGTCGGCATCGATGAGCCAGGAAAAGTGGAGCCCACAATGGTCCATTGTTGTTTGGGAACAAAGTGATAGCGAAGGGATATAAACGGTGAAATTAACAAGAGGACTAGGGTAGGGGTGGAATGGTGAAAGAGGGGATGCAAGGGTCACTTGCAGTTAGAGAAATCAAACTCATGCCATTTGTTTGAAAGCTGCCCAAGCAAAATATGAGGTGCTGTTCCTCCAATTTGTGTGTGGCAGGAAACTTGAAATAAAAGTTGATTGTGGCACATGTGTACTGAATAATTTGTCTCCAGTTAAACTCAAAGTAGCCTGATGCCATGACACTGCACTAGCCTGTAACACAGTAGCAGTGGTGCCATATAGGCACAGGGGCAGGCACAAGGATTTATATTTGTCTGCTTTTGGAGAGGGATGCTCCCATGTCCTTATTGTTACCGAATTAACATGTGTGCTCACATCCTTTACCCTGGGACTCTTTGGTGTATGCCTGACATGATCCATAATCACAATCATAATCATACTTTATTAGCCAAGTATGTTTTGCAACATACGAGGAATTTGATTTGCCAGACAATCATACCATTAGAAAGCAACAAAACACACAAAATACATTTTAACATGAAAATCCACCACAGTGACTCCTCCACATTCCTCACTGTGATGGAAGACAGAATAAAAAGTTCAACCTCTTCCTTCTTTGTCCTCCTGCGGTCGGGCGCCTCGAGCCTTCCATTGACGGGACGATCTCGGCTCCCGTAGCCGGCGGTCAGGCCCTTCGCGTTGAGGCGATCAAGCTCCTGCATCGGATGAAATGTCAACTCCCCGGGCAGGTGATTGACCCCGGGTCGGGGCTGGTCGAACCTTCTGCATCGTTTAGAGCTTCCTAACATCGGTCTCTACCCAAGACTGCGATGTTGAAATCCGCAGGCAAGGGATGGGCTCCGATGGTAAGTCCACGTCCCCGCGGTGGGGCTCAAAGTCAATCCCGAGCAAAGCCTCCAGCTCCATGATGTTAGGCTGCAGAGCGACCGGAGATACAATCCGGAAAACATTCGCATCTCCAGCAAGCCTCCAACATGCCAGTTGTGCAGCCACTCCAAGGGGAAACTTACAATTGTTATTTGAGACTCGGAAAAATGTCAGCAAGTCCCTGTCACAAGATGAAAGTTACTTCGGACCAAAAGGTGTTCAGAGGAACCTTGTACATAAATCAGTGAAACATGCTGATCCAGCCATCTGTTAGGGAGCAAAAACATTGATTGGATTTTGTTGTAAAACTCTTTTATAAGTAGAGTACAAGAGATGTCCTGCTGTATTAATGTAGACCCTGGTGAGACTGTATCTGGACTACTTAAAGAACGGAGTAACTGTTCATAGAGTGAGCTGTCACCGGCTATGGAGACCCTGACACGGGCAAGAACGTCCCGTGGGTGTGATGAAGTAGCACCAGGTTACATAACTGGCCCGATCAAAAACTGAAGTTAAGTGTTAATGAAGCCGCAAAGGTGGCGGCGATGGTGGGCGCGGGGTGTAAAGACGAGCTCATGTGAGTGGAACGTGCCGTCACTGGTTACTGAAACCCACACTCAGTGAAGCTGTTGTCACTCTCCGAGCAGACAGGCATAATTGTGATAGAACATGGGGTCTGCCTGCCGGAGGCACAGATCACCACCGGAGGCATCGGTGATCCCAAGCTGCAGACACCTTGGTTCTCAGGCCCTCAAACCCAGGGGAAGCCTCATCAAATAACCTACTTATATCTCCCTAAAGGTTATAGGGAGTGCAGTGAATGTTCACCGGGTTTATTGGGGCTGGGGAGTATGTTGCAGATGAGGAGATTAAAGCAGAGAGTGACTAGAGTTCGGAAGGAGAGGTGATCTCATTGGAAGCTGTAAGATACTGACTAGGTTTGACAGTTCAGATGTAGAGATGTTGGTCCCACTGGCTGTGTGTCTAAAATCGAGAGGTCATAGACGCAAAATAAGAGGCCAGACATTCAGGACTGAACTGAGAAGACATTTCTTCTCCCAGTGAGTGGGGAATCTGGGATTCTACACCCAGAAGGGTTGTAGAGGCTCAGACGTCAGATACATGGATAGATTTCTGGGGATGAGATTAGAGCAGGATCGTGGTGAAAGGTCATTTTTGAGGCAGAGCAGGTGTGAGGGCCAAATGTTCTCCTCGTGCCCCAGTTTCTTGGATTCCAGCACAACCCTCAGTTTCACTTCAGATGCTGAAACAGCTGCCCCGACAGTTTGTCAGAGATGGGTCTATTATTTTTGGCAGCCTCCTTGTAAGAATTTCTATTTATATTTAGTATTTCCAATATACATTGCATTTTCTGCAGCTCTTTGTGTAATTGGTGCAATCTGAGAAAACAGTTGGATCTTTCTGTGTTGTTAAAAGTGATAGACAAATACTAAAGCCAGAGTTGTTAATGTTGTGGTGGTGAACACAGGACCGTTGAAGTTTCCATTCAAGGACTGATCACCTTCGGTCCTAACGACACACCTTTTGTTTGATTAGAAAAATAACTTGTTGGGGTATTGATGTGACAATATTGCCAGAATAACAAAGATGTGTTGTGTACAACTTAATATCGTGGATCTTCGAATCAAACGACACAGGAATTGGCCATTTAGCCCACCATGGCCTTGCCAACAACACAACCCTCACTCTGTATTAATCCCAGTTGCCAGCTCTCAGTCTATAGCCTTTCGTGCCATGGCTACTTTAAGTGCTTCTCTGGGTTATTTTAAAATGCTTTGAGGGTCTCTGCCCCTACCAACAATTTAGGCAGTGTGTTCCATATTGCAACCATCCTCTAGGTGAAAACCCTCTGCCCTGTGGTTTAAACTAATCTATGCTATGCGGAAAAGTCTCCTACCTTCGACCCCGGTTATGCTCCTGATAATTCTGTACACTTCTGCCAGCCTCCTCCACAAGGAGATGATACCCAATCTGTATTTCATTCATTTTCCAGGTCCCCACTCCTTCATCTTCATCATGGATGTCCAGTCACTCTTCACCTCCATCCCCCACCAAGAGGGTCTCGAAGCCCTCTGTTTCTTCCTCAACCGCAGAACCAGCAAATTTCCATCTACTAACACTCTCCTCTGCCTAGCAGAGCTGGTCCTTACCCTCAACAACTTCTCCTTTGACACCTCCCACTTCCTCCAGATCCAACACGTAGCTATGGGCACTCACATGGGCCCCAGCTATGCCTGCCTCCTTGTCGGGTACGTTGATTAATCCCTGTTCAAGTGTACACTGAAACTATCCCCGAACTCTACCTCTGCTACATTGACAACTGCATTGGTGCTACCTCCTGCACCCATGCAGAACTCACTGACTTCATCAACTTCACCACTAATTTCCATCCTGCATTCAAATTCACCTGGACCATCTCCGACATCTCCCTACCGTTTCTAGATCTCACCATCTCCATCACAGGAAACAGACTATTGACCAATATCTACTATAAACCTACTGATTCCCACAGCTAGCTTGACTACGCTTTTTCCCAACCTGCTTCCTGTAAGGACTCTATCCCCTACACCCAATTCCTCCGTCTTCGCCGCATCTGCACCCAGAATGAGGTTTTCCATACCAAGACATTGGAGATGTCCTCATTCTTTAGGGAACAAGGGTTCCCCTCTTCCATTATAGATGAGACTCTCACTAGGGTTTCCTTGATATCCCGCAGCTCTGCTCTTACTCCCCCTCCCCCTATCCATAACAAGGACAGAGTCCCCCTTGTCCTCACCTTCCACCCCATCAGCCGTCGCATACAGCATACAATCCTCCAACATTTTCGCCACCTCCAACGGGATCCCACTACTGGCCACATCTTCCCATCTCCACCCCTTTCTGCTTTCTGCAGAGACCGTTCCCTCGCAACTTCCCGGTCAACGTCCCTTCCCTCCCAAACCACCTGCAACCGTAGGAGATGCAACATCTGTCCCTTTACCTCCCCCCTTGACTCCATCTAAGGGCCCAAACAGTCTTTCCAGATGAGGCAGAGGTTCATTTGCACCTCCTCCAACCTCATCTACTGTATCTGCTGTTCTAGGTGTCTACTTCTCTACATCGGCGAGACCAAGCGCAGGCTCGGCTATCGTTTCGCTGAACACGTCCGCTCAGTCCGTATTAACCTACCTGATGTCCCGGTGGCCCAGCACTTCAACTTCGCCTCCCATTCCCAATCTGACCTTTCTGTCCTGGTTCTCCACCATTGTCAGAGTGAGGCCCAGCACAAATTGGAGGAACAGACCTCATATTTTACACTCCCAGTGGTATGAACATTGACTTCTCTAACTTTCGATAGCCCTTACTTTCTCTCTCCATCCCCTCCCCCTTCCTAGCTCCCCACCAGTCTTACTGTCTCCGCCTACATTCTATCTTTGTCCCTCCCCTGACATCAGTCTGAAGAACGGTCTCGACCCGAAACGATGCTGCCTCACCGGCTGAGTTACTCCAGCATTTTGTGTCTACCTGTAAAGTCAGTGCTCAGAGCGGAACCAATGCATCTCAGGCAACACGTTGGTCAATCTCCTCTGCACACTCTCCAGTGCCATCACTCCATCCTTTGGGCAGCACGGTGGTGCAACAGTATAGTTGCTGCCTTACAGCGCCAGTGTCTCAGGTTCAATCCTGACTACGGGTGCAATCTGTACCCAGTTCTCCCCGTGACCTGCGCGGGTTTCCTCCCACACACCAAAAACGTGCAGGTTTGTAGGTTAATTGGCTTGATATAATTGTAAATTCTTCCTAGTGTGTGTAGGATAGTGTTAGTGTGTGGGGATCGCTGGTCGGCATGGATTTGCTGGGCCGAAGGGCCTGTTTCTGCACTGTATCTCTAAACTAAATTAAACTCAACCTATGGTGTGGCAACCAGTGGCTACACCAGTGGGGTTGATGTGTCGCCTCAGGGTGCCTCTTTCCGTTGATGGGTTGACAGGGAAGAGCTCTCCTGACCACACTGAAACAACTAATATTCTAACCGGTTTAAATATTGGTTTTTGTAATGCAATAAATCAATCAATCACAATCACAATATTACTTTATTAGCCAAGTATGTTTTGCAACATACGAGGAATTTCATTTGCCAAGTCAGTCATACAAATAAAAAGCAACAGAACACACAAAACACATTTTAACATAATCATCCATCACAGTGACCCCTCCACATTCCTCACTGTGATGGAAGGCGAAAAAAAGTTCAATCTCTTCCCTTTGCTCTCCTGTGATCGGGGGGCTCGAGCCCTCCATGAATGTGACGATCTTGACTCCAGTAACCGGTGGCGGGCCCTCCGCATCGAGGCGATCAGCTCCTGCATCAGGGGGATTTCAGCTCCCCTGTGCCGGGCGATCGAACCCCGCGTCAGTGCTGGTCGAACCTTCCACAACATTGGCGCTCCCGACTTCCACAGCCTCTCCCGAGACTGCGAGCTCCCGATGTATAGTTCGCAAGCCACAGTTGGAGCGATCCCAGGCAAGGGATCGACTCCGATGTAAGTCCACGCCCCGCGGTGAGGCCCAAGGTCAGTCCGAGGAGGCCTCCAGCTCCATCGATGGTAGGCCGCAGAGCGACCGGAGTATGCGATCCGAAAATTAATCGCATCTCCGGGAAGATAAGAAACTGAAACCCCCCCCCCCCCCCCCCCCCCTCCACATAAAACATACCGGAGAACATTTACACAAACTTAACACACACTAAAAATAAATTAAAAGAAGACGAAAAAATGAGCAGACCCTTGGCGGGGCTGCCAATCGTGCGGTGCCCCTGGTGATTGGCCATTAGTTGAAACTGAGTAGCCAAGGGAAGGGAAGGACGGAATATTTGAGATGGGGTTAATCTTCCAGTAGAAACATATATGTGTTAGGAAATGAAAACCCAGCTCTCTTACCTTCTCAAAGGCTTGGCCAACAACTCACCTGCCAAGGTGACCATGGTCACTGAACGTCACTACAGTGCCCACTCGCCACGTTTGAAGTCTGACTGCTAATAGTGGCCCATTGCATCCCCATGAGGCTTTCCCCACAGTCACTTGCACACAAACAGCATGGGGTGAAGATGAAAGGTCATTCATGAAAGGTCATTATCCTTTAACATTCAATCTTTCTCCCTCCAATGATGCTGACTAATCTGCTGAATATTTCTAGTCTGGGTGTTTTTATTTCTGGGAGGTGGTAAATGTTGGCGACAATACAGTGGGCAGCAGAGGACCTGGGCTAGGTGTATGGTGAATGTGGTCCTCTGTGGCTGTTGGGGCAGGTTGACTGGCGTGGCTGTTCTGCACTCACAGTGGGTAGGTGGGATCTAGGCTTCCTTCCTCCAGCAACATGTTGGGACGATTCAACAGGTCAAGCAGCATCTGTGGACAGAGAAACAGTCAATGCTGGGTTGTGGCCTCTGTGAAATTAGCTGGTTACATGGCTAGTTCTACATTGTCTGGGCTCAGCATCACAACTGGGATGTTGTCTGATGCGGTCTCTTCTGTTCCACCTAATCCATTGCACTGTTTCTTGCTGACTGTACTGTGGTGATGATGGCGATGTGGGGAGAAGGCAGAGATGGTCCATCTACTCAGCACCACTGCCTCTGCCGGGCTCTTTGTACCTACATGCTGGGACCTGCTACCCATGAAGTTGGGGATGTTTGTGGATGATTAGTTGTCCATCACTGTACTGGATTGGGTGTAGAAAGGAACTGCAGATATTGGGTTATACTGAAGATAGACACAAAGTGCTGAAGTAACTCAACAGGTCTGGCAGCACCTTTGTGATGTTTGGGTAGAGTATGTTGACTGAGAAGACTGCTTAACCCTGTTACATGCTGGTTTATGTTTGAGCATACATGTGCCATGGTGCTGAAACTTGTGAGTGGAACCATCTGGAGGCACACCTGATATTGTAAATCTTCGTGCTATTATCGGTTTTGACCAGATGTGATCTTACATCAGAGGCCCTCCATCACTTCCTCATTGCCACAAAGAAAATGGTTTAATCACTGTCCCCTTTGAACCCACGCCCCTCTCTCTGTCTCAGCGCTCAGATGCTGTCTCTGTCCCTGTGTTGCTCACTTCAGGTGAAGTTTAGTTTAGTGTGGAAATACAACACGGAAACAGGTCCTTCGGCCGCACAATAGCACATGCTGTACAAACTAGGGCCAATTTACAATTGTACCAAGCCAATTAACCTACAAACCTGTACCACTGGAGTATGGGAAGAAATCGAAGATCTCTGAGAAACATGGGGAGAATGTACAAACTCTGTACTGACAGCACCCGTAGTCGGGATTGAACCTGGGTCTTCGGCACAGTATTCAGTATTCAGTATTTCTTTAATATCATTTTCACTGAGTACTTGCATACACAGAGGAAACGAAAAATCGTTGCTCGATCAGTTTCAATTCAGTGTAGTTTATAAAAAAGGATAAATACATAGAGTTTTAAAAACAAGTTAAATTAACATGTCTAAAAACAGAAAGTAGGCCTAAAATTTACAATAGAATAAAAACAGACATTCCGACCGACAGTGGCTTTACTTTGACAGGTGCCTAACTGTCAAAGTATGGACGAGGTTGAATGTGTTGGTGAACGATATTTGGGGAGGGGTCTAAGTCCGTTAATCACTGTAAGGCAGCAACTCTACCGCTGCACCACCGTGCCACCATTTATTTAAATGTGGCTCTTTGTCCTGGGAAGTTGATGGTTGGCAGTGCCTTTAATACATGGGTTTAGAGACAGCTACGGGGAGACGTGGGTGTGGAGATGGGGAGGGGTTGGGGAGGGTGCGATGATGGCATTCTTCTCCCTGGTAAACAGGAAGTGATGGAAGGTTTGCGAGGTGAGATATCATCTGTTGCAAACCGCTCAACTGACATGAGCTGACAGTGACTGTGTCACCGATCTCATGGTGAACGTGTGTTGGGATGGGAGGGGTTGTGGTCTCAGTGGAAGGTCAGGGGGGAACGGTGAACGGTGCAGAGGGAAATGCCGGCAAGCTGTAGGCCGGAAACCGAAAGCAGAACGACCAATCACACAGCTTCCTTCCCCCAAGGGCTCAGCTCAAAATACACACAGATTTGCAGATGTATGTGTGGTGTGCGTGCTGAATAGGAACCTCCCTCCAAATGTGTAGAGATGGAGTGATGAAAGGTGTGATTGATGAGGGAACTTGTGCAAGAGTCACTGCATCCATCTCAGCATTGCTGCTTGCAACACAATGATGTTCCAGGTAGTGGACAGTGTCTGCCACTGGCCCAGTGAGTGGTGTTCCCTGACTGGCTAACAATCGAATAAATAATATAATAATAATATATCTTTTATTGTCATTGCACGTCAGCGCAACGAGATTTAGTGTGCAGCTCCACTGATGTACAAGAAATGTAAATAAATACAATACATAAATAAACAAGCTGAATTGATTGACGTGACCATCTGAGGGAGACTGTCCAAAGGGGGTGGGTGGGGGGGCACTCATTAGGGCCGGTTCAGAGCCGCTATAGCTCTAAACCACGCTAAAGCTGCACAGGAGGGAACTGCAGATGCTGGTTTAAACCGAAGATAGACACAAAAAGCTGGAGTAACTCAGCGGGTCAGCCAGCAGCCCTAGAGAGAAGGAATAGGTGACGTTTCGGGTCGAGACCCTTCTTCAGTCCTAAATTTTGCTTGGCCTCTTGATCGCCGTTGAGTTTGCTGAGTTTCCTGGTGTACCTTGACCCATTCCATTATGCACAGTTGTGGTGTTGCTGCAATGCCCTGATGAAGGGGAATAGATTCTGTCAAATCTATTCGAGTTAGTTAGAGCAAGACTAGACAGTAGTGGATGGAGGGGAACTAGAAGTTATGTTATCACAGAGAGTCATAGAGCACAGGAAGAGGTCCATCAGACAACCGTATCCATGGTGACCATGCATACCCACTATACTCAGCCCTTTTACCTGCACTTGCTCGAGCTTCCACGAGGCCTTTAGTAAAGTGTTTCACAATCAGTTTTTATTTTTAGAGATACAGGCGGAAACAGCTACTTAAGCTCTCTGGGTCCGCACCAGCCATCGATCACCCCACACATGATCCTACACACATTAGGGTCAATTACAATCTTACTGAAGCCAATTAACCTACAAAAATCTACGTTTTTGGAGTGTGGGAGGAAACTGGAGAAAACCTGTGCTGGTCATGGGGAGAACGTACAAACTCGGTACAGACCACCACCCATTGTCAGGATCGAACCCGGGTCTTTGGCACTGTAAAGGGCCTGTCCCATGAGCATACGACTGTATGCGGCAAGCGCGACCTAACGTGGTCGCTTGAGCCGTACGGCTTCGGGCGGCCGGTCCTACTTCGATCGCCGGAGCCGTATGGAGTTGTGCGGAGCTGGTCCCCAACTTATCTGGCCCTGGGGATTTATCGGCCTTTAATCCATTCAATTTACCTAACACCACTTCCCGGCTAACCTGGATTTCACTCAGTTCCTCCATCTCATTTGACCCCCGATCCCCTGCTATTTCCGGCAGATTATTTATGTCTTCCTTAGTGAAGACAGAACCAAAGTAGAACCAAAGACAGAACCAAAGATTGAGGCAGCCATGTTCAAAATGAATGGCAGTGCTGGCTCGAAGGGCCGAATGGCCTCCTCCTGCACCTTTTTCCATGTTTCTATGTTTCTATGAATAAGAGAGAAAAAGGAAAAGGCACCAGGTTTGGAAAGCAAGTCTAGACGGAAAAGGAGATGGAATGCCTATTCCGGGAGAGAAGGCAGCTCAAGAAGTAGTGGAGGAAGGCATCTGATAGTGAGAAGGAGGGCATCAACATTCTCCAGGCAAACATCAAAAGCCATTTAGCAACCCTGAGACGAGCAGAGTACCTGCGGAGATCACGAAAAAAGAAAGAATGAACGAGATCACGCTTCTTCAAGGACCCCTATAAGTTCGTAAAATCACTTTTCATCAAAGAAAAGGGAGGAAGCCTGAAAACATCAAGGCAGGAGCTGGACGAGCATCTGGGAAGAATGCATGCGGATGACAAGAGACACCCAAAGACAGCTATTCCATCCGACATTCCACCAATTGAACAACCAGAGCACCAGATGGACATTAGTCCTCCAAAGTGGAGGGAGGTGGAATAGACAGTAAAGCGGGCAAGAGCATCTTCAGCCCCAGGGCCAAATGGGGTTCTGTATCGAATCTACAAGGATGCTCCTGATGTTCTTCGCTTCCTGGGGAGGCTAATGAGAGTGGCTTTGGAGAAGAGAGTCATACCCAAAGCATGGCGCAGGGCAGGAGGAATCCTGATTCCGAAAGAGAAGGACTCCACAGATATCAGCCAATTCCGCCCTATCAGTCTCCTCAATGTAGAGGGTAAGATCTTCTTCAGCATCATAGCTCAGAGGATGACCAGCTATTTAGAGAGAAACAACCTTGTGGATACAACTGTCTAAAAAGCAGGCATCCCAGGGTTCTCTGGATGTCTCGAACATACCAGCATGATTTGGCACCAAATCTAGACTGCAAGAAAAGAGAAGAGAGATCTGCATGTCATTTTCCTTGACCTTGCCAACGCATTCGGAACTGTCCCTCACTGTTTCCTCTGGGCATCCTTTGACTTCTTCAGGATACCAGAGACTATCGCAAGCCTTGGCAAGGCTTAGTTTCAGGATCTGCAGCTCTGTTTCACCACGCCTGACTTTACGACCACATGGCACTGCATGGAGATTGGCATTATGGTGGGGTGTACCATCTCCCCATTGATTTTTACAATGGCTATGGAAGTCATCATAAGGGCCTCCAAGTGGGTAGTGGGTGGCGAGCGGCTGAAGTCTACCACCCATCAGGGCCTACATGGATGACATGACAATCATAACAACAACATCACCTTGCACCAGGAGCCTTTTAGCGAAGCTTCAAGAGAACATCACTGGGGTCAGAATGAAATTCAAGCCATCCAAATCAAGAAGCATTTTCTATAATCAAAGGCAAACTGACAGATCAAAGGTTCTTCATTGATCAAGAACCTATTCCAACTGTGTCAGAGAAGCCAATCAAAAGTCTGGGAAGACGGTATAACTCTAAACTGAAGGACACTGATCAGGCTAACGAGTTTAGGCAAGAAGTCATCAAAGGTCTGGCGAACATTGACCGATCCATGCTGCCTGGAAAGCTGAAAATCTGGTGTCTGCAGTTTGGGTTACTAGCTCGCTTTATGTGGCCACTACATGTATGACATCACCCTCACAAGAGTCGAGAAGATGAAAAGAACAATCAGCTGTTTTGTGAGAAAGTGGTTAGGTGTTCCTCGGTGCCTGAGCAGCGTAAGCCTGTACGGTCAGGGGGTACTCCAGCTGCCTCTCTCTAGTATCACAGAGGAATTCAAGTCAGACTAGAGATGACCCTGGCAGAATCAAGGGACACTGTCATCCGAGCGGCTGCTCCAAACCTGGCAACAGGAAAGAAGTGGCCGGCTAAGAATGCAACACAGCAGGCAAAATCTGCTCTCCACCAAGGCGACATGGTAGGGCAAATCCACCACGGAAGAAGTGGCTTGGGGCTTGGCGGAAAGCGACGTTGCTGGAACAAGGCATCATCACTGGAGTTGGTCATGGCCGAAGTCCGCCGACAGGAGGAGTTGAGTAGGTGTGCCAAGGTTGTGTCGCAAGCCAAACAGGGCCAGAGGATGAGATGGGAGAGTGTGGAAAAGTGGAAGTTCAGCTGGGAGATGGAGGTGAGCAGGATAAGTTTCCTCGTTCGGGCAAACTATGATGTCCTTCCTAGCCCAAAAAATCTCAACCAATGGCTGGGCGAAGATCCATCATGCCCCCTGTGTTCAACACCAGCCACACTTAAGCACATCCTCACTGGGTGTAAAGTAAGCCTTTCCCAAGGACGGTACACCTGGAGACATAATCAAGTGCTCGAATGCCTGGCAGCGACTCTGGAAAGCAGGAGAAGAACCAACAATGTCCTGCTGCCCAGAACAACCAACCCAGTTAAGCCAATTCGGGAGGGGGAACAAAGGCAATGGAAAATTCCACCAATTTCATTTTTCTCTTCATCATGTATCTGTGTTCTGTGGGTGGCTTGATTGTAATCATGTATAGTCTTTCCGCTGACTGGTTAAGGTGCAACAAAAGCTTTTCACTGTACTTCAGTTCAAGTGACACTAAACGAAACTAAACTGAGCTGAGGTCAACACTAGTTCTATGTTATCACACGTTCTCATCCATTCCCTACACACTGGGGCCAATTACTCTACAAACCCGCATGTCTTGGGGAGGTGGGAGGAAACCAGAGCACTCGGAGGAAAGGTACACGGTCACAGGGAGAACGTACAAACTCCACACAGACAGCACCCGAGGTCAGGATGGAACCCAGGTTTTTGACACTGTGAGGCAGCAGCTCTACCCGCTGGTGTGCAGACCCCACTCCGCAAGATGAGAAGGACAGTTGTATTTAAGGGACACGTGTAGGCTAATCGCACGCTTATTGGTGGATAGTGGCTTATCAATATCTCAGCCATTTCACTCATCTTTACCTCATATCCTGTTACACGGGCCTAACAAAAAACTGTCAACCACAGGAAACAACGGCAGATTGTGCAACCTATTCTGGGGAGAGACACAAAGAAAGTGGGAGAGGAAGAGAGAGAGAGGGAAAGATGAGAAGAGGGAGAGAGTGAAAGGGAGAGGGAGAGTGTGGGAGAGGGTGAGAGAGAGAAGAAATTGGGGGAGAGTGGGAGAGGGTGAGAGGAGGTGAGGGAGAGAAGAGATGGGGAGAGGGAGGGGGAGAAGAGAAGAGAGGGGAGACAGGGAGGGAGAGGGGGAGAGTGAGAGGGACAGAGAGAGGAAGAGAGAGGGAGAGAGAGGGAGGGAGAGGGAGAGGGAGAGAGAGAGGGAGGGAGGGAGAGAGGGAGAGAGGGAGGGAGAGGGAGAGGGAGAGGGAGAGGGAGAGGGAGAGGGAGAGGGAGAGGGAGAGGGAGGGATGTGAACCCCTTTCACAGGGTAGAGGGACAGACGAGGTTGAACAGACTGGTGCACAACAACCAACATCATAAACACATGGCCTGTGGGCCACAGTACATGTGTCAGCGGTGAAGCCAGTAGCCATCAGTGAGAGAACACGGAGCAGTTGAGATAGTGTGATGACCGGCCCAGTCTCTCTGTTCTCACCACATCCTCATTTAATTCTGAATTTCAATACAGCAACGGTAGCATTGCTGCCTTACAGCACCAGACACCCATGTTCGATCCTGACCAAGAGTGCTGTCTGTACAGAGTTGGTACGTTCTCCCCGTGCCCTGCGTGGGTTTTCTTCAGGTGCTCCCACATTCCAAAGATGTACAACTTTGTCGGTTAATTGGCTTTGATCAAATTGTACATTGTCCCTATTGTGGAGAATAGAGTTAGTGTGCGGGGATCGCTGGTCGGCACAAACTCAGTGGGCTGAAGGGCTTGTTTCCGTCATGTATCTCTAAAGACTAAACTAAACTAAACTAAAATTGGCATGGCAACCAGGTGTGAGTAGCTGTGGCAAGTACGATTCACGGGTTTCGGAAACACGGACTTCGGGCATTAGGGTGACTAAACACGGGGGTTGCCAGGGCAACCTCCAGGGCAGTGACAGGATGAGTGGTGATAAAGGATACTGGACCTGCCATCACTCGAGGGCAGCCTTGGCCTTCAGTAGGCTTTGCTGCAACCACTTTGTCACCTTTGCATTGTCCCCGTCTACTGAAAGGAGAATGTCTTTGATGGGTGGACAGGTGAACTGGGGGAGTTTTGAGATGCTTCAGTGAGGGTCATAGGTCAACCTCCGGTCATACCTCATGGGCTGACACCTTTACCCACTGTGGTTCTCCTCCGGACTTGGAAAATACCAATAGCTGAAATGTGCTGCTCTGACCATTATCTGAACATCAGCAGCAGTCAGGAGTCTATTTTAGAGTTAGCTGTAGATGCAGGCAGCACTGTGTTAAACTTTCGAGCCTGGCTTTTGAGAGCTACACACTGAGCATAGCTGATGTGGGAACGTTTCTACACCTCAATTAAACCATGATGACTTTGTTCCCACATGCAAGGATAACTAACAGAATTTTAATTACTGTGAGTGTCCTTGTGGGATTTTGAATAGTCTTGGGGTTATAGGTAGTGAGATGCTCTATTGACTGAATTAATCTAAAGCTTCTCATTTAAAGCAAAGTTCAGCCTGCAATTATTTTACCTTTTTTTATTGGCATCATTCAAATGGTTCTGTGTTGGACAGGTTCCACAGTGATCTTGAGCAGAAGTGCTGAGCTGTTGTCCTTCAGATGAGGCATGAGAGAGAGGGCACTGCTATTCTCCAGTGAGGATGGAGTGACCCATTGCCAGGGATCTCCAAGTGCCAGTATACTGGATGGGCTGAGCAGGTGTTGTTACACAGCCTGAGTGTGGAGCTCTGCTCTTTGTGGTCTGCCAGCTGCATTTCCATGTGGCACTGCCGACTAAAGCACTCTGGGCCGACTCGAGACACTTGGGGTGAAGCCTGAATGCAAATTACTTCTCTATTCATTGTTCCACTCCCATTTAGTGGACCGTTTTGTAATGTTGATTATTAATGTTGTTTGTTTTCCGGCCCAGTCCTGCTGTGAATCGCCTCGTCATACGTGATAGTTGTGAATCTGTGGAATTTTCTGCCACAGAAGGCAGTGGAGGTCAATTCAGTTTTTCAAGAGAGATTTAGAATTAGCACTTAATCAAGGGAAATGGGGAAAAAAGCCAGAATGGGGTACCGATTTTGGATGATCAGCCATGATCATATTGAATGGCGGTGCTGGCTCGAATGGCCTACTCATGCACACATTTTCTATGTTTCTATGATAGGAGCAGAATTAGGCCATTCGGCCCATCCAGTCTACTCTGCCATTCAATCATGGCTGATCTATATTCCACTCCTAACCCCATTCTCCTGCCTTCTCCCCATAACCCCTGACACCCTTGCTAATCTTCTCCCAGTGTTGGTACGTATGACCACTGAGTGATGGTGTCCTGAGCCCCCCCCCCCAGAGTCTGGTGCAGGGATCTTCCCCTGTTCTTCGACTGGCCCCACATCCTGGTGGCCTTCACCCTGCGTCTGGTCCTACTCTGATTCCCCTTCCACGTATCCTCGCTCAGATCGAGCCCTCTGTTTGATCCCATGTCATCAATAACCCCATTCCCTTGACCTTTGGCCTTGACCGTTCACACTTGACCTCATGAACAATTAGGAACACTTTGAAACGAGGTACCACCTCTCACGTAAGCTTTTTAGAATCCTACACCTTGTGTGGTGAAGTAGAGTGTGTGAGCCCTCTGGTGAGGAATGATAGCTGCAGAAATATTCTAGATAAGTGAACAATCAAATAATATTTAATCTGCAGCGAATAATTACAAATGTGAATTGAGCTGCAGGTTATGCTGACAAAATTCACTGTACACCAGTTACACAGAGGTTTTTTTTAAATACATCTTCTCTTTATCATTGAGCCCTCAGAGGGCTGTTGCTGTTTGCAGAATGACTGCAGTTAGCAGTAGCTGAAATGAAGTGCTTCTTTTGTGCACTAACACCATTGGACAGCAGGTGCTATTTTTAAAACTGAGAAAACTGGTTCTGTTCTGACGCGATGTGAAAATGACTCTTTTAAAATGCAGTGTTTGTGAAATGTCAGGTGGTGTCAGCCCGAGCCCCGGCCACTTGTTCATTGTGCTTGGCGGAACAGGGTGGAGGGAGCCCTTCCCACGATCTCTGTTAACTTCTGAGCTGGAGCTACAGATTCCACAGCAGTCAGCAACCCCTGGAGTTCTCACTGAAGCTAGGAAGCACATGCTTATCAGTGATGAGAAAGTGCTGCTCTTCACATCTTCACATGGTCGGTTGGGGCTCTGCGAGTCGGCTGCCCTGCCAGCAGCGTGTTCGTTATTTTGACTTTTTGTTGTTTTTTTTAGTATGTCCAAATTTAAGGGCCTGTCCCACTTTGCGATTTTTTCGGCGACTGCGAGCATCAGTGATTGACTGGCATCAGGTTATGAAGTCCTTGATCACTTCTCTCATTGTGGGAATACCTGTGCACAGTTAACTCACAGATTGAGAAAAAATGATCATTAAATATTGGTCAGAACACCAGGGGAAACTCATCTGTCTGCTTCAAAACCAACTTGATCTGGGAATTGCACAACACTGGGTTTTGTCAATAAAAAGGCACTGTGTGTCATTCTCATGCTGCATAGGCAACACAGTCTGGGTCAGGCCCTTCGGCCTGTACAGACCATTTTTTTTCACCCATCTACTCTAATCCCATCTATTCTCCACACACAGCCATCAACTCCTGGTGAGGTTTTGCAAGCACTGTCTGGTCTCTGCATGAAGCACGGTGGTGTTGATCTGGGCACCCAACACTCCTCAGCTGCTGACAGTGTTGTGGTTGAGGGTGTGTGCTACAGAGCTGGAGATAGCTGGGTGTGATGTACATACTGCTGATGATGAACCTAGTGAAGCTGTGATTTCAGTCTGCTTCGAAGCATCGTTCCATTTCCACTGTACCTTTCACTGGTAAAGTTGTTACACCTGATACACAAGGACAGTGTGATCACTCACATGATCTCGCAATAAATTCTGACCATTTATCACCCATTTACTCTAATCCCATCTATTCCCCATACACAACCATCAACTCCTCCCGAAGTAAGTAAGTAAATAAGTTTATTGGCCAAGTATTCACATACAAGGAATTTGCCTTGGTGCTCCACCCACGTAACAACATGACATACAGCGACAGTTACGAATGACTCAGAAAACACTAAACATTAATAATAATAAAACATTAAGGATAAAACACCATTGATCAAGCATGTGAACCAACAAAATATCAGATCAAAAGGCTACAGATTTTTGGCTGTTGAGTAGAGCAACTACTCGTGGATAAATACTGTTTTTATGTCTGGCTGTGGCAGCTTTGACAATCCCAAGTCGCCTTCCAGAGGGAAGTGATTCAAAGAGTTTGTGGCCAGGGTGAGAGGGGTCAGAGATGATCTTACCCTCTCGCTTCCTGGCCTTTGCAGTGTACAGTTCATCAATGGAGGGAAGGTTGCAGCCAATAACCTTCTCTGCTGATCGGACGATTCGCTGCAGCCTCCAGGTGTCGTGCTTGGTGGCTGAGCCAAACCAGACCATGATGGAGAAGGTGAGAACAGACTCTACGATGGCCGTGTAGAATTGGACCATCATTGCCTGTGGTAGATTGTGCTTCCTCAGCTGCCGTAGGAAGTACATCCTCTGTTGTGCCTTTTTAACGGTGGAGTCGATGTTAGCCCCCTACTTAAGGTCCTTGGAGATGATGGTTCCCAGGAACTTAAAAGATAGACACAAAATGCCATCAGCGTGTTAGATGGCATCTCCAGAGAAGAGGAATAGGCGATGTTTCGGGTCGAGACCCTTCTTCAGACTGAGAGGCAGGAGAGGTTGAGGAGGCTACACACCAGGATCAATCAACCTATCAATCTACACGTCTTTGAGATGTGGAAGGGAGGAAGCCCAAATAATGAAAGGTTGGAAAATTCCTGTCACTAAGATCATCCTCGCTACACCCTGTGCATCTTAACAAGTTGGTGAAGTTGGTGTTGAGATCAAAGACCAGACTGAATGGGCCAAATGGTCTTCTCCGCACAGATTTATTATGCTTGCGGCAGTGAGGGGGAGCATATTTGTATTGGTTTATGCACATCAAGACTCTGAGGGATCTATTAACCATGGGGACCTTGGGTTTGGATGTCCAAGCATTGCCTGAGTGCTATGTCTCATGTTCATGATTGATAGGAGCTGAATTAGGCCATTCGGCCCATCAAGTCTACTCCAAGTCTACTCCGCCATCTGCCATGGCTGATCTATCTCTCCTTCCCAACCCCATTCTCCTGCCTTCTCCCCATAACCCCTGACACCCGTACTAATCAAGAATCTATCTATCTCAGCCATAAAAATATCCATTAACTTGGGCTCTTCAGTGGTCTCCAGTCCTTGTTGCTTGGTGACCCTGGACTGGGTGACCCTCCCAACTCAGTCCCTCCACTAATCTGAAACTGCATTTGTCTCAGTGATACTGCAAGAGGTCACATGCTGGCGCTGAAAGGTCTGAAAGCCATAACAATCCCTCTCCCCCCCTGTAAACTGCCTCTTCAGCTTCACTGAGTAGGAAAGCCAGGAATTTAAGCTGCAGTTGTATAAATCTCTGATTGTGTCATGTTTGGAGCATTGTCTGCAGTTCTGGTCACCACACTATAGTAAGGATGGTGTAGTACACTACACTATAGTACAATAAGGATGTGGAGGCTTTGAAAAAGAAGCAGGAGAGGTTCACCTGGACTGGAGAGTGTTGGCTATAAGAAATCCAACCACCCGCGAACCAAGCATTGGAGGATGAATGGTGAGCTGATAAAAGTAAATAAGCTGAGAGGCATAGATGAGTAAATTGTGATTCTTTTTCTCAAGGTGGAGAGGTGAAATATTAGAGGACACAGGTTTAAGTTGAGAGGAAGGGTGTGTGTGTCATGGGCCGACAGGTTTCCCTTCTCTCTCACTTGATCCGACCAGTCTATAAGTGAATGTTCCAGTTTGAGGAGATGAAGGGTGCTGTATCTCCTCTGGCTGGGCTGCCAAAGTAGAGAGGCTAAAGGAGACTTCCCAAACACCCAACTATACCAGGTACAAGGCTTGAATCTTCAACCACTGATGTCTCTCATGCCCTTTATTCATGAGAGCTATTGTTCAGTGACCAACGATCCATTGTTAGTATAACCTCTCTAACCATAAGCACTGAAAGTCATACAAATAATGGGGTGTTTAAGAAAGAACTGCAGATGCTGGAACAATCGATGGTAGACAAAAAATGCTGGAGAAACTCAGTGGGTGAGGCAGCATCTATGGAGAGGCGACGTTTCGAGTCAAAACCCTTCTTCAAATAATGGTGGCATGGTGGTGCAGCGGTAGAGTTGCTGCCTTACAGCCCCAGAGACCAGGGTTTGATCATGACTACAGGTGCTGTCTCTCCGGAGTTTATATGCTCTCCCTGTGACGTCTGCGGGTTTTCTCTGCGATCACCGGTTTCCTCCCACACTCCAAAGATGTACAGGATTGTAGGTTAATTGGCTTGGTATAATTGTAAACTGTCCATAGTGTGTGTAGGATAGTGTTTGTGAGTGGGGATCGCTGGTCGGCATGGACTCGGTGGCCCAAAGGGCCTGTTGCCATGCTGTATTTCTAAACTAAAACTAAACTAAAACTAATGTATATCGGACCATTCTGCTGATCCTAGCCTCCAAGTGCAAGTTCCAGCCCATCCGCTGATCTGATAAGTAAAGGGCCTGTCCCACTTACGTGTCCTTGGCACGCAAATTACACGACCTCATGGTTGAGTTGAGGCGCACGGGCATCGTATGGCTGCGCGGGGCTGGTCCCACTGAGAAGCGCAGAGGGGTATGTAGTTGGGCGCGACATCGCGCGGGGCTCCGAAATTTTTGTAGCGAACAAAATCTTCGCTCGCCAATGGCCTGTCGCGTAACTGACAACCAAAGTGGGACAGGCCCAAGACCCTGGCGCGAAGCAACGTCTCACCTTCAACAGCAGCAGAAGCAGGCAAACGATTGCCGAACTCGGCCTGGGGCTCACGGCTGTTGCGGTCCAGATCCGCCCCCACTTCTACTCCCAGAGCGGGGCCAAGAAAATTGAAGATAGACACAAAATGCTGGAGTAACTTAGCGGGACCGGCAGCATCTCTGGAGAGAAGCAATGGGTGACGTTTCGGGTCAAGACCCTTCTTTCAGACTGAAGAAGAGTTTCGACCCGAAACATCATCCATTGCTTCTCTCCAGAGATGCTGCCGGTCCCGCTGAGTTACTCCTGCATTCTGTGTCCATCTTCAAATGACGTCACGCACTCCAGACGGCTGTGCGGTCGAATGAAGTCGCGCGCGATCTTCGCGGGCCCGTCGCGGCTCAACGCGACCACGAGGTCGTGTAATTAGCGTGCCAAGGACACGTAAGTGGGACAGGCCCTTAATCTGACAAACACAGAAGATTGTAGGATGGAACTGCAGATGCTGGTTTACACCAAAGATAGACACAAAATGCTGGTGTAACTCAGCGGATCAGGCAGCATCTCTGGGGAAAAGGAATAGGTGACATTTTGGGTCGAGACCCTTCTTCAGACTGCCGGAAGATAGTGTTGAAACACAGAAGTATGGTTTTTAATGCAAAAATTGTATTTTGAGCTGGCTGTGGGCCTTATGCTCTCTATCATCTGGGACAGTACAGATCCCAACAATGACTCACCATCTTTATCAATGAATGTTTCATCAATCCCAGGGATGCTGTAAGTTTTAAATAGCAACACAAAGTGCTGAAGAGAGCAGTCAGTTTTTTATTTTATTATTAAAACTGTAACTGCGAGAGCGTAATAATGAGGCTTGCAGTTGGTTGCAGCAGATGAGAGAAGCCTGTTATGACTGGAGCTGTCTGCGAGAGGTGCAGAGAGCACAGATATTTCAGTGCAGTGTCTACAGACATGCATTATTGATTCTGTAGCTGTCATTGCCGGCGTGTTTAGATAGGTTTGTATTAAGCAGTTAGGGACTCATTTGTCAACGCATTTCAGTCTGCCTAGGGGTATTGATATGGGTCTCATTTTTGTTTGGCATTGTGAGGTATTTACCAATGAACCAAGATATTTAAGAAAGAACTTCATCTTATCGAGTCCACACACAAGATTAGAAGTTGTTCAGCCAGAGCTGAACACACCTCTCGGCATCTACATACAATGGAGTCTTGCGCTTCTTGTGCTTCTTGTGCGTGGTGGTGGAAAGATTGGTGGAAACAAGGCCGCGACGTGAACGCTCTTTCCTTGATCCCAAGAAAGAACTGCAGACACTGGTAGATCGAAGGTAGACACCAAATGCAGGAGTAACTCAGCGGGTGGGGCAGCATCTATGGAGAGAAGGAAAAAGAGTCTCGACCTAAAACGTCGCCAATTCCTTCTCTCCATAGATGCTGCCTCACCCGCGGAGTTACTCCAGCATTTTGTGTCTACCAAGATATTTCATAGTCGGCATGTGAGGTTAGCATTCCTGTACACTTTGCTGTTTTGGGCCCAATCCTCGTGTTCTGTATAAGAATGTATTCACTAATTTAGCAAGTCGGGCTGCATGGTGGCTCAGAAAGTGTGTTGCTGCCTTACAGCGCGAGAGGCCTGGGTTCGATCCTGACTACAGGTGCTGTCTTTGCGGAGTTTGTACGTTCTGTGATACGTTGTATGATAGGCAGTCTTGGAAGCCTTACCCCACTACTCAAACCTCACGTCAAAAACCTCGGCGTGATATTTGACTCAGCACTGAAATTTGACAAACAAGTCAATGCCGTGGTAAAAGCTAGCTTCTTTCAGCTTCGGACGATAGCTAAAATAAAACAATTCCTCCACTTTGATGACCTCGAAAAGATCATCCACACATTTATCTCCTCCCGCCTAGATTACTGCAACTCTCTTTACACTGGCATCAGCCAATCTTCCCTGTCCCGCCTGCAACTGGTCCAAAACGCCGCAGCGAGACTCCTGACGGGCACCCGAAAAAGGGACCACATCACCCCGATCCTGGCCCCTCTCCACTGGCTCCCTGTGTGGTTCCATATACATTTCAAGACCCTCCTCTATGTCTACAAAGCCCTCAATGGGCTTGCCCCCTCCTACATTAAAAGTCTTCTAACCCACCACTCCACCTCCAGGTCCCTCAGATCGTCCGACTTGGGGCTGCTGAGTATCCCGCGGTCTAGGCATAAGCTTAGGGGCGACCGCGCCTTTGCGGTTGCAGCTCCTAGACTGTGGAACAGCATTCCCCTTCTCATCAGAACTGCCCCCTCCATCGACTCCTTTAAGTCAAGACTAAAATCTTATCTATACTCCCAAGCCTTCCCTGACGTCCACTGAGCGAGGGTTATATGTATATATGTATGTAGTTTGTTTGTTTATACTATTCTTATAACAAATGTAAAGCACTTTGGCCAACGAAAGTTGTTTTTTAAATGTGCTATATAAATAAATGTGACTTGACTTGACTTGACTCCTCTTGACCTGCGTGGGTTTTCTCCGAGATCTTCACTTTCCTCCCACACTCCGAAGACATACAGGTTTATAGGTTAATTGACTTGGTATAAAATGTAAATTGTCCCCAGTGTGTGTAGGATAGTTTTAGTTTAGTTTAGTTTATAGATACAGCACGGAAACAGGCCCTTAGGCCCACCGGGTCCGCGCCGACCAGCAATCCCCACACATTAACACTATCCTACACCCAATAGGGCCAATTTTTACATTTTCCAAGCCAATTAGCCTACAAACCTATACCTGTTTGGAATGTGGGAGGAAACTGAAGATCTCGGCGAAAACCCACGCAGGTCACGGGAAGAAGGTACAAACTCCGTACAGACAGCACCCGTAATCAGGATCGAACCCGAGTCTCCGGCACTGCATTCGCTGTAAGGCAACAACTCTACCACTGCGTCACCGTGACTGCCTTTGCTACTCTACCGCTGTGCCACCATGCATGGATCGCTGTTCAGTGCGGAGTCAGTGGGTTGAAGGGCCTGTTTCCGTAGGTGAGCCATAGGTGACTGGGCAATCTGAACCCAAGCACCAATTTGAAAGCGGCCGAAGGTGTGCATCCCTCGGGACAGCCCCCACTCTCCCACGGCCACCCTCGGACTGCAGGTCGGGTGGAGCGGAGGTTTGGGACAATGTTCATGACTTCACAGTGATGTGATGGACGCGGGGGTCTGGACCAATCACTGACAAGTCCCGCCCCCCGGCAACGTCAAGTCTGTTATTGGACTTTTCTGTTAAGCGGCAGTCGGTCCGTTGTCCTGTAGGCAACGCCGCCTTTCGGGTAGGTGGCGTTTCGACAGAGCGGCCATTTGGTAAGTTTGCTTTTAGGCAACGCAGCTTTTCGGTTCGTTGGTTTTTGGGCGTCCCACCCTTTCGGCTAGTTTGCATTTAGGCGTCCCATCCTTTCGGTTAGTAGGCGTTTCATCTTCGTAATCTTTCGGTTTATTGCCGTTTCGCCCTCGTTTCCATTCGGTTCTTTGGCTTCAACTTCTTTGCTTCGGCTTCTCATCCGTCGGCGCCATGCCCGCACACAAATTTGGCCGATATAACCGAACGCCTTGTTTCCATACGCTCTGCCTCTATGACAGCATCTGTGATCAGGATTGAGCCCTGGTCCTAGGCGCTGTGAGGCAACAGCTCCACCAGACACGCCACAGTGTGGCCCTATGGTAATGTAGTACACAGTTAACATTTCTGCAGAGTATTTCTGGTGTATATATCAACTACACAGTGGCCTTGCAGTAAGGTTGCTGCCTGACAGTGCCAGAGATCTGGGTTCGATCCTGAATATGGATGTTCTCTGAATGGGGGTTGTACGTTCTCCCCATGACCTGTGCGTTGCTTTTCTCCAAGCTCAACAGTTTCCTCCCCCAAACTCCAAAGACGTACAGATTTGTAAGCTATTTGGCTTTGGTAAAATTGTAAAGTGTCTCTAATGTGTGTAGGATAGTGTTAGTGTGTGGGGATCGCTGATCAGATCAGACAGTGGGCTGAAGGGCCTGATTCCGCACTGTATCCCTAAACTAAACTAAACTAAACTAAACCACGTAGATTTACAGTCACTGACCATTCCACAATGGATATTTCTGATCTTATTACATTCTGTAGGACCCTGGTGAGACTGCACCATGTTATTGAGTGCAGATCTGTGCTCATGGAAGGAGTACAATGAAGGTTCACACGGGGGTTCAGACATGGCAGGTCTGTTGTTTGAGAGTGGATTGAGCAGGCCTGCTGTCCCTGGAGTTTAGAAGAATATGGGGTGTTCCCAGTGCAATGTACAGACCATACACAAGACTGGTCAGGCCAGCTATCTGGGTACTGGGTACTGGGCAAGGCTGGTCAGGCCAGTTGTCTGGGCACTGGTCAAGGCTGGTCAGGTCAGCTGAATGGACACTGGACAAGGCTGGGCAAGCCAGCTGTCTGGATACTGGGCAACAAGCAATCACACTCTCAGCAAATGGGGTGAGACATTTAGAAGTGAGGTTAGGAGCAGTGTCTTCACTCAGAGATTGGTCTACCAGTGACATTCACTCCCACGGTAGTATGTGGAGCATCACTCAATATCTTGAATCTGAAGAACGGTTCCGACCTGAAACGTCACTTATTCCTTTTTCCCAGAGATGCTGCCTGACCCGCTGAGTTTAGTTTAATTCAGTTTAGAGATACAGCGTGGAAACAGGCCCTTCGGCCCAGCGATCCCCACACATTAACACTACCCACACTAGGGACAATTAGCCAATTAACCAACAAACCTGTCCGTCTTTGGAGTGTGGGAGGAAACTGACCATCCCAGAGAAAACCCACACAGGCCGTGGGGAGACGTACAAACTCCATGGTCAGGATCGAACCCGGGTACCTGCTGCTGTGAGGCAGCAACTCTACCACTTCACCACCGTGCCGTGGAGTTACTCCAGCATTTTGTGCTCATCACTGAATGTACTGAAAAAGCGGGTAGAGTTGTCGAACATCGATGAGTTTGGGAAGAGAGCAGGATTATAGTACTGAGATCAGGGTGAATGTGAAGGAGGTGTGAAGGGGTGAATGGTTTGCCCCTGCTTTCTGTGACTAACAAGATGAGGAATAATAAATCTCTCCCCAACTCTTTCTTTGCAGAACTGCATGAACCTCCCTCCGGACAAGATAAAACTGCTGAGCCAATACGACAATGAGAAGAAGTGGGAGCTTATCTGTGATCAGGTAACTTGATCTTGTTCAGCCTGGCCATGTCATGATACACTATGTAACCACTGTAACCAGTGCTACTGAAATCGTGCCTGGTGACTTCAGGACCTCCCAGCGAGGTAGACAGTTGAAGATGGAGCTGATTTGTGGGTCTGTGCTTGATTCTGATGCATTATTTTATTTGCAACTTTTCACAATCCTCCAGTTCTTTGAAAGGTCATTTCAATTTCACATCAGTAATTTTTCTTCTCGGATTTTTAAAATGGTCTAAAACCGTGGTAACATAGAAACATAGAAAATAGGTGCAGGAGGAGGCCATTCGGCCCTTCGAGCCAGCACCGCCATTCATTGTGATCATGGCTTATCGTCCCCTATCAATAACCCGCGCCTGCCTTCTCCCCATATCCCTTGACTGCACTAGCCCCTAGAGCTTTATCTAACTCTCTCTTAAATCCATCCAGTGACTTGGCCTCCACTGCCCTCTGTGGCAGGGAATTCCATAAATTCACACCTCTCGGGGTGAAAAAGTTTTTTCTCACCTCAGTCTTAAATGACCTCCCCTTTATTCTAAGTGTGGCCCCTGGTTCTGGACTCGTGCAACATTGGGAACATTTTTCCTGCATCTAGCTTGTCCAGTCCTTTTATAATTTTATATGTTTCTATAAGATATCCCCTCATCCTTCTAAACTCCAGTGAATACAAGCCTAGTCTTTTCAATCTTTCTTCATAACACAGTCCCGCCATCCCAGGGATCAATCTCGTGAACCTACGATGCACTGCCTCAATCACGAGGATGTCCTTCCTCAAATTAGGAGACCAAAACTGTACACAATACTGCAGATGTGGTCTCACCAGAGCCCTATACAACTGCAGAAGAACCTCTTTACTCCTATTCTGAAATCCTCTTGTTTTGAAGGCCAACATTCCATTAGCTTTCTTCACTGCCTGCTGTACCTGTAGGCCAACTTTCAGTGACTGGTATACAAGGACGCCCAGGTCTCGCTGCACCTCCCCCTTACCTAACCTAACCCCATTGAGATAATGGTGGCAGGGTGGCACAGTGGCGCAGCGGTAAAGTTGTTGCCTCACAGCACCAGAGACCCGGGTTCGATCCTGACTCCGGGTGCTGTCTGTACGGATTTTGTATGTTTTCCCCGTGACCTGTGTGGGTTTTCTCCGGAATCTCCGGTTTCCCCCCACACTTCAAAGGTGTACAGGATTGTAGGTTAATTGGTTTGGTATAATTATAAATTGTCCCTAGTGTGTGTAGGATAATGTTAGTATACGGGGATCACTGGTTGACAATGACGTGGTGGGCCGAAGGGACTGTTTCCCTAACCTAAACTAAATTAAACTAAAGCCTGTGCTGAGCTGGTTTTGTGGTGTTGCTTCTAAAAGGCCGGTGTGCTAGATATGCGTAGTAATATTTTGATATATTTCAGATTGTACAGTTTATTTCATAATAATATAGATCTTGTTCCCTCTCAACCCCATTCTCCTGCCTTCTCCGCATTGCCCCTAACATCCTCACTAATCAAGAATCTGTCAATCTCCGCCTTAAGAATATCCATTGACGGCCTCTGTGACAATGAATTCCACAGATTCACCAGCCTCTGACTAAAGAAATTCCTTCTCATCTCCTTTCGAAAGATGTGTCCTTTTGTTCTGTGGATATGGCCACTGGTCCTAGACTCTCCCACCAGTGGAAACATTCTTTCCACATCCACTCTATCCAGACCTTTCACTATTCGGTAAGCTTCAATGAGGTATCCCCCTCATCCTTCCACTTTGCTGAGCTGATTACAATGTAAGACGTGCAGGAGACGTGCGATCCTTCATAAACTCTACCAGACTGTGGACCCCCTGCCTGGGACGATGGTACTAGGCTTCTGGCAGCAGCCCCACGTTATTTGTGGTTTTGCTGACTGGTTTCCTACAAACACACGAGTCAGAGTCTGGAGCAGCCCCCCCCCCCCCCCCCCCCCCCCCCCCCCGAGCCACAAGCCTGCCATCTCATCAGCCCACACTGATCCCACTGGAACCTCTGACCACAGTAACCTCTCACCCCTTGCTTGAAAATCTTCTAAGACTATGCCCAATATCTTGTGAGGAAGTGAGTCCCAAAGAGTAACGACACACTGAGAGAAGGAACGCACTTCATTTCTTCTCAAATGATGGTGATAAACTCAGGGGCATGCAAACACAGAAACAGACTTCAGCTCAATTTGTCCATGTCAACAAAGATGGTCAATCTAAGCTCGTCCCACTTGCCCGCATTTGGCCCACATCCCACAGAATCTCCCATCACAGTAGGGAATGCGGACAAACCGCTGTGGTGGATGTTTATGTCAAATCTTTATGTAGTTGTGACTGTATAGGAAACCAAATTCCTCGTATGTTGCAAAACATACTTGGCTAATAAATTAATAAATGACGATTACGATTATGATTATGGTGATGTTGAACGGTGATGCTTAGTTTGGGACCCGTGTTGACCTTCCTCACATTGCTCAGGCAGGAGGCAGCAGCACTGGGCCTGGCTCCTCATCCCACTCGCCTGGTCCCTGTTGGACCAGGGTCGGCCTGTGGGCATTGACCAGCAGTGGGCGGGAGGGAAGGGGGCATTGCAGGAAGAGCCGGGCAACGGACAGAAGTCAACCTTCCTGACTTCTTCTTCAAAAACCTCAATCAAATTAATGAGACATGACTTCCCACGTACAAAACCACGCTGATAATCCCTAATCCGCTCTTTAGTCCATCTAAATGACTGTATATCCTATCCCTCAGAATACTCTCTAGTAACAGCAGCTGTTAAGATCACTGGCCTATAGTTCCAAATGGATGTAAATCTTATCCCTGCGATACCAGGGTAGTGATTCTCGGTAATTCTCAGAAAGTGGCAAAGGTCAGATCATTGGATAATTAAGGTGGGGAAATGGGCATATTTGTAAGATGGAGAAACTGCGATTTTGGGAAACTAGCTGAAGAGAAGACTGATGCTTGCATAGATCAGCCATGGTCAGAATCAACGCGGAGAAAAGTCAAAGAGACAACGATTTTTCGTCTTAGCAGCTTGACTTGGATTTCTGTCCACACTGCTTTCCATTATGCAATAGAGAGTTTATTTTCCTGTGGCAATGTCTAGTCCTCTTGCACTCATCTACAGATATGACCAGTGGGCCACACAGTGGTATATCTGGCATTCCTGTCTCACAGCGCCAGGAATACCGGTTCAGTTCAGACCTGCAATGCTGTCTGTGTGGAGTTTGCACGATCCCCATGTGACCATTTGGGTTTCCGTTGGATAATCCGGTTTCCTCCCACATTCCTAAAAACATGTTGCTTGGTAATAGCCCCGTGTGTACAGGTGAGCAGCAGAATCTGGGAGCTGATGAAAATGTGTAAAAATAATAAATGTAGGACAATGTAGGATTATGTCAATGTTAGGTAGACACAAAATGCTGCAGTAACTCAGCGGGACAGGCAGCATCTCTGGAGAGAAGGAATCAGTGACGTTTCGGGTCGAGACCCTTCTTCAGACCAATGGTGCCTGAAGGTGGGTGGATGGGCCAGTTTATGTGTGGTATATCCCCTGTGACTCTATACAGGTCTACTTTTGTGTGCGATTCAGGTCGGGAGCAAAAGGCATGACAGCTTTCTCTATACAACTCTCCTTTCAATTTGTTTTCACCTCATGTTTCACAATGTGGTTGGAAGGCAGCTTTGTAAGAGGAATGGGCGCTAACAGCGCTGTAGGTTTCCTCATGGTCTATATCCATGGTCGATGTTCTCGATGTTTAAATATCAAAGTTGAAACATAAAATCTGTGGCACCAAGCTTACTAAATAGAAGCAATCATTGCAGAATCAGGGACAATGATGTACTGTTTCTGTGTATTAAAATGGAGTTGAGAAAGTGTGTGGACTGGACGTTTGACTACATGTGGCTGTTGTTTCAGCACCATGTCCATGCGACTGGATTCTTCCTGGAGTGGAGATGTACAGTATCAGAGATACAGCATGGAAATAGGTAATTCGGCCCAGCTAGTCCACGCCGACCAATGATCACCCCTATGCTATCCCTACCCTACACACTGGGGACAATTTACAGAAGCCAATTAACCAACAAACCTGCACGTTTTCGAGAAGTGGGAGGAAACCAGAGTACCTGGATTGAACTGAATTTTACCTGGCCACTTCCCAACATGGTTCAAACTTGCCCAGATCATTAGATTTGTATGTCAAACAGGCTTGTGATCACACCATCCTTGGTGCAGGGAGAAGTTACTTCATGTGGCTCCAACATAGGCCTGTCACTGGCCAGAGTCCGTGTGCTCAGGTTCTGCCAGAACTGCCTGCTCCATAACATGTCAACTCAATGTGGTCCTCGATCACAGGTGCCAGCCTGGTGCAAAGATTTTTCTGAAGATGTAACTAGAAAAATGGACAAGAGAGAGCCAGTGGATGTAGTGAACCTGGACTTTCAGAAAGGATTTGATAAGATCCCACATAGGAGATTAGTGGGCAAAATTAGGGCACATGGTATTAGGTGACTGGCATGGATGCTGACATGGAAAGAAATTTGGTTGGCAGACAGGAAACAAAGAGTAGGGATTAACGGGTCCCTTTCAGAATGGCAGGCAGTGACTATTGGGGTACTGCAAGGCTCGGTACTGGGACCACAGCTATTTACAATATACATTAATGATTTAGATGAAGGGATTAAAAGTAACATTAGCAAATTTGCAGGTGACACAAAGCTGGGTGGCTGTGTGAACTGTGAGGAGGATGCTATGAGGATGCAGGGTGACTTAGGCAGGTTGGTTGAGTGGGCAGATGCATGGCAGATGCAGTTTAATGTGGATAAATGTGAGGTTATCCACTTTGGAGGCAAGAATAGGAAGGAAGATTATTATCTGAATGGTGTCTAGTTAGGACAAGGGGGAGTACAATGAGGTCTGGGTGTACATCAGTCACTGAAAGTAAGCATGCAGGTACATACAGGAGTTTGAATGTTCTTCCCGTCATCTGCATGGGTTTTCACCGGGTGCTCCGGTTTCCTCCTACACTCCAAAGACATGCAGGTTTGTTGATTAATTGGCTTGGTAAAATTGTAAATTGCTGATCAGCGTGGACTCAGTGGACCGAATGGCCTGTTTCTGCACTGTATCTCTAAACAAATAAACAAATTAGCCAGGACATTACCTGCACCCTGTGGTTAATGTCTGAGGGTGTGAGTTATAGGGAGAGGTTGAGTAGGCTGGGTCTCTATTCCTTGGAGCGCATAAGAATGAGGGGTGATCTTATAGAGATGTACAAAATCATGAGAGGAATAGATCGGGTAGATGTACAGAGTCTCTTGCCCAGAGTAGGGGAATCGAAGACCAGAGGACATAGGTTCAAGGTGAAGGGGAAAAGATTTAATAGGAATCCGAGGGGTAGCTTTTTCACACAAAGGGTGGTGGGTGTGTATGTAAGTAAGTAAGTAAGTAAGTAAGTAAGTTTATTGGCCAAGTATTCACATACAAGGAATTTGCCTTGGTGCTCCACCCACAAGTAACAACATGACATTCAGTGACAGTTACGAATGACTCAGAAAACACTAAACATTAATAATAATAAAACATTAATGATAAAACACCATTGATCAAGCATGTGAACCTACAAAATACCAGATCAAAGGGAGGCTACAGATTTTTGGCTGTTGAGTAGAGCAACTACTCGTGGATAAAAACTGTTTTTATGTCTGGCTGTGGCAGCTTTGACAGTCCAGAGTCGCCTTCCAGAGGGAAGTGATTCAAAGAGTTTGTGGTCAGGGTGAGAGGGGTCAGAGATGATCTTGCCCGCTCGCTTCCTGGCCCTTGCAGTGTACAGTTCATCAATGGAGGGAAGGTTGCAGCCAATAATCTTCTCTGCTGATCGGACGATTCCGATGGAACAAGCTGTCAGAGGAGGTAGTTGAGGCTGGGACTATCCCATCGTTTAAGAAGCCGTTGGACAGCTACATGGATAGGACAGGATTGGAGGGATATGGACCAGATGCATGCAGGTAGGACTAGTGAGGCAAGTTGGGCTGAAGGGCCTGTTTCCGCACTGTATCACTCTATCACTCTATGACTATGAGAAAGGGTACAGAAGCAGAATTGTGCTCCCTGGAACATTGGAGGTTGGGATAATTTGTACAAAGTGCTTGATCCATCATGGGTACTCACCTCCCCACCATCAAAGGGATCTACAGGAGGCGCTGCCTCAAAAAGACAGCCAGCATCATCAGAGACCTAGGTCACAGTCTCATTTCACTCCTGCCATCCGGACGTGGGAGTCTGAAAACTCTAACGTCCAGATTCTGAAGCAGCTTCTTCCCAACAACTATCATGCTCTTGAACACTACAAACACAAGCTAAACTTCCAACTACAAACGGTTTTGGTTACAACAAGGGCCTTTGGGCTTTTGTATGTTCTGCACACATATTGTTTTTCTTATTTATTGATTTTTTTTGTTTATAATGTTATCTATTGCGTGCTGTGTTTACAGACCTGTTATGCTGCTGCAAGTGAGAATTTAATTGTCCCGTTTCAGTACATATAATCATTAAATATCCTTGACTCTTGAGGAATTGAAAGGGACTATGAACGAGGAAGTTCGGGGCAAGGAGTCATGACTTTAAAATTAGATTCAGGAGAGATGTTAGCAAATGTAAAGTGAAATAACTGCAGTTGCTAGGAATGTGAAATAAAAACTGAAGATGCTGGAAACACTCAGCAGGTCAGGCAGCGTCTATCGAGACAGAAATATCTGTGAAAATTGAAGATCTTTCAAAAGAAACTTGTCCTAAGTTTTCTCATACTAAATGCGGCAGAAGTATTGAATGTTCCCTCAGTTGATGTTAGTAATGTTAATAATATGAAAAGTGAAGTTTTCAGTTATCCAGGCAGGCAGTGGAGTTAGGATACAGCTCCATCGTGATCTGACAGCAGGTAGTGCTGCTGCCTTGCACGTCACAGCTCAGGATCCTACTTCTGAAAGATGTCTTTGTTTAGTTTAGAGATACAGTGTGGAAGCAGACCCTTCGGCCCACTGATACCACACCAACCAGCAATCATCCATACACTAGTTCTATCCTACACCCTAGGACCAATTTTTTAAGGAAGCCAATTAACCTACAAACCTGCACATCTTTGGCAAGTGGGAGGAAACCAGAGCAGCTGGAGAAAATCCATGTGCTCACAGGGAGAACGTACAAACTCCCTAGACAGCACCCATAGTCAGGATCGAACCTGTGTCTCTGGTGCAGTAAGGCAGCAACTCTACTGCTGTGCCACTCATGGATTGATGGGTTCTGATGGGTTCAAACCTGATCTCAGGTGCTCTGGAGTTTGTGCCTTCTCCAAGAAACCACACCGGATTCTCCGGGGTGCTCCAGCTTTCTCCCACACATCAAAGACTTGCCGATAGGTTAATTAGCTGCTATAATCTTCGTCCTAGCGAAGCTTGTTGGCAAGAGACTCAGAGAGCGTTTGATGGGTCTGCAGGAGACTAGATTATAGAAGAATAAGTGTGAAATGAGAATTCTCTGGCCACCAATTTGCCATTGCCATGGACTCGATGGGCTGAATGGACCTCTTCCATGTTATAACATGTAATGCATGATCGGTGATGTTGCTGGCTTCCCAATGATGCAGTGAAAGGGAGATGGACATTTGTTGTAGTTTGGGGTCCCCTCACAGGGGCGGCATGGTAGCACAGCGATAGAGTTGCTGCCTTACAGCGCCAGAGACCCGGGTTTGATCCTGACGACTGGTTCTGTCTGTATGAAGTTTGTACGTTCTTCCCATGACTGTGTGGGTTTTCTCCAGGATCTCCGGTTTCCTCCCACACTCTAAAGACGTACAGGTTTGAAGGTTAAATGTGAATTGTTCCTAATGTGTATGATAGTGTTAGTGAAGAAAGGTAATGGAATGTTGGCCTTCATAACAAGAGGATTTCAGTACAGGAGTAAAGAGGTTCTTCTGCAGTTGTATAGGGCTCTGGTAAGACCACATCTGTAGTATTGTGTACAGTTTTGGTCTCCTAATTTGAGGAAGGATATCCTTGTGATTGAGGCAGTGCAGCGTAGGTTCGCGAGATTGATCCCAGGGATGGCGGGACTGTCATATGAGGAAAGATTGAAAAGACTAGGTTTGTATTCACTGGTGTTTAGAAGGATGAAGGGGCATCTTATAGAAACATATAAAATTATAAAAGGACTGGACAAGCTAGATGCAGGAAAAATGTTCCCAATGTTTGGCGAGTCCAGAACCAGGGGCCACAGTCTTAGAATAAAGGGGAGGCCATTTAAGACTGAGGTGAGAAAAAACTTTTCACCCAGAGAGTTGTGAATTTGTGGAATTCCCTGCCACAGAGGGCAGTGGAGGCAAAATCACTGGATGGATTTAAGGGAAAGTTATATAGAGCTCTAGGGGCTAGTGGAATTAAGGGATATGGGGAGAAGGCAGGCACGGGTTATTGATTGGGGACGATCAGCCATGATCATGATGAATGGCGGTGCTAGCTTGAAGGGCCGAATGGCCTCCTCCTGCACCTATTTTCTATGTTTCTATGTTTATGTTTACGGGGATCACTGGTCGGTATGGGCTCAGTGGGCCGAGGAGCCTATTGTATCTCTAAAGCCTACAGTGGTGCCAGTATCCTGGTACAGACATGGACCACAACGCTCACACCAACTCTTCCACCATGAGCCAGGCGCCTGGCAGTCGATGAGGCAGCTGCCTCCGGCACCCTGGGGAGAGGGCCACGATCCATCTCATGTTTCTATCCGTGCTGACATTTTAATTCTCCCTCCCACACAAACAGACTCGCACATCCCACCCTGCGCTGAATTATCATCGGCTGCTGAGCTGCTGCGTGGATGCGATGAACATGTCAGTGATGGGATTAGAAAGAATAAATATTAATACTTTGAAAATGAAGTGTGGGGCTTATGGCTGTCTCCTCTTCAGTTTGAATAAATATATTGCGGATTCCCTTTTGGAATGTGCTTATTGCTGTTTGCTCTGTGACGATCGGCAAATGCCTTGGGAGTTTAGTGAATTTACTTTGCAGCGGATGAGGCAAAGCCTCAGATTCTTCATGACGCTTCCATTGGCTTTGACTGAAGGCACAGCTGAGGTAGATGCATTAACGTTATGAGAAGAGTTGATGATTTTCACAGCAAGCTGATCCGTGCAGATTAGAATTAATACCAATTATGTGCTTTCTTTATGTAATCTCCAGCATGTGCCAAGCAAGGCTTCACAATGTCAACTGCTAAGCGGGGCCACAAATCCATCCTAAATGTCAGGAAGGATGACAGCAATGTAATTAGGAGGAATAATAAAGGCCTCTCCTGGGACTGGATTTCAATCCTAGGCTGGAGGGACTGAGGAGCGTCCTGCTGTCTACTCTGTGTAAAGCCTGCGTTTTACAGTGAGGTCACGAGAGGTAGCCCTGGGAGATGCAGGATGCAGTGATAAAGAGACGAGGGGGGCGGGGGGGGGGTCAGAATGCTGGCCTACAGAGATGTCACTCGATGGAGTAAGGAAGGAAAGAAGAGAGAGAGTTTGAGAGGGGACGGATGAGCTCCTGTACACAGAGCATCTCAGCCTGCTCAATGATGGACCTCTTCCTGGGTGGACAGGATGTGGAGAGGATGTTTCCACTAGTGTGAGAGTCCAGCACCAGAGGCCATAGCCTCGGAATAAAAGGATATACCTCTAGTAAGGAGATGATAATAATAATAATAATAATGGATGGGATTTATATAGCGCCTTTCTAATACTCAAGGCGCTTTACATCGCATTATTCATTCACTCCTCAGTCACACTCGGTGGTGGTAAGCTACTTCTGTAGCCACAGCTGCCCTGGGGCAGACTGACGGAAGCGTGGCTGCCATTCTGCGCCTACGGCCCCTCCGACCACCACCAATCACTCACACATTCACACACAGGCAAAGGTGGGTGAAGTGTCTTGCCCAAGGCCACAACGACAGTATGCACTCCAAGCGGGATTCGAACCGGCCACCTTCCGGTCGCCAGCCGAACACTTAACCCATTGTGCCATCTGTCGTGAATTTCTTCAGTCAGAGGATGGTGAATCTGTGGAATTCATTGCCACAGACCACTGTGGAGGCCAAGTCAATGGATATTTTTAAGGCAGACATTAACAGATTCTTGATTAGTACAGGTGTCAGTGGTTATGGGGCAGAAGGCAGGAGAATGGGGTTGAGAGGGAAAGATAGATCAGCCATGATTGAATGCCGGAGTAGACTTGATGGGCCGAATGGCCTAATTGTGCTCCTAGAACTTATGAACTACCTGCTCGGTTAGATGACTTCAGGTTCAGTGTCTGACTGTGTATTGATAAAAATGTACAGATTCAGGAAAAGTATGAAATGTGCATGCAGTAGAAACAAGGAACTGCAGATACTGGTTAATACACAAAAGGGCACAAACGGCTGGAGTAACTCGCCAACCATCACCTATCCATGATTTCCATAGATGCTGCATGACCTGCTGAATTACTCCAGCACTTTGTGTCCTTTTGTGGGTTAACATGCAGCATTTGCAAGAAGCTTGGAAGATTAAGCCTTTGTGTAATTGTAAAGGCCACAAACTGCTGGAGTAACTCAATGGGTCAGGTAGCATCTCTGGAGAACATGGATAGCTGGCGTTAGACACAAAATCTGGAGTAACTCAGTGGGTCAGGCAGCATCTCTGGAGAAAAGGAATAGGTGATGTTACGGGTCGAGACACTTCTTCAGATTAAGAATCAGGGGAGAGGGAAACGAGGGATATAGATGGTGTATAGAACAAATTAATGAAAGATCTACAAAAAGCAACGATGATCAAGGAACGGTGGAGCCCATAATAGTCCATTGTTGGCTGTGGGGTAGGTGATAGTGTGTTATACATACAGTGAAACTCAACAAGACAACAGTGAAACTAATAAGATGACAAGAGTGCAGGAGGGGCGTTGAGGAGGGATGCAAGGGCTACTTGATGTTAGAGAAATCAATGTTCATATCGCTGGGGTGTAAGCTGCCTGAACGAAATATGAGGTGCTGGGCCTCACGCTGACAGTGGAGGAGGCCCAGGACAGCATGGTCAGAGTGGGAATTGGAGGGGGCTAAAGTCAGTGGGAAGGGTGACATTTCATGTCGACACCCTTCCTCAGATTCTCCTGAGATGCTGCCTGACCTGCTAAGTTACTCCAGCACTTTTGGGTATTTACCAGCATCAGCAGTTGCTTGTGTCTACACTGTGTAATTGTACAGGGCTAGGGTGAGACTACACTTGGAACTCTGTGTGCAAGCTTGCTCAGGAGAAAGTGCAGTGTACTGATTCTTGTCCTCTAAGATGAGACCAGCCTATACTCATGGGACTTTGGAGGAACAAGACATGTTCCCATGGAAATAGCTCCCTGAAAGTGGCAACACATGGATTGGATGACAAAAACATCACATGGATTACCTGCCTTTGTCAGTCGGGGCATTGAGTATAAAAATTGCCAGCTTTGGTTCGGCCACACTTGGAGTAACTACTGCGTGAGGTTTTGGTCACCATAATATGGGAAGGATGCAGTGATAGATACAAAAAGCTGGAGGAACTCAGTGGGATAGGCATCATCTTTAGAGAGAAGGAATGGGTGACGTTTTGGATCGTGACCCTTCTTCAGACTGAGAGTCGGGGGAGCAGGAAGGGTATGGAAAGAGTAAAGAAGATGTTCACCAAGATTTCGTCTGAATTAGAGACTATTTAGCTACTAGAAGAAGTTGAAAGATTGTTTTCTTTTGAGCATTGAAGGCTGAAGGGTAACTTAGTAGAAATATGTAAATTGACAAGAGGAACAGCAAGAGTAGATTTAAGGTGAGAAGCTCAAAGTTTAAAGGGGATTTGTGGAGTGTGGGTGGAGGTACAGTAATAACTAGCCACAGGAACATGCAGGGAGTGCAGGGACACAGACCATATGCACATACCGTATATGGGGTCAGTTTAAATTGGCAACAAGGCCAGCACAGACACCATGGTCTGAAGGGCCTGTTCCTGTGCTGGACACTGCAACATTTCTACACTTCATCTAATGTTTTTTTGTGTAAGCATAAATATCGTTTTGGCTGTTCATTTAGATTCTCTGTCTGCCAGACTGTGCATCGCTTTTAGACTAAAGAAGCATGTAGTTAGCACAGGGCCACTGGTATGAACTGGTTGGCGGATAGCTTTGAGCAAGCCAGATTGACTCATGTGTATAAAATCCTCACGGTGGGACAAGTGCTGCCTTGCAGGATTTGCCCAGGAACCATGGGCATCAGCTGCAACTCTGGCACTTCCCCTCGCTCACACTGCATTGCCTGCTATAGCAGTCCACATTCAGCAAGAGGGCCTCCAGTGGCACTTTGTCACACAGTTAGATCAGTCATTCCCACAGACTTAGAGGGAACTTAGACTTTCATGTTTAAAAAATAAACTTTATTCACAATAAAAAATATATACACAAAAATGTACAAAAACTCTTCATATCTTCTTTCTGTGTCAGTTTCAATGTAGTTTATTGTCACGTGTTCTGAGGTACAGTGTAAAGCTTTAGTGTCATAGAGTGATAGAGTCAGGCAACGATACAGTGAAAACAGGCCCTTCGGCCCAACAATGTCCCAGCTACACTAGTCCCACTTGCCTGCGCTTGGTCCATAACCCTCCAAACCTGTCCTATCCATGTAGTGTCTCTTAGTGCCTATACATTCAATAGTCTATACAATAGTGTCTCACACTATAGTGTTTCCATCTATCTTTAAGCTAAACACCCTCACCGCTCATATGGCCACTGCGACGATACCTCTTCCCTTGTTTAGTGTGTCCCCACCGGACTCTGTCCACAATGTCCAAAAGCTGAGGGATCCTGGACTGTGGTCATATTATTTCCAAAAATAAACTTTATTCAAAATAAAAAATATATACAAAAAAAGGAGAATCCCCTTCCGACATTCTCAGTGTTTATACATTCATTTGTTTAGTTTAGCTTAGATTAGTTTAGAGATACAGCGCGGAAACAAGCCCATCGGTCCACCGAATCCTCACCGACCAGCGATCTCCGCACATTAATATTACCCCATACAACTTGGGACAATTTACATTTATACCAAGACAATTAACCTACAAACCTGTATGTCTTTGGAGTGTGGAAGGAAACTGAAGATCTCGGAGAAAACCCACGCAGGTCACGGGGAGAACTCTGAACAGACAGGCACACATAATCAGGATGGAACCTGGATCTCTGGCGTTGTGAGGCAGAGCTCTACCGCTGGGTCACAGTGCAGCCCTTACATCACCGGGCTGCATTATAACAATATGATCAGTGTTACATTCGGTAGTGTTTGCAAACTGTCCTTATACCAGGCATCCTAGCCACTCATGTGGCCCCCTGGGGTGATATCTCTTCCCTTGTTTGAGAGGCGTCTCCACCACACCCTGCCCCCCATGTCCAGCAGCGGTAGGACCCTAGACTGTGGTCTGCCCCCACAGAGCCTTGGCGTTGGCTGCACCGAGCTTCAGTGCGTCCCTCAGCACGTACTCCTGCAGTCTGCAGCGGGCCAGTCGGCAATATTCCCCGACGGACATCTCGCTCTGCTGGGAGGTCAACAAGGTTTGTGTAGACCAAAGAGTGTCCTTCACCAAGGTGATGATGACAGTGGTCATATAGCACAGAATCGTATATCTTCCGCCAACCAAACCGGCACTGACCATCAACTGCCCACTAACTACAACCTTCCATTAATCCCATTTGTATCTCCGACTGAGCCACACACAGCCTATGCAGAGTAACAGTACCACACTGCAGTTGGGGTCAGTGTTCCACACACACACTGCTTTCAAATGAAGGCTCAAATGTCTTGTTCCTGAGCTGTGGCCAAGATGAAGTTAGACAAAAAATGCTGGAGTAACTCAGTGGGACAAGCACATCTCTGGAGAGCAGGAATGGGTGTCGTTTCGAGTCAAGACCCTTCAGGCTAGTCAGGGGAGGGGGAAACGAGAGATATAGACAGTGATGTAGAGAGATATAGAACAAATGAATGAAAGATATACAAAAAAGTAATTGGTAGGGAATTGAAGAATGTAGGTGAACAGAGGGATCTGGGAATAACTGTGCACAGTTCCATGAAAGTGGAATCTCATGTAGATAGGGTGGTAAAGAAAGCTTTTGGTGTGCTGGCCTTTATAAATCAGAGCATTGAGTATAGAAGTTGGGATGTAATGTTAAAATTGTACAAGGCATTGGTGAGGCCAATTCTGGAGTATGGTGTACAATTTTGGTCGCCTAATTATAGGAAGGATGTCAACAAAATAGAGAGAGTACAGAGGAGATTTACTAGAATGTTGCCTGGGTTTCAGCAACTAAGTTACAGAGAAAGGTTGAACAAGTTAGGGCTTTATTCTTTGGAGCGCAGAAGGTTAAGGGGGGACTTGATAGAGGTTTTTAAAATGATGAGAGGGATAGACAGAGTTGACGTGGAAAAGCTTTTCCCACTGAGAGTAGGGAAGATTCAAACAAGGGGACATGACTTGAGAATTAAGGGACTGAAGTTTAGGGGTAACATGAGGGGGAACTTCTTTACTCAGAGAGTGGTAGCTGTGTGGAATGAGCTTCCAGTGAAGGTGGTGGAGGCAGGTTCGTTTTTATCATTTAAAAATAAATTGGATAGTTATATGGATGGGAAAGGAATGGAGGGTTATGGTCTGAGCGCAGGTATATGGGACTAGGGGAGATTATGTGTTCGGCACGGACTAGAGGGGTCGAGATGGCCTGTTTCCGTGCTGTAATTGTTATATGGTTATATGGTTATAATGATGATAAAGGAAACAGGTCATTGTTAGCTGTCTGCTAGGTGAGAACGGGAACCTGGTGCGACTTGGGTGGGGGAGGGATGGATAGAGAGGGAGTGCAGGGGTTACTTGAAGTTGGAGAAACCAATGTTAATACCACTAGGTTGTCAGCTGCCCAAGTGAAATATGAGATGCTGTTCCTCCAATTTGCGAACCCATTCCTTCTCTCCAGAGACACTGAGTCAATCCAGTATTTTGTGTAAACATTCAGTTTAATCCAGCATCGGCAGTTACTTCCTACACATTGTGTCCAACAATGTCGACTTAAAAATGGGTTTATGTAGATGTGAGGTGAGCTTCGTCAGCTTGCCATTAAACACTGGTTCCTTGCATGAAAACATAAGGCAGTCTCTCTCCTTTGGTCTTGGGTGCTGAGGGATACACTGCACATCAGTGCAGACACCACAAAGACCCTGTGGGAGAGGGCCACAGGCCAGAGTCCTGTTGCTGTGACACTTTGCCAACCTCTCCAACACTGCACACGTGCTTTGTTTAAGGAGGAAACATGATGTTTTATTATTAATGTTTAATAATCATTAATGTTTTATTATTAAAGTTTAATGTTTTATGTGTCATTCCTAACGGTCACTGTATGTCATTGTCACTTGCGGGCGGAGCACCAAGGCAAATTCCTTGTATGTGAATACTTGGCGTATTCAATAAACGTATTCATTCATTCATTCATTTATGAACAGATTTGATGTATTCTGAGAGAGTATATTGGATTGATAGTACAATGAATGGAGTGAAAGAAACATACCAATGGCATTTTGTATGTAAATTAAAAATGTGTTTGAAATTTAAAAAAATTCAGTCACCATAGAACATAAGGTCATAAGGTCATAAGGGATAGGAATAGAATTAGGCCATTCGGCTCATCAAGTCTACTCCACCATTCAATCATTGCTGATACATCTTTCCCTCCTAAACCTATTCTCCTGCCTTCTCCCCATAGCCTCTGACATCTGTACTAATCAAGAATCTATCTATCTGTGCCTTAAAAAATATCCACTGACTTGGCCTCCACAGTGGCAAAGAATTCCACAGATTCACCACCCTCTGACTAAAGACATTTCTCCTCATCTCCTTCCTAAAAGAACGAACATAGAACAATCAAGCACAGAAATTGGCTCTTCTGCCCACAATGTCCACGCCGAACATGATGGCAAACTAAAAAACTAATCTCCTCTGTCTGTACATGATCCATATCCCACCATCCTCTGCAAATTCATGTACCTATCTAAAGGTGCATTATTTTCCCCCAGAAATGTTGCCTGACATGCTGAGTTACTCCGGCACTTTGAGTCGATATTTGGTATAAACCAGCACCTGCAGTTATTTGTTTCTACCTATTTAAAGCCTCTATGATGGCTGTCTCCACCACCAGCAGTGTTTTCCAGGCACTCACCACTCTCTGCGTAAAAACAAAAGTTACCAGTCTACTTGTGTTGTCACTTTCAGCGGGCTCTAGACTTGGTCCCCAAGATCTCTCCGTGCATCAATACCCCCGCCTTCCACCACTACCCTCTCTGCTATGAGTAAGCCAGTTCCTAATCTAACCAACAAAGTCACCGTGAATCCCATGCATCTTAATCTTTTGATCAGCCTACCATGAGGAAAATTATCAAATGTTTTAGTAAAACCATGTAGAGAACATTCACTGCACTAGCTTCATCAAACGCCAATGTCACCTCAAAAAACTCGATCATTTGTAAGGTGTGTTGTGCCGCAGACAATGCCATGCTGACTGTCACTATTAGCCCATTCCAAATGACAGTCACGCCTATGCTGAACAATCCCTTCCAATAGGTTCCCTACCATTGACATGAGGCTCACTGGCCTACATAGACTCTTGGTCATGCAACGCCTCCTTAATATTCTCCTGCTTATTTTCAGATTCCTCTATGATTTCCCCTTCCCATCTCCTCATCAGCTCTGTCATCCTCCAGCGTATCTGCTCTAACGTTTGACCCTTTCTTCAGCCCAGATTTAGCCTGTGCATCAGTCAATGCCTGTGGCTGCAGTGACTGAAGCACCCAGCTCTGAAATCTTTGCTTACTTCCTCCGAAGATGCTTCTTAAAACCCAGCTCCCTGGCCCAACCTTTGGACATTTGCCAGCATTGCCAGCAACGAATCATGGAGGAATTCAGCATGGAACCAGGCCCTTCGTTCCATTTGGTCCATGCTAACCCCATCCAGCATCCATTGGCACTAATCATACACTAATCCCATTTGATTCTAATCAACACTGCAGATTCTACCACTCGTCTACAAATGACACACAATTTACTGTGGCCACTTCATGTAACATCCTGCTCATTTTGGGAAGAAAACAGAGCATCCAATGGGAACTGCCGTGGTTACACCTGTGAACCTGTGAACTCCACAAAGACAGCAGCCGAGGGCAGCGTTGAACCTGGGTCATTGGAGCTGTGAGGCAACAGCTCTACAAGCTGTGCCATTGTGCTGGAGTTTCTGGTTCCTTCCCACAACTCAAAGGATACTTCTGAGTTAATTGGCTGCTCATCGGCAGCGAGAGAATCGAGGGCGTTAAGGAAAAAAGGATTGGAATTTGGGTTAAGTTACAGGGAGATAAATGGGAGAAGGGTGGAACTTCTGGCTCTGCTCTGCTCTGGGTACTGGTCTAGCTTGCATTAGCTAAATGGCCTTCTCTGTTGTGAGCAAGTATTTTCTGCAATAGCTGAGGCTTTTAGACATCCACTAATAGTCAGCTCCCATAGTGAAGGAGCATCACCTGTAGTCAGCTAACTACATTTTGAGGTCTATGTTAATCACTTACGCCAGGTGAAGGGAGTTACGAAACCCATTGGCCTGTGGGCAGCTGGTGCAATGTCAGCATGGGCGTGTTGGGCCGAAGGGCCTGTTTCTGTGCTGCACAATTCTGTGACCTGTTGCTGATTGGAGATCTTACTATTTACTTTAGTTTAGTGATACAACACAGAAACAGGGCCTCCTGCCCACCGAATCTGTGCCGACCAGCATTCACACCATACATATACCAACACTACCCTACACACATTTAGGGACAATTAACAATTTTCACCAAAGCCAATTAACCTCATACAAATGATTTGGAATGTGGGAGGAAAGCGGAGTACCCGGAGAAACCCACGCAGGTCACGGGGAGAACGTACAAACTCGTACAGACAGCACCCGTAGTCAGGATCAAACCAGGGTCTCTGACGCTGTAAGGCAGCACTGTACCACTATTGGAGTTCAGTAGTGGAGGTGAGTGAGGGGATTCACAGTAGGTCGGTTCAGTGAGGCATTAGGAACTTGCAGGCTTGTCTGAATCACTGTGAAGAGAGGTGCCAGTGGAGAGAAGATACAATATGTTGCCATGTTGTGGCATTTAGGGTCTGATCACCCCTACTGGGGCACAGGCACTGACATTCACCACTGTAATTTAGGCCCTGAGGATGAAGACGTGGATAATTCAAAATCATGTCAATGTTAGTTTATTTAAGGTAGTGAAATATATTAATTGCCCTGCACATATGACTGTAATTGCGAATGAGTAATTAACTAAAGATTGGAGGGTTTGCCCCACCTAAACTAGTCCCACCTGCTCACATTTGGCCCATATCCCTCTAAACCTTTCCTATCCATGTACCTGTACGATTGTCGCTTACATGCTGTTACTGCTTCAACCACCTCCTCTGGCAGCTCGTTCCACACACACATGTGAAAATATTGTCCCTCAGCTTCCTATTAAACCTTTCCCCCTCTCACCCCAAACTTATGTTCTCTGGTCCTTGATTCCTCTTGCCTGGGTAAAAGACTCTATGCATTCACCCTGTCTATTCCATGGGGCCGAGCTCAGTCAGAGGCCACAGGTTTTGACCCAGTTCACTTCTGAGTGCATTGCTTGTGGAATTCACCTGAGGAATGCGGGATGTGTAGTACTGTTCTTGCCCTAAAAATACGCTTGCTGATTTTGTTATTTTTCTCACCTTCATCTCCAAGTTTCACGATCTGTAAGGAAGTGTAATATTCTCCTAAGATAGACACAAAATGCTGGAGTAACTCAGCGGGACAGGCAGCATCTCTGGAGAGAAGGAATGGGTGATGTTTCGGGGCGAGACCCGTCTTCAGACTGGCTCGCCTGCTTTGGGCCTTCCAGTTGAGTGGGGATATTTCCAGAACATTCTACTGAATTGTGCCAGCACAGATTTAACCATCAAAGTGTGGGAGAGGGCTGAGGGGGAATTGCCGCTTTTGCCAAGAGCTGGCACGGACTAGATGGGCCAAATGGCCTTCTTTTTTGCAGTCAACATTCTGAGATTGTTGCCCTGTGTGTAAACAAATCCAGGCAGGTGCAAGGGTCATCTAAAGAACCCACACTCACTAATGTTACTGGCATCAACAGCCTTTGCCTTGCAGTGCCTGGATTGGAGTCAGACTGCCTGTACAGAGTTGGCAGGCTTCTGTAAAGCACAACACCATTCTCAAATATTTGGATTGAAGAAACTGCTTAAAACAGTGCTCTTCTGCATAAATATGTAAGCTAAATCTGGTGTTTGAATTGTTTCTGGTTATCTAGTTATAACTGGTGCTTGGGGGCCATATCTCAGGGGGAAGGGAGGAAGGGAAACTCAATGTGTGGACATGTCTGTAAATCAAACCTGTTGTTCAGCCAGATATCTGGCCTGCCCAGAGGTGTAGGAATAATATTTATGCACACACCAAGATAAGAAAGCAGATGAAGGGCTTTCCTTAGTTTGTATTAACTGGGATTCGGTAAATGTTAGTGTGTTAAACTAACTGAGAGTGTCAACTGTTGTACTGGCGTAGCACGTGGCAGGCTGGTGGACATCTCAACAGCCACCTCTGTGAGGGTCACTGGCACTTTCACACTCCCCGTTAAACACTGCCACAAGCATCTGACATTCACCCCATTATGCTGGAACCTACAGTGAGGCGGTTCCCAAGAAAGTGTTTCCTCTTTAAAGGGGAGTGTGAGAGGGAATTATAAATGTAGAAGTGAACTCGGGAAGATTTATTCCCGCTAAAGAGCAAGTGAAGGTTAAAATTGTCTGAGACATAACTGTTTGTAGAAACATAGAAGGCAGATGCTGGTTTATACCAAAGATAGGCACAGTGCTGGAGTAACTCAGCGGGTCAAGCAACATCACTGGAGTAAAGGATGGGTTGTAGCGGGGACTCCAGGAGTCCAGCCAAGAATGAAGCGAAAATGAGTTGTAACAACGAAATGGCGTTTATTACTGTCACTGTGCTGCTTCCAACTCCAACCCCATGACCGAGCATGACCCGACCTTAAATACCCCGGGTCAGACCTCTTGACCCAACGCCTCCCACTCCGAGACGCTCAACTCCTCCCTCCTGAGCTGAGGGTTCGCTACCCGTGGCTAGCCACCAGGTGCCGCCACATGACCCCCCCCCAGAACCAGAGGCACTGAAACGGACGGGACGCCAAACAAGGCAGCCTGACCGCGTAAACACGTCCGCCCGAACAGTGTCCTTGACCTGCCCGGAAGAATATACAGGAACCCGTGACGGCAGGCGGCCGCGACGAGAAGGCTGGGCCACCTGAACCGGCTCGCTCAAGTCCAAATGGGCTGGCTTAAGGTGCGCCACGGACACAGTCTCTTGCCGGTCCCCATGTCCAGTACAAATGTTGCTGTCCCGTGCCGCAGCACCCGAAAGGGACCTTCATAGGGCCGTTGCAAGGGTGACAAGTACCGCCACAGGGTGATGTTTCACAGTGTTGGAGTAACTCAGCGGGTCAAGCAGCATCACTGGAGTAAAGGAAGGGTGACGTTTCGGCTCGGGACCCTTTTTCAGACTGGACCTTTTTCTCCTTTTTCCTCCTTTTACTCCAGAGATGCTGCCCGACTCACTGAGTTACTCCAACACTTTGTGTCTAACTACTGATAACTTTGTATGAGGTGTCAAGGAACAGGGAAGTAATCGAGGTGAAAGAACAGATCAGTCGCGATCGATTTGAAAAGCAAACCAGACGTGAGGGTCTGTGTGAGGACAGGATACTGTGTGTACCAGGGTTTCCACCTAAATCATTGACAACTCCATTCCCCGCACAGATACTGCTCAACCTGATCAGTTCATAAGCTCATCAATTCATAGGTTCTCGGAGCAGAATTAGGCCATTCGGCCCATCATGTCTCCTCTGTCATTCAATCATGGCTGATCTATCTTTCCCCTTCAACCCCATTCTCCTGCCTTCTCCCCATAACCCCTGACACCAGTACTTATCAAGAATCTGTCCATCTCCACCTTTGATTGGACATAAGCAGAGTTCCTTACTGTTTGTTACTGAGAGGCTGCAATGGTGAACACTTGGTTCCGTCTCTGTTCCTTGACTCAGATGGAAGGAGGGTGGCAGTAGTAGTGATCTCTGTGAACACATTGGCATACAAAATCATGAGAGGAATAGGCCCAAGTACACGTACAGTGTCTCTGACCCAGAGTTGGGGAATTGAGGACCAGAGGACATAGGTTTAAGATGGGAGGGGTACGATTGAACAGGAACCAGAGGGGTAACTTTTTCACGCAAAGGGTGGTGGGTGTATGGAACGAGCTGCCCGGGAAGGTAGTTGAGGCAGGGACAATCGCAACGTTTAAGAAACATTCAGATAGATACATGGATAGACAGGTTTCGAGGGATATGGGCCAAATGCAGGCAGGTGGGATTAGTGCATGTTGGTCAGTGTGGGCAAGTTGGGCCAAAGGGCCAGTTTCCACGCTCTATGACTTTGACCATTTTCTTGATCGCTGAGCTCAGTCAACGATCTGCCATCATCTCTGAAGCTCATGTTCACAGTTGTTTAACTGCCTACTGGGCTAGAAACTGTCAGAAGAGGCAAGTTGAAGCCCTGTTATGTGATAGGATTCCAACAGCATTGCCTTCCCTCCAGCAGCCTTGTAATGGTGGAACAGCTATGGGAGTGTTTTTTTGGCTCCACTGGCTGGAGAGAGCGCAAAGGTCCATGAGGATGTTGCCAGGACCTGTGGGCCTGAGATAAGATTTAATTGAAACCTGAGGGACAACCTTTTCACTCAGAGGGTGATGGGTATATAACCATGCCAGGAAGTAGCTGAGGCAGGTACTATAAAACATTTAAAATACATTTGTACAGACGCATGGATAGGAGAGGAATATGGGCTAAATGAGGGGAAACAAGACCAGTATAAAGGAGGCATCTTGGATGGCATGGACGAGTAGGGCTGAAGGGCCTGTTTCTATGCTCTTTGACTCTTTGACAATAACCCCACATTCTTCAACCTGTCCCTTCACATGGCCACCTTTTGTCACATCATGGCTCATCTACATTTTAACCCCTCAACATGCCCTGGTTCTTTAAAATCATGACATTTTTATTTAACCCACAATATCGACACCAAGATTGCTGGGGTCACAGACAGTTGGGAGGCTGTCAAAATATAATGTGGGATATAGATCAGCTACAGTAATGGGCAGATGGAGATTAATCCGAGCACGTGTGAGATGTTGCACTTCGGGTTGCACGTTGAATGTAAGGGGAAAGTATACCATATAACCATATAACAATTACAGCACAGAAACAGGCCATCTCGGCCCTTCAAGTCCGTGCCGAACACTTATTTTCCCCTAGTCCCGTTTACCTGCACTCAGATCATAACGCTCCATTCCTTTCCCGTCCATATACCTATCCAATTTATTTTTAAATGATAAAATCGAACCTGCCCCCACCAATTCCACTGGAAGCTCATTCCACACAGCTACCACTCTCTGAGTAAAGAAATTCCCCCTCATGTTACCCTTAAACTTCTGTCCAATAATTCTCAAGTCATGTCCTCTTGTTTGAATCTTCCCTACTCTCAATGGGAGAAGCTTATCCACGTCAACTCTGTCTATCCCTCTCATCATTTAAAAAACCTCTATCAAGTCCCCCCTTAACCTTCTGCGCTCCAAAGAATAAAGACCTAACTTGGTCAACCTTTCTCTGTAACTTAGTTGCGTGCTTACATATACAGTTAATGGCATGACCCTTCACACGACCCGATGTACAGAGCGATCTTGGGGTCCGTCCATCCTTCCCTAAAAGTGGCAGCTCGAGTAGATAGAGACGTAAAGAAGGTGTATGTTATGCTTGTTTATATAGGTTGGAGCCTTGAGTATAAGAGTCAGGAAGTCATGACGTAGCTTTAGAGGACCCAATTGGAGACTTGCATGCAGTTCTGGTTGCCCTGTTACAGGAACCATGTGGAGGCTTGGGAAGAGGAGGTTCACCGGAATGATGTCTGGACTAGAGGGTATTGGATATAGGGAGAGAACGTTCAGACTTGGATTGTTTTCTGGGGAATGCCATGGTCACGGAAAGACGTGATAGGCATATGAGAGGCATAGATGGGGTAGTCATGCAGACCCCTTTTCCCAATCAAATACCAGGGAGCCTAGCTTTAAGGTGAGAGGGACAAAGTTTAATGGAGATGCCTAGATTTACCCCATTTGCTTCTAAACCTTTCTTATGCATGTACCTGTGCCAATTTTTTTTATATGTTGTGAATAGTACCTGCCTCAACTACCTCCTCTGTATCTTGTTCCATATGTGTGAAAAAGTTGCCCCTCGGGTTCCTATGAAATCTTTCCTTTAATCACTTTAAACCTATGCCGTCTAGGGTGAAAGGCTCTGCATCTCCCCTTCCCCTGATGATCATACATCTCTATAAGATCATCCCTCAGCCTCTTAAACTTCACCTATTACCTGACAGGTTTTGTCCTACCCCTCCTCTCTTCCTGTTTTCTTTCCCCCTCCACAATCAGTCTGAAGAAGGGTCCTGACCCAAAATGTCACCTATCCATGTTCCCCAGAGATGCTACTGGCCCATTCAGTTACTCCAGCACTCTGTGTCTTTTTTTTCCTCCACTGCAAGCTGGTGACTGGCTCCTGTGGTGCTCCAAATTGACAAACATCAGCCCCATTCCTCCACATCTGACCTGCTGACTTTGTATTGCATTCAATGTTTGCTAGTGTTGACCCTAGCACTGATGAGTTGGTCAATGTGATGTTTGCTTTGGTCAAAGTCACCAGAGCTGTTCAATACTAAACCTAACTTTGCATCCACCACCTTCCATCTCTGGACGCGTGCTGAAGGACTGCGCAGACCAGCTGGCTGGTATCTTTATGAGGATTTTCAACCAGTCTCTGGCCCAGTCCACTGTCCCATCCTGTCTGAAGTCCTCCACCATAGTCCCCTTGCCCAAAAACCCCCACATTTCCAGCCTCAACGACTACCAGCCAGTGGCACTCACACCAGTGGTGATGAAGTGCTTTGAAAAACTGGTCCGGGGTCACATCACATCACTCCTGCCCCGAAGCTTTGACCCCCACCAGTTTGCGTACAGAGCGAATAGATCTACAGAGGACGCTGTAGCCACAGCTCTCCATGCTGCACTGTCCCACCTGGAGCAGCGGGGGAGCTACGTGCGGATGCTCTTTGTGGACTACAGCTCTGCTTTTAACACCATCCTTCCCCACAAACTGGTGGACAAACTGGGGGACCTGGGACTTCCATACTCCACCTGCATGTGGATAAATAGCTTCCTGTCGGGTCGCAGCCAGAGAGTCAGAGTGGGCCATCACACATCCACGGCCCTCAGCCTCAGTACCGGCTCTCCACAGGGCTGCGTGCTGAGCCCACTGCTCTACACCATCTACACACATGACTGCACCCCCGCCCACCACAGCAACACCATTGTCAAATTCGCGGATGACACCACGGTGGTGGGACTCATCTCCGGGGGGGGATGAGTACGCCTACAGGGATGAGGTGGAGCAGCTGACAGTGTGGTGTGGAGAGAATAACCTGCTCCTCAACACCTCAAAGACCAAGGAGCTCATAATAGACTACAGGAAGAAGAAAACGGACATTACACCATTAATCATCAGAGGGGACTGTGTGGAGAGGGTGGCGGATTTCCACTTCCTGGGAATTCACATTGAGTAGGACCTGACATGGAGCGTGAACACCTCTGCGCTGCTGATAAAGGTCCAGCAGAGACTGCACTTCCTGAGGGTGCTCAGGAAGAACAACATCACCCAGTGACCACTGCTGTCCTTTTATCGGTGCTCCATAGAGAGCATCCTAACATACTGTGTATGCGTATGGTACACCAGCTGCACAGCGGCTAAGAGGAAAGCGCTCCAGAGGGCTATTGACAATGCCTAGAAGATTGTCGGCTGCCCTCTCCTCACCTTGGAGGACTTACACAGTTCCCACTGTCTCAAGAAATCCCAGAACATTATAAAGGACATTTCCCACCCCGGACACTCCCTGTTTGGACTGTTGCCGTCAGGCAGACGCTACAGATCAATGAGGACAAGGACAAACAGACTCAAAAACAGTTTTTATCCCACAGCAATAACTACACTTAATATAGCCACCAAATGAGCGCAGGTGTGCTACATACCAAAGGGATTGTGCAATCGACAGAAGAGTGCATGGTTGTGTGTTTATGCTTGGTTTTTTCATGTTATTTATTTTAGTTGTTTATTTCAGATATTCTTTCACGTATCGTTAGCTTTTAGATAATATGTGAATGGTGCACTGACTGGTTGGCATTTTTAATTTTGTTGTACATGTTTACATGTTATAATGACAATAAAGAACCTATTCTATTCTATAAGCAATCTGAGTGAGTTTCCCCAATGTGTGATCTGGACCTCCTAGGAGCCTGTTTGAACATACACTTTCTGCAATGTGTTTTGAAGTAACTGGGCTGTCTATCTGTAAGTCCATCTGTCTATCTGACTGGAGCTCATTCAGGAGAACCGTGAACTTTCACATCTGATCACAAAGCCGATGGCTTCTGCTTCGATCAGGAAAATTGCTCAGTTCTGAATGGATGGCCAGAATGGTCTACATGTGATGAAATGTTATCATTTGAGAGAAACCGTCCCCCAGGTAAGGACGTGTGCATTAGGAATGTAGACTGTCCCTGTGTTTGCCAGCTGTTGCAGGGACAGGTAGCAGGGTGTGCGTGCGTGTACAGGGCTGTGACGGTTGGTTACAGGCTGACATCCCACGTACTCAGGGCAGCCGAGAGCAGGCTATCGGATCCCAGCTGGAAGGCACAGTGATAGTGAGATGATAATCCCCCACCAAGTAATTCAAGCCTCGACAACAGCTTGCTTCCCTGCAACGCTATAAGAACTAATTATGAACAATCAATCCAGGTTAATTAAAGTTAGTAGAGATGTCTGATAGACTTTCACCATATCAGTTGTGGATAAAGAGGGAAGGGAATTAGTGGTGTAATTGAGACTGCCTGGAGGCCAGGGTCAGATCGGACATTGCTGGCAGATGTAGATTCCTGTTTTAGTACAGAGCACATGAGGAAATCAACATTGTACTTGGTCTCTGCTTTCACCAAAGCTTCAATTGAAAAACCCTTTCTCACCGCTTCCCTCCGCTGATTCCTGCTGTTCGCTGCTTTTCCCACCCCCTTCTCTTTTTGAGCTTTCCCTCCCATTATAACCTGACCAAAAATGTTGTCTATCTATTCTCTCCACAGATGCTGCCTGACCCGCTGAGTTACTCCAGCACCTTGTGTTTTGCTCAAGATCCCAGCAGCTGCAGTACCTTATCTCTTCATGTTGTCTGTTCCACTGCTAAATCTCCTCAAAGTATACCTACTTTGGAAAGGTTGTCCTCCTCTCTCCGACAGATGTTCTCAATTGCTCCCCTTCTGATTCCTGCTGGTCTCCTGCTCTTTGCCTCCTCGATCGCATTTCTAGCTTTTTCCCCATTGCGACAGGGGTCCCGATGTGAAACTTCACCTCTCCGTGTCCTCCACAGATGCTGCCTGACCTGCTGAGCTACTCCAACACTTGCTTTATTTTTAATTACACTAAGCCTTACTTTATACACCAAATCCTTTGGTAATAAAAGCCAACATGCTCTTGGTCTTCCATGTTGCTTGCAAAAGCTGCATGTTAACCCCCAAAAGGACACAAAGTGCTGGAGTACCTCAGTAGGTCAGGCAGCGTCTGTGGAAGAGATGGGATTTACAAACCTTGCTCAGCCCACAATCCAGAGGAACTACCCGCTGCAGGTTCCATGGGCTGAACGCTCTGCTTATTGTTGTTCTTCGCTTTGCAGGAACGGTTCCAGGCAAAGAACCCTCCGCACGCTTACATCCTGAAACTCCGAGGTTTCCTGGACCAGGGCGGCGTCAGAAAGGTAAGATGCTGAGAGCCAGGGTGAGTCAAAGTCATGGAGTGATACAGTGCGGAAACAGGCCCTTCATAGTCACAGAGTCATGGAGTGATACAGTGTGGAAACAGGCCCTTCGGCCCAACGTTGCCCACACTGGCCAACATGTCCCAGCTACACTAGTCCCACCTGCCTGCGTTGGCCTATATCCCTCCAAACCTGCCCTATCCATGTTCCTGCCTAACTGTTTATTAAACTTTGCAATAGTCCCTGCCTCAACTACCTCCTCTGTCAGCTAGTTCCATACACCCGCCAACCTTTGTGTGAAAAAGTTACCCCTCATATTCCTATTAAACCGTTCCCCCTTCACCTTGTACTTATGTCCTCTGGTTCTTGATTTCCCTACTCTGGGCATGAGACTGCATCCCCCTGATCTATTTCTCTCTGATTTTATACACCTCGATAGATCACCCCCTTATCCTCCTGCGCTCAAAGGAGTAGTTCTAGACTGTTCAATCTCTCCCTGTAGCTCAGGTCTTTGATTCCTGGCAATGCCCATGTAAATCTTCTCTGTACTCTTTCCAGCTTGACAACATCTTTCCTATTACACGGTGCCCAAAACTGAACACAATACACTAAATGTGGCCTCACCAACATTGTATATGCAACTGCAACATGACCCCGAGTGGGGACATGGTGTAGCACGCAGCACCCATAGCCTAAAGCACCTACAGTATAGTCATTAGCACTCACTCTCCACACACCCACTCCACAGCACCCACACGCCACACACCACACACCACACACCCACACACCCACACACCCACACTCCACACACCCACACACTCACACACCACACACCACACACCCACACACTCACACACCCACACACCACACACCCACACTCACACACCCACACTCCACACACTCCACACACCCACACACTCCACACACCTACACTGCACTCACACACCCACACTCCACACACCCACACTCCACACACCCACACACTCACACACACCACACACCCACACACCACACGAGCACACAACCACACACACCACACACCACACACCACACACCACACACACACAACACCACACACCACACGACCACACTACACACACACACCCACACACACCCACAACCCACACACTCCACACCCACAAACCCACAAAACACCACACACCCACACACTTCACACCAACACAACACAACACACACACACACCACACACCAACACACACACACCAACACACCCAAACAACCACACACCCACACACCACACAACCCACACACAACCCACCCCACCACAAACACCCACAACCCCCACACACACACCACACAACCCCACACACCACACACACCCACACACCACACACCCACACAAAAACCACACACACACACACACAAACAAAAAACACTCAAAAACACACAAACAAAAACCCAAACAAACCAAAACAAACACCCACACCCCAAAAAAAAAAAAAAAAACACACCCACACACTCCACAACCCAAACACTCACACCCCACACAACAAACACACAAAAAAACACCCACACCCCAAACAACCACAACAACACCCACACACCCACACACCCACACACTCCACACACCCACACACTCCACACACCCACACACCCACACTGCACACACCACACACCCACACACCCACACACTCCACACACCCACACACCCACACACCCACACTGCACACACCCACACACCCACACACCCACACTGCACACACCCACACACCCACACACCCACACACCCACACACCCACACACCCACACACCCACACACTCACACTGCACACACCCACACACCACACACCCACACACCCACACACCCACACACCCACACACCCACACACCCACACACCCACACTGCACACACCCACACACCCACACACCCACACACCACACACCCACACTGCACACACCCACACTGCACACACCCACACACCCACACACCCACACACCCACACTGCACACACCCACACACCCACACACCCACCAACCGACAACCCACGGCACACACCATCAGCACTGCACACACCCACACACAACCCACACCCATCAGCACCACACAACACCCACGACACTCCACACACTCACACCCACGGCACCACACCCACACCCCTACACGCGACCCAGCAGCACCACACACTCCACACACTCGCACAGCAACTCCACAACACCCACACAACCCACACACTCCACACACCCACACAGTGCACACACGCTACACCCCATCCTACACACACGTCCACACCACCCACACACCCACACCACCCACACACTCCACACACCCACACACTCCACACACTCCACACACCCACACACTCCACACACCCACACTGCACACACCCACACACCCACACACCCACACACCCACACACCCACACTGCACACACCCACACTCCACACACCCACACACCCACACACCCACACTGCACACACCCACACCACAGCACCCACACACCCACACACCCACACTCCACACACCCACACACCCACACACCCACACTGCACACACCCACACCACAGCACCCACACACCCACACACCCACACACCCACACACCCACACTGTACACACCCACACACCCACACACCACAGCACCCACACTCCCCAGACCCACCATTGGCAGCACCTACGTTGTCAGTGCAGACACGAGTACAGTGGGTTTCAGGGGGGGCTGGTCCTGGTGCACCAGTGGGGTTCTCTCTGCTCCAATGCTGCCACTGACTTGCTCTCCCCTGCTCTGTGCTGCAGTTCAAGAGGCGAGTGCAGGAGTCAACACAGGTGCTGCGGGAGCTGGAAATCTCACTGAGGACCAATCACATTGGGTGAGTAACGCTCGCGGCCTGTCTATCGGCAGTGTTCATGTAGCAGAAGCATTAATGTTGCTAAGTGGCCCAGCCCAGGCCTGTGTTTGTCAGTGCCCCTGGCTCACAAGGGACTGCACTCCAGGCACCAGCTCACAAGTCTGAACGGCACTCAGCATCGTCTATCACAGCTGGTTTCAGGATGGCATTCATCACAACCATTTGCTCGAAAAATCCAATCCATATTAAATGATCTTTCATTCTCAGTTCCGCCAACATCTGGGAGGCCGGGAGGATGTACAGAAACTAGTCATACAGTCCTACAGCATAGAAACAGGCCCGTAGGCCCAACTTGCCCATGCTGACCAGCATGCTCCATCTCCACCAGACCCACCTGTCTGTGTTTGGCCCATATCCTTCTAAACCTTTCCTATCCATGTACCTGTCCATACGTTCGCAATATCTTGGAGCAGAATTAGGCTCATCAAGTCTACTCCGTCCAAAGGTCTTTTAAATGCTGCGATAGTCCTTGCCTCAATTACTTCCCCTAACAGCTTATTCCATACACCCACCATACTCTGTGAAAAAGTTGCTCCTCAGGTTCCTATTTATTCAATTTCAACTCACACCTTAAACCTATATTCTCTGGCTCTTGATTCCCCTTCTCTGCATAAAAGACTGCACATTTACCTAACTATTACCCTCTTGATTTTGTACACCTCTATAAGATTGCTCCTCATCCTCCTGCACTCCAAGGAATAAAGTTCTCTTAATGGCAGGGTAAAAGTTCCTCGACACCCTGTCAATATTCCAGTTGCAATCCCTCCATCAACCAGCACCGGCAGAAACACACCAGTTATTTCATTTGTAGTTTATGGATATGTGTCCAGACAAAGGTTTCTAGCATCAGCTTTGTCCATTCAGCGGTGGTTGATGGAGGGGTGACATATAAAGCCTTCGAGCCAATCTTCATTTGATTCAAATCTTCATCCGTCCAAATGAAATGGTTGACATCCTCTGGAAAGATGCCCAGCAACCAACCGATAACTGGTTGTGGATGTGGTCCTTGTGCTTCGAGAACCTCCTACTGTCCTGTAGCCGGCCAGTAGACTCTAGTTCCCCACAAGTTGATCTATGATGACCCAGGTTCAATTCTGACTCATGTGCTGTGTTTGGAGTTGACATGTTCTTCATCGGAGCATTTGGGTCTCTTCTGGGTGCTCTGGTTTCCCACATCCCAAAGACATTAAGTGCCTGTAAATTGTCACTTTAATTTACTTTAGTTTAATTTAGAGATACAGCGCGGAAATAGGCCAGTCGGCCCACCGAGTCTGCGCCAAGCAGCGATCCCCGCACACTAACATTATCCTAAATTGACTAGGGGCAATTTACAATTTTATCAAAGCCAATTAGCCTACATACCAGTACATCTTTGGAGTGAGATGAAACCAGAGACCCTGGTGAAAAGCCACATAGGTCACGGGGAGAACGTATTAACTCCGTACAGACAGCACCCGCAGTCAGGATTGAACCTGGTCTCTGGGGCTGTAAGGCAGCAACTCTACCGCTGTGCCACCATGCTGTCACTCATGTGTGAGTGGTGATTGGGGGCAATTATTGGGGGCAGGTAGAATAAAATAGGATTAGGATATGTTCAGTGTAAATGGGTGGCTAATGGCTGGCATGGACTCAGTGGACCAAAGAACCAGTGTTGTGCTGACTCTTTGATCCGCATTCTTGAACCACTGTGGTGCTTTGCCACTTTGTCTGGAAGTATTTTTCTGTATGTCAGAGGCATTAGGTTTGTGAAGACTGATTGCAGCTGTGTTTGGGTGGGGGTGCCTGGCACGTGAACCATGGCAAGCTGGTTTTTTTGTCATTGATTCATTTATTATTTCAAACCTGCAGGTGTCTAAGTTGGAGGTTCCCCTCGCTCCGCCTATGTTACTCTGGGAATATTCTTGTTTGGGCAACTCCACTGTATTGGATTTGACTAACTGCTGTTTTGTTTTCCTTTCTTGTAGCTGGGTGCAGGAGTTTTTAAATGAGGAGAACAAGGGTCTGGATGTGTTGGTGGAGTACTTGTCCTTTGCACAATGCGCTGTCACGTAAGTACGCTGAGGGTCTTATATCATTTATGGACTACAGTCCAGAACTCGGCTCAGTGGCAACATTTTCAAAACGTACCTTCTGTCATGTAAAACCTGCTCATTCTGGTTTTTTTCTGGATCAAATATAAGGCACATACAGTCTGACAGTGGTTGAAACTGTTCAAAGCGTTGGAGGTTACGAATAAAACCATGACTTAGACATGTTTCTCAGCCTGGCAGTCCCTGAATTGTGCAGCCAAGGCTGACACGGTGAGCAAAGGAGGGAAGACTATCAGATGAACTTTTGACGAGTGGAGCAATCCGAGGAAGTAACTGGGGTGGGGTCATGGGAAGAGCTGAGGGACATTGGGCAAGACTTACAGACGTTTGCAAGAATCAGCGCTGATCCCATGAGTGGCAGCAAGTGAGATTGACAGCAGCTGAGAGTCTGTTTCCATAAAAACCTTACAGTGAAAAGTTAGTGTTTTAATGCAAAGAAGGTGACATTTATTTACACCATGAAAGGTAAATCTGAGTAATGCTGTATCTGGGAGGGCAGTGGATACTCAGTGGTTGAGTAACAGGACTGTGCTTCATTATGAACAGTAGAAGTATCAGGACGCTGGGATCAGGCAGGACCTCGGATATGAGCTGCAGGGGCAGCCTTGATGTGACTGAGTGGTGGAGCAGGTTCAGAACATAAGCCTATGTGGCAATGAAGGCAGCGACGTGGAGTTGCTTTGCAGAAACGTGTGGTGTGTTAAACCAAGCAACCTCTCTATATTCGTAATGCAGTAGTTTCCATTGCAAGTATCCCTGTGGTTTTAATTATCCTCACTCTATACATCACGCAGTGTCTCGAGCCAGCCGATTCAGTGTGATCCTTAGCCCACCCTGGGCGCTCGGCTGGGGAACAGACAGTGTGAGCTGTGGGCTGGTGTCACTGAGCTGTGTGTGACAAGGGGCAAGGTGTAACGGCTGGCTACAGCATGGCCAAATACTGACCACTTCCATCTGGTCAGATACAAAAAATCAACAAGGTTGGGAAGAGCGGCGCGGTGGCGCAGCAGTAGAGTTGCTGCCTTACAGTACCTGAGACCAGGGTTTGATCCTGACTACGGGTGCTTTCTGTACAGAGTTTGTACGTTCTCCCTGTGACCTGCGTGGGTTTTCTCCAGGATCTCCGGTTTCCTCCCACTCTCCAAAGACATACAGGTTTGTAGATTAATTGTAGGTTAATTGGCTTGGTATAACTGTAAATTGTCCCTAGTGTGTGTAGGATAGTGCTAGTGTGCGGGGAACTCTGGTCAGTATTCACAATAATAAGTGGCCTTTGCCATTCAAGAGTAACATGTTTTGTCTGCTTCACAGAAAAAACACACGTTTACACAACGGATAACATGGTTCTGTTTTAAATGCAATCTCTCTGGTCTGGAGGCAGACTTCTTTCTAACAAGTGCAGCAAAGTCCATGAATGAAGCAGTAGTTTGTAACCAAGGGCACCTGTGAACGTGATGGCCATTTCTCAGGCATCTGGGGCAGCTGCCAGCATCAGCACCAGGGGACAGACCTGCCTCAGGACCCATCGGGTAACCTGGGCAACTGCCATGACTATCTCCGCCAGCATTCCTTTCCCTTTGTGGATGCGGCCGTCGCTGGATGTAACTGGACGGAAGAAAGTCATGTTCATAAGTCATAGGAGCAGAATTAGGCCATTCAGCCCATCAAATCTACTCTACCATTCAATCATGGCTGATTAATCTTTCCTTCTCAACCCCATTCTCCTGCCTTCTCCCCATAATCCCGACACCCGTACTAGTTTAAAGATACAGCGTGGAAACAAGACCTACGGCCCATCGAGCCCACACTGACCAACGATCCTCCACACACACTAGGGAGAATTTTATATTTTACTAGACCAAGTGCAGACCCGTTCAGTCTGATCCCCCAGCGGAAGATTCCACCACTCATGCATAGCCCCCAACACAATATTGCATCACTCGCGTATAGCCCCCAACTGCGCAGGCGCGGCTCTTTTCTCCTCAATCCCCAGCACTCCCTCCTCCTCCTCTTCACCCTCCCTCTTCCATCTCTAGAGAGGGTGGGGTGGTAGAGAGGGAGGGGGGTTGAGAGGGAGGGGGACAGGGAGGGAAGGGGGTAAAGTGGGAGGGGGGTAGAGAGGGACAGGGAGGGGGTAGAGAGGGAAGGGGAGGGGATAGAGAGGGAGAAAGAGGGGAGGGGAGTGGGAGGGTAGAGGGAGGGGGAGGGGAGTAGAGAGGGAGAGGGCGAGGGAGGGGGTAAAGAGGGTGGGAGTGATGGTGGATAGAGAGGGGGCATCTCCCTCCTCCTGATTTCTCCCCCCGGCCCTGGCTGTAGACTCCAGCCTTCAACTCGGCCATCGCCTGGGCTCCAGTCCAGGCCCCGAATTCATCTCCGGGCTCGTCCCTGACCCCAGACCCAGGCTTGTCCTTGGTTCCAGTGGCGGCTTCTTTCTCAGCCCCGGTCACGGCCCCATCCCAAGCCCCCGGGCTCGGCCTTCACTCCCGCTCCAGCACCAGGCTCGGCTACAGCCAGGGCCCGCGGCACCACGCTCCCCACCAGGTACGGGCATCGGGCATCGGGCGCCAGCAGCCGCCTCCACTCCTCGTTCACCGCGAGTGCTGAAGTGCCCCTCCCTCCTGGAGTGTCCCGTCCTGCGTTGTGAGTGCATTGTCACTTGTTTTTTTTTTCCCGAAATGGATGGCATTTTGGGGCTGTTTTTAAAAGTTAATGGATTAATAATTTTGGAAGTATAGGTGGGAATGCAACGGGAAGATGTTTATCGCCACGATGGGAAAAATATGAGTAGGATATGTGAAAATGGGAAGGCTGTGGTCTAGCGTTTGGAAGAAGATAGGAAAAGCAGATTGACACATCGTGGGCAGCACAAGAGAGACGAAGACTTTTAGTTATATAGAGATACCAGCGATCCCCACTGGTATCTCTATATAACTAAACTGAAGATCTTGGAGAAAAAACCCACGCAGGTCACAAGGAGAACGTACAAACTCCATATAGGCAACCGTAGTCAGTAGTAGCTCTACCACTGCGCCACTGTACTGCCTCTAATCAAGAATCTGTCAATCTCTGCCCAATATACCCAATGACTTATCACATCTGACCAAAGCAATTCCTCCTCATCTGCTTTCTAAAGGTACGTCCTTTTATTCTGGTGTAAACATCCTCGCCACGTCCACTCTATCCTTTTTGATTCCAGCGAGTAAAGAACCAGTGCCATCAAACGTTCATCATACGTTAGCCCAATCACCGCTGGAATAATTCTGGTAAACCTCCTCTGAACCCTCTCCATTTGCAGCACATCCCTCCACAGATATGGGGTTCAAAACTGTTTTTCTAAGTTCAGCTGGACCACCGGCCCCCACACTCTCTGTGCCTCTGTCCGTTACTGGGAAGGAAGTTTGACGATGGTGGCAATTGTTTCTACGATCAGACTGACAATGGCATCAAGCCCGGACATAACTCTGGCTGGGCCATTGTCATGTTGCCTGCGTGGGCCTGAGACTGCTTGCACATATTCAGAATAGTTATATAGATGGTCACACCTAGGCTGCTATGTATTAACAATCCACTGTACCTTAAGGATATCAGATGAATTCATAAGCTATGTCCTTCAGATTGTCCACAGGTAGCGTTCACTCAGACACATGGCGGACTCCAGCATGGGACATCTGGGCAGAGGGATGCACAAGGCAGAACCAGGGCCGTCCAGCTGGTCAGATTAAACGTGGATTTAAATGCAAGCTTCTCTCCACAATGAGTTGCTGTGACGAACCGTATGACTTGTGGCCCATTATGATGCGAAGACCCTAATGTCCTTTGTGTGGGGAGATCCACACACTCTGTATTGCTGCTGTATTTATGCCCAGGGTCTACGCCAATGGCTGATGGCCAAGGGTAACCCAATACAATCCACTCTAGGGTCGGGTCCTTTGAAAACGTACCTCAATCCTAGGCATACTGATCGGCAGGGACATTGTGGGCCAAAAAGGGCCTGTTTCTGTGCTGTACTCTGCCATGTTCTTAGCTCACCTTTGATATTATAAGTTCATAAGTTCTAGGAGCAGAGATAGGCCTTTCGGTTCATCAAGTCTCCTCTGGCATTCACTCATGACTGATCTATCTTTCCCTCTCAACGCCATTCTCCTGCCTTCTCCCCGTAACCCCTGACACCTGTACCAATCAGTACGAATCAACTTCCCTTGGTGTTTAACCAAGGTATGGCTATTTTTATAATCCAGCAGGTGGTAAATATTAAAGGGACAGGTGTAGGTGGAACTCAGTCACAGCCTTAGTCATTCAGCACGGGAGCAGCACGGCAACAGATATGCCAGTCTGTGGAACAATTCGCTTTTCAGCTCTTTTAGTTTTCAAACCCGGTGAGAAATATTTGTGAATTTGCCCAAGAAATCAAAGATTGCAGAATTTGAAGTTGTGTTCTTTTACTTTTTAACGTTCCAAAGCACTGCAGAAGCCATGACTAAGAGGTGCTGTCTTCAGACCTGAATGTTAACGGTGTTTCTCTGTGTCCAATCTGCTGGAAGTCTAAAATAACAGCAGAGATTGATGGAAATGTTTGGATCAACCTGCATCCATGGACAATGATACAGCTGGTGTTTCAGGTTGAGCTTTCCGTGCTTGCTGCTTGCCAGATGTGGTGGTGTAGATTGTTCTGCCCATTGCCCAGGGAGTGCACAGATCAGCCCAGGGCATGGCAGTGGCACTGTGGCTCACCCTGGATCACAGAGGTTGGGGATGAGGAGCCGAGGCTGATTGAACATGACAACATAGAAGAGGGAGCAGTGCAGCACAGGAACAGGCCGTTAACCCATAATGTCTGTGCCCAACATGATGCCAAGACCAATTCTTATCTGTCTGGGGTTAGGTTGTCTTGCTATCATGGCCAGCACAGTGTCCCCATGCCACACTTTGGTATGTTCTCTGACATAGAAACATAGAAACATAGAAAGTAGGTGCGAGAGTAGACCACCAGGTCCGTCGAGCCCGCACCGCCATTCGCTCATGGCTGAACACTAAACAGACACACTTACCCACAAACAGTAGACACAAGACACAGAACACAAGACACTACCCTCCCCTTTATACCGCTATCACCCCTCTCCACCCCAAAAACCTCGTGATCTCCTGGGAGAGGCAAAAAACCGGATAAAAACCCAGGTCCAATTCGGGAAAAAAATCCGGGAAATTCCTCTCCGACCCCAATCCAGGCGATCGACACTTGTCCAGGAGATCACTCAGGTCTTACTATACTAACCATACCTAGGTCCATATTCCTGCCCTCTCCCCGTAGCCCCTTATCCCCTTGGCAGCTAAAAAACCATCTATTTTAGTCTTAAATATATTTAAAGTTTCTGCTTCCACTGCTCCCTGGGGCAGTGAATTCCATAAATTAACCACCCTCTGGGTGAAGAAGTTCTTCCTCATCTCCGTTTTAAAAGAGCCCCCCCTTATTCTGCAACTATGTCCCCTAGTTCTAGTTTCCCCGATCATTGGGAACATCCTCGGTGCATCCACCCGATCAAGGCCCCTCACGATCTTATATGTTTCAATGAGATCGCCTCTCATTCTTCTAAACTCCAAAGAGTAGAGTTCCAGCCTACTTAACCTTTCCTCATATGTCAATCCCCTCATTGCAGGAATTAATCTTGTAAACCTTCGCTGCACTGCCTCCAGGGCTAGTACATCCTTTCTTAAGTATGGACCCCAGAACTGTACACAGTATTCCAAATGTGGTCTCACTAATACTGTGTACAGCTGCAGCAAGACCTCCGTGTTTTTATACTCAATCCCCCTAGCAATAAAGGCCAAAACTCCATTGGCCTTCCTGATTGCTTGCTGCACCTGCATACTAACTTTTAGTGATTCATGTACTAATACCCCTAGATCCCTTTGCGTTGCATTACAACGCAGCTCCTCCTCATTTAGAAAATAACTTGCCCTATCATTTTTTTTCCCAAAGTGAATGACTTCACATTTATTAGTATTAAACTTCATCTGCCAAGTTGTTGCCCACTCACCTAGCTTATCTATATCCTTTTGCAGACTCTTCCTATCCTCCTCATCCCCTACTTTTCCTCCCATTTTTGTATCGTCCGCAAATTTTGATATATTACACTTGGTTCCCTCCTCCAAATCATTTATATAAATTGTGAACAACTGGGGTCCCAGCACCGACCCTTGCGGAACCCCGCTAGTTACCGGTTGCCATCCCGAGTATGAACCATTTATCCCCACTCTCTGCTTCCTATTTGTTAGCCAATCCTCTACCCATGCTAATATATTACCCCCAATCCCATAATTTTTTATTTTTAGCAATAGTCTCTTATGTGGCACCTTGTCAAAAGCCTTTTGGAAGTCCAAGTATACCACATCCACCGGTTCCCCTTTATCCACCCGGGTTGTTACTTCCTCAAAGAATTCGAGCAGATTCGTTAAACAGGACTTCCACTTCACAAAACCATGCTGGTTCTGTCCGATGAAGTCATGTTTATCCAAGTGCCCCGTTAGTGTTTCTTTAATAATTGTCTCTAACATTTTACCCACCACCGATGTTAGACTAACCGGTCTATAGTTACCCGCCTTCTGTTTACTTCCTTTTTTAAATATAGGTGTTACATTGGCCATTTTCCAATCCACTGGGACCGTTCCTGCCTCCAGGGAATTTTGGAAAATTATCACCAATGCATCCACAATCCCCACCGCTATCTCCCTCAAGACCCTTGGATGTAATCCATCAGGCCCAGGGGATTTATCCTCCTTCAGTCTCATTAATTTCCCTAATACCACCTCCTTGGTGATCTTAATAGTATTTAGCTCCTCCATTCCTACCGCCCCCTGTTTATCCAGCGTTGGAATATTTTTAGTGTCTTCTACGGTGAAGACTGATACAAAATACTCGTTTAATGCCTTTGCCATTTCCATGTTCCCCACCAACAACTCTCCAGTCTCACCCTCCAATGGACCAACGTTCACCTTAGCCACCCTTTTTCTTTTTATATAGCTATAAAAACTCTTACTATTAGTTTTTATGTTGTTTGCTAATTTCCTTTCATAGTCTATTTTCCCCGTCTTAATTAATCTCTTAGTTATTTTTTGCTGACCTTTAAATGCTTCCCAATCCTCTACCCTCCCACTATCTCTGGCTACCTTATATGCCCTTGCCTTCAGCCGAATACTATCCTTTATAGTTTTACTGAGCCATGGCTGACTGTTCTTACCCTTACCCCTTTTTTTCTTCATAGGAATAAATTTTTCTTGAAGGTTATACAGTAGACCCTTAAACGTACACCACTGCTCATGTACCGTCTTATTCTTGAGTCTGCTATCCCAGTCAACTTTGATCAGCTCATTCCTCATACCTTCATAATCCCCCTTATTTAGACTAAGCACCCTAGCCTGAGTTTCAACCTGCTCCCCTTCTATTTGAATATGGAATTCGACCATATTGTGGTCACTTGTTCCCAACGAGTCCCTAACTATGACATTTTTAATTAATCCTGCTTCATTACACAGGACCAGATCCAAGATTGCCTCCCCCCTTGTCGGTTCTGTGACATACTGTTCTAGGAACCCGTCTCTAATACATTCTATAAACTCTTCCTCTAGTCTACCCTGCCCAGTTTGGTTTGCCCAATTAATATGAAAATTGAAGTCCCCCATGATTACAGCAGTTCCCTTTTTACATGCGTCAACTATTTGCAGATTTATGTTCTGACTAACAGCGTCACAGCTATTTGGAGGTCTATAAATTACACCCACTAGTGTTTTTTTCCCCTTGTTATTCTCTATCTGTACCCAAGCTGTTTCACTATCCTGATCCTTCAACGCAATATCCTTCCTCTCTATTGCCGTTATTCCCTCCCTTATTAAAAGGGCCACCCCTCCTCCCTTTCTTTCCTGTCTATCTTTCCTAATTGTCGAGTACCCCTCTATATTTAACTCCCAGTCCTGATCCCCTTGCAGCCATGTCTCCGTAATGGCCACAATATCATAACTATATATACTTAATTGCACCGTTAATTCATTTATCTTATTACGAATACTCCGTGCATTTAGATAAAGCACTTTCAGATGATTTTTACTACCCTTCCTTTCCGTTTTTGCCCCTTTTACATCTAGAGCTTTATCTTCACACATTCTGTCTCCTGTCACATTTTGACTTTCCGCTTCCCCACTGATACCCTGCTCTATTTCCTCTACCCCTGCCGTTATTACCCCCCTTGATACCTCCCCCCCGCTACTTAGTTTAAAGACCTCTCTACTGCCCTAGTTATATGATTTGCCAGGACCCCAGTCCCAGCACCGTTCAGGTGAAGTCCGTCCTTACAGAACAGATCCCCCCTGTCCATGGGACTGATGTTGTCAACAGCCTGCTTCAGTTAGACATTAGGGTCAGAGAGAAGGTGGATTTGTTGGTGTGCGGAGGAGGTTGGGTAGGAGGTGAGGGTGGGGGTTGAAGACTGTGCCTTCAATCAGCCCATGGCTAATTGGAGAAAATATCTGCTCCTCCCAACATCAGATGTGGAGAAAGCCCCTGATCATGAGAGCAGTTAAACTAGATGGCACGCAAGTGGAGTGGGTGACAGCAGCTCAATAGCAGATGTAGATGTAGACCCCATCAGTGGGAATCCCGTGTGCAAAGATGCCTCCGGATTAGACATCTTCAACTTCTGGGAGAAAGGAAGGAGCACTGGTTCACTGGTTCTCCGTGGTAATGCTTATATCAGGATCTGTCTTCAGTGGGAGTGTACAACCCACCACTGCAGTCCTTTTGCTTTGTTTTGAGACCTGGCCATGTGGTATATGATGCAGTGATGGGTTATGGAAATAGTCGTCAGAAGAGACATGTTGACAACATGTACAGGGGGACAGCTGAAGAGAGGGCAGCCAGTGAGTTGCATGGACAGCTGGTGTTCCAGGCTTGCCCCAAGCCTCTGCCCCAGTGTGTACATCAACCCTCGTGGACATAATCAATTGATTCTCAAAGCCTTAGGTAATCCTGTTCAAAATATAATGGTTAATATTTTTCAGTGACTTTCTGATCATTATATAATTACATGCTTTAGTAACAAGATGGACATGAAAAGAAGAAGAAGAAGATGCTTTAGTAGAAACTTCAGAATTGAAACTCGATGAAGTTGTCCTTTCATCCTCCCTTGTGTGGTGAACATAACCTGTCTTTGCAAGTCTTCTGTGATATCGATGCACTGTCCGACATTCCCTGTGATGTGTAAACTCTATTATCATAGCTGTTATACTTCTGCTTGGACCTGTATCCCACACTTCTCCATTGCTGCCTTCCACTCGGCTCTTTACATTTATATTCTCAGCTTTTTGATTTAGTTTAGGTTAGTTTTTGTTTAGAAATACAGCGTGAAATGAGGCCCTTTGGCACACCGAGTCTACATTGGCCAGTGATTCCCACATGTGGGAGGAAAACAAAGATGTCAGAGAAAACCCACGCAGGTCACAGGGAGAATGTACAAACTCCGTCCAGGTAGCTCCAGTAGTCACTAAGCTAGGGATCAAACCCAGGTCTCTGGTTGCTGTGTGCTGTAAGGCAGCAACTATACTGCTGCACCACCGTACCACCATTGTTCTCTGTCTCCGTCTAATGATACAAAACTAGGGAGGATCGACAGTGGGAGATCAGGAGCAGTTTCTCCCCGCATTGCATTCTGGTTCCTTTGCATTGGGTGCCTCGGCCAGGATTTGAAGTGATCTTCCTCTTTTGGGGAAACACCGTATACTATTGACAGACACCATTTAGGAAATCTAAGAGACTTTGTCTTGGCTTCTTTGCTCTTGTACTCTGGAAGCCCCTGTGGGACCCTGGGTGTTGCTGTACCTGCATCTCACCTGGTTCTTCCTGGGTAATGAGCTGAGAAGATTATGGCCTGGTATTCCCCTTGTCCTCTTTCTTTGCCCCTGTGTTTTCCCAGTTATCAGTCAATGGGATTTTCCATGAACCTTCTGCCACATAGATAATGTTTGTGGCCTCGTGGTGTCACACTTGTGCAGCTGGTAGAGCCACTGCCTCACAGCGACCCAGGTTCGATCCTGACTTCAGTTGCTTTCTGTGCAGAGTTTGCACGTTCTCCCTGTGACCGCATTGGTATCCTCTAGGCGCTCTGGTTTCCTCCCATATACCAAAGACTTGCGGGTTTGTAGGTTAATTGGCTCCGGTCAATTGCTTTTAGTGTGTAGGGATGAGAAAGTCAGATAACATAGACCTAGTGAGAATGGGCAGTAGATTGTTAACGTGGACCTAATGGGCTGAAGGGCCTGTTTCCATGCTGTATCTCGAAACTAGTTTAGCATCTACATTAGTAATGAATTTGATGTTGTTAAATGGCATAGAACAACCAAAGCTGGGATCACCCTCACCAGTTTTACTCAGGTGGACAATGTGTTGTACATATTAACCAACCATGCCAGTGGAGTAGATACCTCAAAGGCAGTATGGCAGAATGGCAGAGTTTCAAATATTTGGAGTTGATTGTGGTTAAGCCGAGGATGCAGTTGCAGACGGGTTGTAGAAATGTGGAGATGACCATCTTTGTGATACTGGTATTGAAAGCAGGGCTTTAGTCGATGCCTAGGAGTGTGATGCAGGTGTCCTTCATATCCAGGTGTTGCAGGGATAGGTGTAGGGCCAGGGAGATGGTATCAGCTGTGTACCTGTTGTGACAGTTAGCGATCCATAGTGAAGCGGCTAGGTATGCTGGATTTAATGCGTCCCATAACCAGCCTCCACGCACATCATGATGATGGATGTCAAGGCCACTGGACGGTAGTCATTAAGGCATGAAGTCTTGCTTTGAACAATGAGGACGTTTAGATTTGTATCCATTCAATGTATTTTTATTATTGACTGTATGTATTGGCCTGTCAAAAAGAGCTTATGCAACATCATTAATATCAGAGAACTTCACATGCATCTAGATACTTAGAAAATGGCCTGACGTTTGTCAAAGCTCAGTAATTGTTGACCTTTCAATATTCACTTCAGTGAGTGCCTTACACATGCAAACCAGCAGTTAGCTATGAACTGAATAATTCATCTGCTAACAAAATATAATGAGAAGCAAAGTAACGAGGGTATGAACACACTGCTTGATGCCGTGAGCTCCCATCAATCTTCACCACATTTAAACAAACTCGCCACCTTCACCACAAACCATAAAAGAAATTAAAAGCTGGTCCTGGCGTGCATTGTGTATAATAACTCAAGCTAGCAATGAGTTTGAAGGCATTAATTCAATCATGCATAAACCACTTAGACTTCAATGCTGGTTTTGTCTAATTTATGCGTGCTATATATAATAAGCAGCAGCAGCTGAACCAAATACATGAAATAGCTTCAGGAGTAGACTGTTCAGCATTCATAAAGCTTCTCCATAATCTCAAAAGATTTTGACTGAGCTAATCTTTGATCCCCCAACTCCATGTTCCTGCCTTTTCTCCAAAATTATGATTCTCGGTAGTCTAAAAAATGACTATCTCCACCCTGAATGTTGTGAATGAACCTCCACAGTCTCCCTGGGCTAGAAGTCTCCACAGATACACAATCCTCGGAGAGAAGTAATTCACCATCATCTCAGCCTCTTTCCCCTGAGCCTTGGGATTATCCTCTCAGCAGTTTCACCATCAAACCACTCAGATTCCCAGAGCTTTCAATAAGACCATCTCTCATTCTTCTAACTCCAGCATACGTCATATCATACAGTGTGGATTTAGGCCCTTCAGCCCAACTTGCCCACACCGACCAACATGTCCCATCTACTGTTGAACCATAAGCCTGTCCAATAAATGTACCGAACAAAATGCTGGACAGGCAGCATCTCTGGTCCCTGAGTTACTCCAGCATTTTTTGTCTATCTTTGGTGTAAACCAGCATTTGCAGTTCCTTCCTACACTATCCATGTACCTGTCTAATTGCTTCTTAAACTTGCGATAGTCCCTGCCTCAACTACCTCTTCTGGCAGCTCGTTCCATACACCCACCACCCCTCAGATTCCTATAAAATTTCCCCCCCTTCATCTTAAATCTGGTTCTCGATTCCCCTACCCTGGGCACGATGTACAGGCACAATCTATTTCACTCAGACAGCACCCCTTCATCCCAGGGATCAATCCAGTCACCTGCGTCCCTCACTGAATAGGTAGCTCACAGATCTATTCTGCCTTGCAGGGTTGTTAAAGGACTAATCTATTTATTTCTGTGTTCAGTTCCTTGAGCAACAAAGATGCCACATTCAATATGCCTTCCTGATAGCTTCTCTTCTGCGATGCGTAGACATGGTGGACAGACTCTTGTATTAGATGCACAGTGCACTAGCAGTCTCCATGAGCAGTATTTCACCCTTTCTCTCTTTCCTTATAGAGTAGGGCGTTGCTAAGGCAGTTACACTTCTAACAGCTCAAGGTTACAAGGTTTTGATGTTTCAGACGATCGAGAGGGAGACAAAGGTAGTGGAGGAGTTGCGTTACTGATCAGGGAGTCTGTGAGACGGCACTCAGAGAGGACATACTAGAGGGTTTGTCGGTTGAGGCGAAATAAGAAAGGTACAAGCACTCCAATGGAATTGTATTATAAGCCCCAGAATAGCAGGTGGGAGATACCAGGTTATTGAGAGAGGCAAGAGAGGAGCTTGACAACGGTGTTTGCATCTATCTAGCCACAGGCCCGGAAGACAGGGGAGTAGCTAATGTTGTTCCTTTATTTAAGAAGGGAAATAGAGAGAATGCAGGGAATTATGAGCCTCACGTCAGTGGTCGGGAACCTATTGGAGAAGATTCTTCGGGATAGAATTTGCTTCCGTTTGTGTTAATTATGGACAGTTAGAAAATAGAATACAGAAACTGGCCCTTCGGCCCACAATGCTCTTGCTGGACATAATGCCATGCTAAACTAAACTTATCTTCATGCACATGATCCATATCCCTCTATTCTATTCTCTGCACTTTCATGGGTCTAAGCCTTTAAAACATCACTATAGCATCTGCCTTCACAACCACCCCAGGCAATGCGTTCCGGGATCCAGTGTAAAGAATTTGCCCCTCACATCTCCATTAAACTTTCCCCCTCCCACCTTACAGCTATGCCCTCTGGCGTTGGACATTTACACCCTGGGAAAAAGGCTCTGGTTGTCTACCCTATTTATGCCTCTCATCATTTTATATACTTCTATATCAACAATCCAACCTCTCCCTGTAGCTGAACGCCTCTCATCCAGGCAGCATTCTGGTAAACCTCCACTGCCCCCTCTCCAAACCTTCCACTAATGGGGCGACCAGAACTGCATGTAATACTCCAAACATGCTGTAACCAATGTCCTGTAGAGCTCATCATGACTTGCTGATTGTTACACTCAATGTCCCTGGCAATGACGGCAAGCATACCATACGCCTTCTTTACCACTCTATTTCTGTTGCTACATTTAGTCAGCACGGCTTCGTGCACGACAGGTTATGTCTTACTAACTTGATCGAGTTTGAGAAGGTGGCGAAGGTGATCGATGAGGGTGGGTGATGGATGTTATCTACAAGGATTTAGTGAAACACCCATTTAATAATGACACCCATGGAACACTGATCCAGAAGAATCAGAAACACAGGGTTAACGGTGACTTTGTTGTATGGATCCAGTACTGGCTTAGTGGTAGAATACAGATGTTTGTGGTGGAAGGACAAAGGTCAGGCTGAAGGTCTTTGATCAGTTACAGAAATGGGCAGAGAAGCGGCAGATGGAGTTTAATGCAGGCTCCGGTGGGAAGGCGGTCGTTCCTGGCACCCCAAGCTGCTGGGGGTTCTCCCGACGCCGGCGTACCATCACCCGGCGAGAACATCGGGCGCCGTGGCGGCGACTGTGGAGGCCTCAATAGGCCCAAGGTGGACAAAAGGATGGGGACTGGACTTTGTGCCTTCCCCCACAGTGGGAATCACTGTGGGGGGATGTTTTGGTGTTGAATTCTTTTGTGAATACTGTGTTGTATTTTTTATTGGTGTGCTGCATGGACATCAGAATTTCCCCTGAATAGGGGGATTAATAAAGTATTTATCTATCTATCTATCTATCTAATCCGAGCAAGTGTGAGGTGTCGTTGCACTTTGGGAGGTCAAATGTAAGGGGAAAACACGACATTTAATGGCATAGCCCTAAACAGCTTTGATGTACAGAAGGATCTTGGAGTCCGAGACCAGAGAGAGCGAGAACACAAGTAGAGTGTAAAAGGAGGCATATTGTATGCTTGCTTTCATAGGTCAGGACATTGAGTATAAGTTCCCCTCTTTCATTATAGATGAGGCTCTCACTAGGGTCTCCTTGATTTCCCGCAGCTCTGCTCTTGCTCCCCCTTCCCCCACTCTTAACAAGGACAGAGTTTCCCTTGTCCTCACCTTCCACCCCATCAGCCGTCGCATACAGCATATAGTCCTCCAACTCTTTCGCCACCTCCAATGGGATCCCACTACTGGCCACATCTTCCCATCTCCACCCTTTTATGCTTTCCACAGAGACCATTCCCTCCGCAACTCCCTGGTCAACTCGTCCCTTTCCAACCAAACCGCCTTCTCCCCAGGTACTTTTCCCTGCAACCACAGTAGATTCAACACCTGTCCCTATACCTCCCCCCTCGACTCCGTCCAAGGACCCGACTGTCTTTTCAGGTGAGGCAGAGGTTCACATGCACCTCCTCCATCCTCATCTACTGTATCCGCTGTTCCAGGTGTCAACTTCTGTACATCAGCGAGACTAAGCGCAGGCTCGGCGATCACTTCACTTAACACCTTCGCTCAGTCCGCCTTAACCTACCTGATCTCACGGTTGCTCAGCACTTTAACTCCCCTTCTCATTCCCAATCTGACCTTTCTGTCCTGGGCCTCCTCCATTGTCAGAGTGAGGCCCAGTGCAAATTGGAGGAACAGCACCTCATATTTTGCTTGGGCAGCTTCCACCTCAGCAGTATGAACATTGACTTCTCTAACTTCAAATAGCCCTTGCTTTCCCTCTCTCTCCATCCCCTCCCCTTCCCAGTTCTCCCACCAGTCTTACTGTCTCCGACTTCATTCTATCTCTGTCCCGCCCACTCCTGTGACATCTGAAGAACGGTCTCGACCTGAAACGCTGCCCATTCCTTCTCCCCAGAGATGCTGCCTGTCCTGCTGAGTTGCTCCTGCATTTTGTGTCTACCATTGAGTATAAGAAACAGGAACTCGTGATGCAGCTTTATAGGACTTTGGTTAGGCCACATTTGAAGTACTGTGTGCAGTTCTGGCCGTCCCATTACTGGAAGGATGTGGAGGTTGTAGAAGGGTGCATAGGATTATCACAATAATACCTGGATCAGTGGGTATTAGTTACAGGGAGAGGTTCGATGGACTTTAATTGGTTTCTCTAGAATATAGGAGGTTGCAGCGAGACCTGATAGAAGTCTATAAAATTATGAGTGGCATAAAGAAGATAAACAGTCTGAATCTTTTTAGTCTTAGTTTTACAGATACAGCGCGGAAACAGGCCCTTCAGCCCACCGGGTCCGTGCCGACCAGTGATCCCTGCATATCAATAGTACCCTACACACACCAAGGACACTTTTTACATTTACCAAGCCAATTTACCTACATACATGTATGTCTTTGGAATGTGGGAGGAAACCAAAGATCTCGAAGAAAACCCACGGGGAGAACGGACAAACTCTGTACAGACAGCACCCATAGTCAGGATTGAACCTGGGTCTCCGGCGCTGCAAGCACTCTAAGGCAGCAACTCTACCGCTGCGCCACCGTGCCGCCCGGGAAGGAGATATCAAATACAGTACATGAATGAATAGCTTTAAGGTGAGAGGGGTAGGTGATGCGCAGGGCAAGTTTTTTTAAACAGAGGTTAGTGAGTGCCTGGAACGTACTGCTGAAGGTGGTGGTTGAGGCAGATATGACATGGCGTTTAAGAGACTTTTGGATCAGCATATGGATATGCAGCAACAGAGGAAGGGGGATTATGTTCAGGCAGATAAGAGTTGGTCTTGGCATTACATTTGCCACAGATATTGTAGGCTGAAGGGTCTGTTGAACTCATCTACCTGCATGTGATCCACATCCCTCTATTCTCTGCACTTTCATGTGCCTATCTAAAAGCCACTTAAAAGCCACTATGGTATCTGCCTTCACCACCACCCCTGGCAGTATGTTCTCGGCCCACACCACAATTTGTGTAAAGAATTTGCCCCGCACATCTTCTTTAAAATTTCCACCTCTCACCTTATAGCTATAGAGTCATAGAGTGATACAGTGTGGCAACAGGTGCACATCGGCCAACAATGTCCCAGCTACACTCGTCCCACTTGCCTGCTCTTGGTCCATATCCCTCCAAACTTGTCCTATCCATGTACCTGTGTAACTGTCTCTTAAATGATGGGATAATCCCAGCCTTAACTACCTCCTCTGGCAGCTTGTTCCATACACCCACCACCCTTTGTGTGAAAATATTACCCCTTAGATTCCAATTAAATCTATTCCCCTTCACCTTGAACCTTCCTCTGGTCCTTAATTTCCCAACTCTGGACAAGAGACTCCGTGCATCTGCCCGATCTATTCCTCTCATGATTTTATACACCTCTATAAGATCACCCCTCATCCTCCTGCACTCCAAGGGATGGAGATCCAGCCTACTCAGCATCTCCCTGTAGCTCACACCCTCTAGTAGCAATGTTACAAAATTTTGAGATTTTAAAAATCAAGTCTGTAATTTATCCCATCAGATAAAGCATAAAAATAAGTTTAATTTGACACCTAATTCACTTTCATATCTCAAGTATTTAAAAAGTTATGGCCATTTTCATACTCGGAAATGAGCATCTTGTTCCCTATTGATTTTCTATGGACATAACAAAAAAGTTGTGATCGTGAACAGTCAAAAGCCCATAACTTTCTTAAAAATTAAGAGAACTGAATGAAATTTTCAGTTATCATAGATTGAAGCATTCTGAAACAAATATAAAATAATCTTACTTGGATGACCTGAAATTAAAGCATATAATTAGTTAGTTACCTAATTGTAGCTAATTTCAGACTTCAATTACTAGATCTAAACATCTATCCATTTCTTAATAAATTATTAACATTTTTAAATAGCCTAAATGTCCAAATAATATTCACAAATAATTCACAATAAAACATGATTTTTAAATCTCATTTACATTAATTTATAGACCAAATGGAAGGAATTTAGTGTTCAATTGCTGTAAATAAATGCCCATTTAAATCAGCTTTCCAGTGGGATCCTGTGGAACGCGCTGGTTTAGAACGTTCACATTGCGGTAGATTTGTGCCCTAAATGCCCAGAAAAATACTGCGGGATACAATGGGCCCAAATTGAGCTACTCGCAATATTAAACTTTGTATAAAGGGATCTTTAGAAGCCCTTTTTAATGTAAAAATATACAACCTAACTTCTGCTATTTGCTTTATGAGACTCTGCGGTTGCTGGCGGTCGCGGGTTTAGAGATTGATTTTTAAACTACTATAACTATTATACGAGGCCTTTAAACCTAATAATAGCTTTTGCGACGGGGTCTTCCAGCGATTTTTCGTTAATAATTAACTAGGCTGAACATCTTCGATTTGAACAGCCTAGAGAAAATCGCGTTTTAAACCCGCCCCCTCTAAACGGCGCCAAAATCGCGCACACGGGCAGCAGCAGATTTTCAAAGACGCTTCAGGTACGCTTTGCAACATACCTACCTCTAGTCCTGGCAACATCCTCGTAAATCTTCTCTGAACTCTTTCAAGCTTGACAAAATCTTTCCTATAACATGGTGCCCAGAACTGAACACAATATTCTAAATGCGGTCTCACCAACGTCTTATACAACTGCAACATGACCTCCCAACTTCTATACTCAATACTCTGACTGATGAAGGCCAATGTGCCAAAAGCTTTTTTGATCACCTTATCTACCTGCGACTCGACCTTCAAGGAACCATGCACCTGTTCTCCTCGATCCCTCTGCTCTACAACACTACCCAGAGGCCTACCATTTACTGTGTTGGTCCTGCCCTTGTTAGATGTCCCAAAATGCAACACCTCACACTTCTCTGTATTAGATTTCATCCACCATTCCTCCCTGGGAAAAAGGTTCTGCTTGTCTACCCTATCTATGCCTCTCATAGTTTTATATACTTCAATCAAGTCTCCCCTCAGCCTCTAACATTCGAGATAAAACAATCCAACCTCTCTGTGTAGCTGAACCCCTCTAATCCAGGAAGCCATCTGGTAAACCTCCACAGCACCTTCTCCAAAGCTTTCCTGTAACGGGGCGACCAGAACTGCATGAAAAACTCCAAATGCAGTGCAACCAATGTCCTATAGAGCTGCATCCTGACTTTCTGACTCATATTCAATGCCCCTTGCAATTAAGGTGGATGAAGAATACCATATACCTCCTCTAAGGACATCCAATATCCATGGGGGCCAAGAGATAGCTGACATTTCCACTTGTATCCCAGCATCTGGTGTGATAGCAAATAGTGTCTCCAAACAATGTCACTCGGCTTGGCGAACCATGTGCTCACGTTTCAATACCCGAATCCCGTCTTGTTTTTCAGATCTTTTAAAGAAACTGCATGGAATTTTGTGAGGAGTTTGAGTTATGTGGAAAGGTATTGTCAGTTGTTCATTCATTCTGCCAGCGGTGGTGCTTGGTGCTGGCTCCACTCTCAAAGCACTAACTCTCAATGTGCAGTCATTGGCAGAAGGCTTCTGCACTAACACTTTAAAACTTTCATAATGCTTTAAGAAAAAAGTGGCAAATAAGTGACATAACAATGAAATCTATTTCTAATTGCTTCTGGCATGAGATTCTTAAAATTTATTTCACTCGATTTGCAAAGTAGACTAAAATTGCGGTTTACTTTCCTTGCAATGGGGATAATCAGATGGTGTTTTACTGCAGTTACTGTTACAAACTCTCAATGCATTTTCAAACCAAGTCTGTTGCTTTATGGCTTGCTCAGCTTATGATGGGGGCTGTCCTGAAAGGGTTACGCTTTGTCCACTTCATGTTTTGTGTAGCCTCAGACATTTAGTTCACCAGTACAATACGGGCGATCGCCGTTTATGTCGGATATCTTTCTTCTTCCTGTTTTCCAGGCATGACATGGAGAGTACGGATAATGGAGGAATTGCTTCTGAAAAGAGCAAGCCCTTGGATAGGTCGGTCGAAGACCTTAGTCGAAGCAACTCGTCCCCCACCCATGGGCCTTCCAGAGCCAGTGGTCGTCACCTCACTGTCAGGTGAGAGGGGGGGAAGGATGTCGTGTTGGAGAGCACTAATTATCAGTCTTGCTCCATTTGACACGTTCCTTGCTAAGATATTAGCTCTCTAGACCCTCACTCTTAGCTGGATAAAACGTCTGTTATCAGCAGGGTTATTCTGCATTGTTTGTTCTGAACGTCAGGCTGCCACCTTTGGAATCATGTCATAGCTGTCGACATCGCATACTGTTCAAGAGTGATTTATTGCCATACTAGACCAAGTGCAGACCCGTTGGTTCTGCTCCCCCAACGCCAAATTCCACCACTCACCCGTTCCCCCAATGCAAAATTTCACCACTCACGTATAGCCCCCAACTGCGCAGGCGCGGCTCATTTCTCTTCATCCCCCAGCACTCTCTCCTCCTCCTCTTCACCCTCCCTCTTCAATCCCTAGAGAAGGGTGGAAGGTAGGGAGGGAGAAATTGTAGAGAGGGAGGGTGGTAGAGAGGGAGGGGGGGGGGGGGGTAGAGAGGGAGGGAGCTAGGGAAGGAGGGGGAGTGGGAGGGGGGTAGAGAGGGAGAGGGGAGGGGGTAGAGAGGGAGGGGTAGAGAGGGAGGGGGAGGGTAAGGGAGTATAGAGGGGGGTAGAAGAATGGGAGGAGTGTAGAGAGGGAGAGGGGCAGAGAGGGAGGGGGGTACAGAGAGAGAGGGGGGTGGAGGGAAAGGGGTAGAGTGTGGAGGAGGGAGGGTAGAGAGGGAGAGGGCGAGTAACGGAGAGGGAGGGGGTAGAGAGGGTGGGGGTTAGAGAGGGTGGCTGTGAGTGTAGATGGGGAGGGGGTAGAGAGGGGGAGGGAGGGTAGAGAGGGAGAGGGTGAGAGTGGGAGTGTAGACATGGCCCTCAATCCCCCCACTCTCCCTCCTCACCTCCCCAGGATCTTTCCCCTCTACCACCGCACTTCCCACCCCATCTCCCTCCTCCACATTTCCCTCATCCTCCTCCCCTCGCTCCCATTCCCTGCCCCAGCACCTAACAAGGTCCTAGAGCTGCACCAGGGCCTAGAACTCAGCCTGGGTCTTGTACTCGGCCCGGTCCGGGTTGTAGACTCTAGCGTCAGCTTGGCTGCTGCCTGGGCTCCAGTCCAGGCCCCGACTACATCTGCGGGCTCGTCCCTGACCCCGGCCCCAGGTGCGGCCTTGGTTTCAGCAGCGGCTTCATTCCCGCGCGCTGGAGTGCCCCTTCCTCCCAGAGTGTCCCTTCCTGCCTTGCGAATGCATTGTGATGTCACTTGGATTGGTTTTTTTCTGAAATGGGTGAGTTTTTGGAGCTTTCAAGGTTTAATAATTTCGGAAATGTAGGTGGGAATGCGACGGGAAGATGTTTATCGCCACGACGGGAAAAATGTGAGCAGGATGTGTAAAATTGGCCTAGCGTTTGGAAGAAGTTATGAAAACCCAATTGCCACATTGTGGGCACAAATAACACAAAGACTTTTAGTTATATAGAGATCTCCCTGATAGATCAATGACATTCTTACTCAGTACACCCTGACAAAAATCATCACAATGGATGTGGACGCTGGGACAGAATGGCAGGTTGGCGGAGGGGATAGAATGAGATTGCACTGGCGTAGTATTGGACCTTTGCCTCAGAATAAGTGAACCACTCTCAGTTCACCCACATCAGCATAAGAATGGGGGTGGCAAAGTGGCACAGCATAAATTATAGGAGCAGAATTATGCCATTTGGCCCATCAAGGCAACTCCGCCATTCAATCATGGCTGATCTATCTTTCCCTCTCAACCCCATTCTCCTGCCTTCTCCCCATTATCCCTGACACCCGTACTAATCAAGAATCTCCGCTTTAAAAATATCCATTGACTTGACCTCCACAGTCGTCTGTGGATTGAATTCTACAGATTGACCATCCTCTGGCTAAAAAAATTAATCCTCATCTCCTTTCTAAAGGTACGTCCTTTTAATCTGAGACTATGGCCTCTAGTCCTAGACTCTCCCACTAGTAGCAACATCCTCTCCACATCCACTCTGTCCAGGCATTTCATTACTCGGTAAGCTGTGGTTCTGGTGATTTCACTCAGTAACTGACCTAAGGAGAAGAGACCTTTCTTGCGTTGGTCTGGGCTGTGGAGGCACTGGAGGTGACTGGACTATGGATTCACCCAGTGCACCATCCAGGTCCCAGGCTCAGTACAGCATGTAGGTGGCCTTGTGGAGGGAGGGGCTCACCATTTCTGAGGGGTACCAACAAAACACAGTATGTGTAAGAAAGAACTGCAGATGCTGGTTGAAATCGAAGGTAGACACAAATTGCTGGAGTAATTCAGCGGGTGAGGAAGCATCTCTGGGGAGAAGGAATGGGCTTTTTGAGAAGAGAACAAAACACAGTCACCTGGGTGTCTTCATCTATGTTCCATGATGGGAATCTGTGAGGTAAAGTTCCAAACCTTTCCTTCCCCAGGCCTAGATTTGAGAGTGGTTTTGACAACTGTTTTTGAACCATTGATAATTAAAGCTACTTGCACCCTGTGGATCGAAAGGTGGAAGTCTATATGAAAGAAACCACCCAGAATATTCTAGAGCTATCCAAAGCAGGCTCTCTACAGGGACTTTGTACTGAGCTCACCAGCCCAGCATCCATTTAAAGTAGGCGCCTGTCCCTGTTTTAGGGCATCTATTTTTCTCCTTTACCTGATAATACCTGGAAAAAATTCCAAAAGACCTTCTCAAGTTATTTTTTAAACCGATAAAATTCTAGGTGGCATTGTTTTCTATGTCAACAGAGCTTCTGGGATAAAGGACGTTCCTTTAGAAAGGAGATGAGGAGGAATTTCTTTAGTCAGAGGGTGGTGAATATGTCTAATTTTACTTGGGAGTCACGTGAGTGACTACGTGAAGAACCCGTCCAGCACGCATGTGCGGCATGAGCGTTCACGCAGTGCAACAGCGACGCAGCGGGAGTCAGGCGCTCCCGCTACAGCTTAAAAAAGACGGACCGTCAGGTAAGTTTATTCTGAGGTTATTTTTTCCGAAAAAGAAGTGTTTTGTTTTGTCTCACCAGGAACAATGAGCAAAACAAGACAAACCAAGAAGTCCGCCCCCCGTTCGACTCCAACGGAGGAGCGTTCCATCAGTGGGGGGCAAGAGGCGGTAGGACGGCTAACCCAGCGACCCGCCATCCCTGACACCGTGCCGAGCCCAGTCCCGCTAGCGCAGCCTGAGCAGCGGGCTGGATGTAAAGCAGCACGGAAGACCAACCGGCCGGTGGTATCCGATTCTTCGGACGGGTACATCTCACCGCCCGCGCGGGGCAGAGACAGCCGCATGAGCCGCATGGAGCGGCTCGTGGAGCAAATGCTCCAGCGAGACTTGCTTCGAGAGGAGCAGTCTCGCAAAAGGAGTTCAGGCACTCCCACCACAGTGCCTCACAACGCACTGGCCATCGTTTCCCCCTCAACCGAGGGCAGCTTTGGCGACCAGGGCTGGGCTGGTCAAGAAGAGGGGTCACTGGCCGAAGATGTCGGGAGTACGCTTGGGGTACAGGACCAGGAAGAGCTGCTGGGTGTGGTAGACCGCTACGTGGCAGCTCCACATGCAGGACGGCCATTAGAGCCAAAACTGGCGGCCAGCATTAATTACCTGTCCTTCAAGCCCCTACAAGAGCAGGTAGTTAATGAGGCCCTAGAGCTGTATTCGCCCCCAGAGAATTGTGCCTCACTCAACGTGCCGGCCATCAATAGCCAAATCTGGGGGCACGTTGGGCCAAACATCTGCAATCAAGAGCTCAAACTACAGCGGATCATCAGGCTCCTGACGTCAGCCATCACTTCATATGCTCGTTCCGTGGATGGGGTGGAAATGACCACGAATCAGCAGGATACACTCGCACTGCTGTGCAATACCCAATTCGAAATTAACAACCTCCGTAAGGAGATTATAAGCCCTGCCCTCAACCCGAAATTCGCGGGTTTGTGCAAAACGCCGACCAGAGCCAGAAATCCTGCTCTTCGGCATGGACCTCTCCAAGAAAGTAAAAGACATGGAGGAGGAGTCCAAAACATTTGGCCTCATGAGGGCAGGCCCCGGGGACGAGCAAACCCACTAAACCCAAGCGGCAGTACCCCACCGCGTCCACCAGTCGACGTCAACCCTATGGGACTGGTGAAAGCTCGGGGTCCGCACATCACCACCGGAAGCCTTTTTTAGGCCAAGGCCCATGGAAAATGCGCCACCCCCAATCAACAGCAACACATCAGACAACACATCAGAAGACTCATCGTCCGGAAAATAAACAGAAGAAACACCCGTAACCATGGAGGTAGGTGGGTCTGGTTCCTACCAGCATATAAAAAGTGGGGGTTCTATACTAACAGGAGATTATACCTGTTTGTGCAAGCCTGGAAGTCTATCACGAATTACAAGTATATACTCAACAGCATTCGTGGATACAAAATAGAGTTTACTCTAGAAAACTTGCCACCAGTTCAGCACTCACCCCAAAGGGTCTTTTCCCTCTCAGTTAAAGAAAAACGAGAGGGACAAGCTGAACTGGTGAGGCTAATTACAAAGGGTATCATTGAAAAAACCAAACATGAACCCCTGGAATTTGTCTCTAATATATTTACTAAAACCAAAAAAGATGGTGGATATCGCATCATCATTGACTTAACTTCACTAAATATGTTTGTTAAGTATATACATTTCAAAATGAAAACGTTTGTAACTGCCAAACAACTGATTTCCAAAGGATACTTCATGGCAAGCATCGACCTTAAAGATGCTTACTATTCAGTACCCATTCATAAGGATCATCGCAGACACCTGAAATTTACCTGGAAGGGGCAGTTTAAAGCATTGCCTAATGGTTTAACATCAGCCCCAAGATTATTCACCAAGATACTAAAACCAGCCTTGGCAATATTAAGAAAACAAAAACATATTGTCATAGCATATCTTGATGATATCTTAATAGTAGGCAAAACCATGGAATTGGCGATATCAGTTGTGTCAGCTACCAAACAATTGTTTGAAACCTTGGGATTTGTCTTACATCCAGATAAATCTAAGTTGATGCCATCCACAACCATGGACTATCTGTGCTTCACAATTAACTCAGTCCACATGTTTGTAACTTTGCCAAAAGACAAAACAGCAGAATTGGCACAAACACGTAACAATTTAATGGTCAACGATCGACCAACCATTCGACAAGTGGCGAGAGTAATTGGAAAGATGGTAGCAGCATTTCCAGCTACACAATTTGGACCTCTGCACTATCAAAACTTACAAAGAGCAAAAGTGCAGGCACTAAAACGACATGCAGGTCACTTTGACCGGATCATGAATTTACCCACTGAAGCAATATCAGAGCTACAGTGGTGGGTAGAGAACATTTGGCATAGTTCCAGCCCTATCATCATCGTTAACCCTACGTTAATTATTCAAACAGATGCCAGTGCTCAAGGCTGGGGAGCAACTAATTCCATATCCAGCACAGGTGGTAGATGGACTAACCTAGAGTCATCGTTACTACTTACACTGGGCATAAATTATCTAGAAATGTTGTGTGCATTTTATGGATTAAAAGCATATTCAACAAATTTGCATCACTTGCATGTTCGTTTACAAATAGATAATACCACGGTGGTGGCCTATATTAACCATATGGGCGGCATAAAATCGATATCATGTGACAAATTGGTCAACACAATCTGGCAATGGTGTGTCGACAGACATATTTGGCTATCAGCAACTTACCTGCCAGGTAAGCTAAATACAGTGGCAGACACCAGGTCACGCAAATTCAATGACAACACCGAATGGATGTTAAATCCCAAAGTATTTTCTAAAATTACCAAGCAATATGGCACGCCAGATATCGATCTATTTGCATCCAGACTAAATCACCAGGTTCCTATGTATGTTGCTTTGGAACCAGACCATGAGGCAGCAGCGGTAGATGCGTTCGCGCTGGACTGGGGAAATTTCTTCTTTTATGCATTTCCTCCCTTCTGCCTCATCAGTCGGGTACTACGCAAAATACAAATGGACTCTGCTTCATGTATTTTGATAGTACCCGACTGGCCTACACAGCCATAGTTCCCAGTGCTCCTCGACATGATCGTCGAGACCCCAATGACTTTTCCCAGTAGCCCAGAATTGCTAACCCACCCAGTATCTGGCATAAGCCACCCATGCCACGATATAATTAAACTCCTGGGTTGCAGATTTTGAAAAGGCCTCTGCTGGGCCTGGGATTGTCAGAAACCACCATCAACACCATGACAGCATCCCACCGTGTATCCACAAGGAAACAATACTCATCAAGTATCAAGAAGTGGAAGAAATACTGTTCGGATACAGGAACCACTTATTCAACCACAACAGTAACCAATGTACTGGAGTTCCTGGCAGGCCTTCACCATAATGAAGGACTCAGCTACAGCGTCATTAACACAGCCAGAAGTGCTCTGTCTGCCTATTTAATACAGGCACCAGGACAACAGGCCATGGGATCCCACCCGCTGGTGGTCAAACTCATGAGGGGGATATTAACTCCAACCCCCCTAGACCAAGGTACACCCATATCTGGGATGTCAGTGTGGTCGTGACATACCTCAGGGGATGGTCACCAGCCAGGTCCCTCACCGTGGAACAATTAACACTGAAGACGGTCATGGTGTCAGCACAAAGAGTCCAGTCACTTCACCTATTACGACTGGACAACATGGTCATAACTCCAGTCCATGTCTCATTTACTATCCAGGGGCTGATCAAACAGAGCAGGCCAGGAACATCAAATCCAGTCATGGAATTCTGGGCCTACCCACCAGAACCACAGTTATGTGCCATGACCCACCTACTGAACTATATTGACACAACTAAAATCCATCGAGGGAGAGAAAAAGCCTTATGGGTCAGCCACAAGAAACCTTATGGTCGGGTGACGAGCCAAACCATTTCAAGATGGCTCAAGCAGGTGCTGAAAGCCGCTGGTATAAATACTAACATGTATAAATCTCACTCCACCAGGGCAGCATCCACGTCGGCGGCTAAGAGAATGGACGTACCAATAGACCACATCCTGGCTACAGCGGGGTGGTCTGGGGAAAGAATGTTTCGAACTTTGTATAATAAGCCGTTGGCAGAACCTGCTTCATTTGCAGAGAAAATATTACAATCTGCAAATATATAATTTAGCCCGGACGAGCAATTTGTTTTTTTTGTTATTGTTAATAAACACCATTATTGTTTTTTACAAACAGATTCATGGTTGATTACGATAACATACTTCCTCCCTCAAATGACTTCGGCAGTGAGTGAAGTATGAACTGTTACACGGTTTGAAATCACAGAGCTTTAAAATCTTCACGTAGTCACTCATGTGACTCCGAAGTAAAATAGTAAGATTAAACGAGAACTTACCAGTTTGAAGTTTGATCTGTATTTTATGAGGAGTTACGATGAGGGATTACGTGCCCTCCGCTCCCACCCTCAATAATAGAGATCAAACTGGTATCTAAGCTCTCCTTTTCTTTACTATATTTATTTCAATTACTGTGTCTTTCTGTGATTCCACACCGCTGCTTTGAAGTATGTCGCGCATGCGTGCTGGACGGGTTCTTCACGTAACCCCTCATCGTAACTCCTCATAAAATACAGATCAAACTTCTGGTAAGTTCTCGTTTAATCTTACTATTAATTGCCGCAGAAGGCTGTGGAGACCTAGTCAATGGATATTTTTAAGGCAAAGATAGATAGATTCTTGATTAGTACAGGTGTCAGTGGTTATGGGGAGAAGGCAGAAGAATGGGTTTAGGAGGGAAAGATACTGTAGATCAGCCATGATTGAAAGGTGGAGCAGACTTGATGGTCCGAATGGCCTAATTCTGCTCCTATCGCATGAACTTATGAACGTGACTTTTGAAATGTAGATATTGTGCACAGTGTAAGAACCAATCACTTTTGTTTGTGGACATATACCGTAGGGACATAAGATCAGCCTTGACATGATGGGCTGAATGGCCTGTTTCTGTGCCTATAACTGAGTTGAGAATACTGTGACTGAAAAAGGAAACGCAGAATAGTAAGAATGCAGCAACCGTTTAGTGGTTGTGAGTGTGCAAACATCATCCTTGTCGTGCCGAGTTTAGTGGCAGTTTACCCTCAAGGTCAATAATTGACCCATTTGCTTATAACATCATTTAGATTACTGCGACACTTGAATTTGCTGAACAGTGATGTGAAGTGAGGAGAAATTCCCAAAGATAAAGAGCAAAAGAGTTGAAGCCTCTGTATTGAGCAAGTGACGCAGTATTGTGTATGTCCAAATGCATCAAACTTTCCAGGGCCACACAGTGATCAGTCAGCCTCTGATAACACACCACAGACCCCTTGCAGGCTATTGGTTGCGCCTTTCCCAATCCCCCACTACCCAGCTTCCTGCAGGAGCCACGTGAACATCTAGAGTGATGCCCATGACCTGATTTTGGGGAGACGATGAGAGATCTCCATATTGGCTTCATAATACCCGCCGTTCCCTGGGTCAGCAGCAGACTGGAGCCACGGGGAAAATAAATCTGTAGCAGAAGCTCAACCAAACAAGTTACTTCACAATATATAAAGTGGTCTTGGGGACTGTAACTCAGTGCGCTATAGACTCGAGGGAAGAGAACGTATATTTGGAGGGCAAAGCTGTGAGCACAGGTGTGAATATTAACCCTTCTCTCCATTCTCTTCATGCTGCTTGCGATGTGTCATCTCTCGGTGGGTATACAGAGACAAAGCAAAGGCTGACCAGAGGGCTTTTTATCCTTTGACCCATGTAGGTTCCCTGGAACATTGAACATTTGAACAGTGTCACGAGCCTCCCTGTGTGATGCACCACTCACCCATCCAGCTGTCCAGTGCACAGTGACAAACCCCCCCCCCCCCCCCCCCCACACACACACAGTGATCACCCCCCCCCCCCCACACACACAGTGATCACCCCCACACACACAGTGATCACCCCCCCACACACACAGTGATCACACACCATGCATGACTCTCTGTTCACTGTCTTGCCCTCCCCTGTGTTATTCTGTTTGTCCTCATAGAGTCACACAGTGTGGTAACAGGTCCTTCAGCCCAACGTGCTCACACAGGCCAACATGTCCCATCTACACCAGTCCCACCTGCCTGCATTTGGTCCGTATCATTCCAAACCTGTCCTAAACCTGACATGTACCTGTCTAACTATTTCTTAAACATTGGGATAGTCCCTGCCTTAACTACCTCCTTTGGCAGTTTGTTCCATACATCTACCACCCTTTGTGTGAAAAGGTTACCCCTCAGATTCCATTTAAATCTTTCCCCGCTCACCTTAAACCTATGTCCTCTGGTTCTTGATTCCCCCACTGTGGGCAAGGGACTCTGTGCCCAATCTGTTTCTCTCCAGATTTTATCCACCTCTATAAGATCACCCCTCATTCCTGCGCTCCACGAGATAGAGACCCAGCCTACTCAACCTCTCCCTGTAGCTCAGGCCCTCCAGACCTGGCAACATCCTGTCAATCTTCTCTGCACCCTTTCCAGCATTTTATAAACCTCCCTGGGCATGAGGAATGGCAGGTGAATGGTGAATGATGTACCAGTGGATGTATGAGTGTCTTTGAGTCTGTGTCCTCGGTCAGTGGCTGTTCCCCAGCTCACCCATGTCACAGATCGGCACTAACAGTGAGTGTGGTTCTGTGAGGGGCAGCTATGCCTAACAGCCTCCTGCTTGCTTCACACAGCGGCTGCCCATGATCTACTAGGCTACCAACGGCCTTCTTTCAGCGCCACGTGACGCATCGGGACCACGTCCCTTCCTCTTCTCACCAACCCTCAGAATGCATCGAGACTTCCCCAGTCCCCCGCAGCAGAGTTATTGTTCTGCGACGCATGCGGAGAAGCTCTGCTGATGCTCATGGTGCTCACCAGGAGGCATCTCCACTCGGTGTCGTGCGCCCCGCCACAGACGGTGTGTCACAGCGCTGAACTGTGTGTGTTGATGGGCCACTGAGGCAGGCCATGGGGCTGAGTGCATGTCCCCCCACCATACTCCTTCCCCTGGCCACTCCGGGTTTGACTTGTGTGCCATGGCACAATGATGTTAACCTTAGCCCACTTTTCGTCACAGGCACAACACACACAGCAGGAAAGCTTTGCGGAACTCCCGGCTTGTCAGCCAGAAGGACGATGTCCACGTCTGCATCATGTGTCTCCGTGCCATCATGAACTATCAGGTGAGGGAGAGCTACCTGGCCCAGGTACAGTGTATGGAACGCACCTTCTCTACCTGCAGAGCAGTGTCTCCTTCTCTCCAACTCCCTTAACGGGATTTACTAACAATTCCCTGAGCAAATCCTTTTTGCTTAGTGAAGGATTCAGTCTGGCTTAACTTAAAAAAGCTTACTTGCGTATGTGAATCTGTGATTTAGTGTAACTTCAGTAACCTAGTGTGACCTAATGTAACTTGAGCTGGCCCCAAAATCCCTGGCAAGGTCAGCACTTCTGTTCCTCATCGTAAGTCAACTTTACGTGACATAATGTTATGAATGCAGTGATCTCTGATGCTATATGAATGAGAAACATTGGACAAAGCCCTCACCTCAGTTTTGCCCCCTAGACGATTCTCATGGTTGCACTTTTCATTAGTCAGACCTTCTCAAAGTGCTCCCAGCATCACTGGTCCTCCAGTCCCAGGTTGACTGGTCCTCAAACCTCCAGTTTCACTGGTCCTCCAGACCTCCAGGGTCACTGGCCCTCCAGTCCCAGCGTCACTGGTCCTCCAGTCCCAGCATCACTGGTCCTCCAGTCCCAGAGTGACTGGTCCTCCAAACCTCCAGTGTCACTGGTCCTCAAGACTTGGTCCTCCAGACCTCCAGGGTGACTGGTCCTCCAGCCCCAGCATTACTGGTCCTCCAGTCCCAGGGTGACTGGTCCTCCAAACCTCCAGTGTCACTGGTCCTCCAAACCTCCAAGGTCACTGGTCCTCCAAACCTCCAGTGTCACTGGTCCTCCAAACCTCCAGTGTCACTGGTCCTCCAAACCTCCAGGGTCACTGGTCCTCCAAACCTCCAGTGTCACTGGTCCTCCAGACCTCCAGGGTGACTGGTCCTCCAGACCTCCCAGGGTCACTGTTGCAGCTGTTGTGTGAGGCGGTTTGGCTGTTACAAGTGACTGGGAACTAAGGCCTCACCACAAGCCTGTGAGCCTTCAGGTGGCTTGTACCATCAAAGGCCTTTTCCATTGGTAGTAAATGTGGGGCCACTGTGTAACTCACAGGTGATGTGGGAAGTGGTTTTCCGCTAGAGCAGGCTGGTGGCTGGTTTATGATGTGGTACACTTCTGCGGTTTAGGCGGGGCCTCTGTGAATTGCCTACATGTTAAGAGAGGTCATGGGCGAGGGATTCTCGGGACACACTGGAGATGTTACACTTCTTCAAGGAGGATAAGAGAACATCCCTGGATCATTTATTCAGCCCTCCCCCTGGTCATCTCCCCACCTTCAAATGTTTGATTGAAAGATACAGCATAGAAACAGGCCCTTCGGTGGGCAGTGTTGTCCACTGTGGGGATATTTGTTTTGTTTACAGCTTAGTTATAAGTCCTACCTCTTGAAAGCTTCTGTGACTGAGCAGATGACGATAGGTAAGTTGTCCCCAGTTCTGGATCTGCTAATGTTGACTACGTGGGATAGCTGGAAGGTTGAATTACTTTGGTTCTCAAATGAAGCCCATGTAGGGCATATAGTGCCCTGTATGTTCTGTAATATAATCCACCCCAGCATGAAGCAAGGAAATCATGTTGGGATGATGATGAACCAATCTGCACTAAAACTGAGTTTATTAGTTTGCACATTCCCCCTCTGACCACGTAGAATTCCTCCGGTTTCCTCCCACAATACAAAGACATGCGGGTTTGTAGATTAATTGGCCTCTGTAAATTGCCTCTCATGTGAAGGGAATGGATGTGAAAATGGGATAACATGAAACTAATGTGAATGAGTGATCGGTGGTCATCGCGGACTTGGTTGCATCCTTTACCTCTCAACTAAACTAAACCAAAACTATTATAGAAACATAGAAAATAGGTGCAGGAGGAGGCCATTCGGCCCTTCAAGCCAGCACCGCCATTCATTGTGATTATGGACTTATTTAAAGTTAAAACAAGTGTAAAATGGAGATTAACGTCTCCAGGCAGCTACATTTGTGAAGGTTTCGTCTTGATTAACATGGACAAAGGGTTGGGAAAAGCCAAAAATTAATCTGCATAGTGGTTAGTGTTGCTTCCTGCATATCACCTGAAATTGTCACTTGTCAAAGACCAGCTCCATTGTGTCCTCCGATGAACAGGTAGAGATCACAATTCAGGAGCAGCTCCAGCACATCTTCCTCAGCCAACGATGGGCCACAATGGACTCCACCCTTCCTTAGGTCATCCATTGCCATCCTGTTTTGTTCTGGCCATCTCTATCTTTGAGTCTGAAGAAGGGTCTTGACGCGAAACATCTCCTGTTCCTTTTCTCCAGCGATGTTTCCTGACCCGCTGAGTTACTCCAGCACTTTGTGTCCATCCTCCGACACTTGGGTTTGGTGGGGGATTGCGGTTGAAGAGGAGTCTTGAGATGATGTTCCCTTAGGCAGACAGCAGGGAGCTCTCTCTCATCTCAATCAGATTTGTCTCCTTTCTTCATGACATTCTTGATTACAGCACCTGACATCTCCACATCCTCCTCCTCCCAAATAGGGGAGAATGAGGCTCTGAATTTGACTTTGTCGTTCTTCCCCACCAACCTTTGGAACCAACATGACTACATCCCAAGGCCTTGTGTTTTTTCAGGTGATATATGGCCTCTTGGTATCTTTTGTTTAGCTCAGGGGTTTTCTGTTGAATCTCGGCCTTTCAGCTTCCTGCACAGTTGTTTCTTTTGGTTTGAGTCTTGCTGCAACTTCCCTGTCCAAGAATGAGTTGCATTTGTGGTACCAAAGATAGACATAAAAAGCTGGAGTAACTCAGCGGGCCAGGCAGCACCTCTGGAGAGAAGGAATGGGTGACGTTGCAGATTGAGACCCTTCATTTGTATTTGTGGTAATTAGCTCCTGCATCTCCTGAGCCGCCCCAGTTTCCATTATGAGATGTGGAGAGAAGGTCTGTTCCTTTGCAGGTACACAAAAATGCTGGAGAAACTCAGCGGGTGCAGCAGCATCTATGGAGCGAAGGAAATAGGCGACGTTTCTGGCCGAAACCCTTCTTCAGACTGATAGGGGGTGGGGGGGAGAAGGAAGGAAAAAGGGAGGAGGAGGAGCCCGAGGGCGGGGGGAAGGGAGGAGACAGCTCGAGGGTTAAGGAAGGGGAGGAGACAGCAAGGGCTAGCAAAACAGGGAGAATTCAACGTTCATACCATGCAAGCAATCCAGGCGGAATATGAGGTGCTGTTCCTCCAATTTCCGGTGTTGCTCACTCTGGCAATGGAGGAGACCCAGGACAGAGAGGTCGGATTGGGAATGGGAGGGGGAGTTGAAGTTTTGAGCCACCAGGAGTTCAGGTAGGTTATTGCGGACTTAGCGGAGGTGTTCGGCGAAACGATCGCCCAACCTCCGCTTAGTCTCCCCGATGTAAATCAGCTGACATCTAGAGCAGTGGATGCAGTAGATGAGGTTGGAGGAGATGCAGGTGAACCTTTGTCGCACCTGGAACGACTGCTTGGGTCCTTGAATGGAGTCGAGGGGGGAGGTGAAGGGACAGGTGTTGCATTTCTTGCGGTTGCAATGGAAAGTGCCCGGGGAGGGGGTGGTACGGGAGGGAAGGGAAGAATTGACAAGGGAGTTGCGGAGGGAGCGGTATTTGCGGAAGGCAGACATGGGGGGAGATGGGAAGATGTGGCGAGTGGTGGGGTCACGTTGGAGGTGGCGGAAATGGCGGAGGATTATGTGTTGTATTTGCCGGCTGGTGGGGTGAAAGGTGAGGACTAGGGGGACTCTGCCCTTGTTGCGAGTGCGGGGATGGGGAGAGAGAGCAGTGTTGCGGGGTATGGATGAGACCCTGGTGTGAGCCTCATCTATGGTGGCGGAGGGGAATCCCCGTTCCCTGAAGAACGATGCCCTGGTGTGGAACGTCTCATCCTGGGAGCAGATGCGGCGTAGGCGGAGGAATTGGGAGTAGGGGATGGAGTCTTTACAGGGGGCAGGGTGGGAAAACGTGTAGTCCAGATAGCCATGTGAGTCAGTTGGTTTGTAGTGTATGTCAGTCAGAAGTCTGTCCCCTGCGATGGAGATGGTGAGGTCAAGGAATTGTAGGGAAGTGTCGGAAATGGTCCAGGTGTATTGGAGTGCCGGATGGAAGTTGGTGGTGAAGTGGATGAAGTCAGTCAGTTGTGTGTGGGTGCAGGAGGTGGCCCCAAAGCAGTCGTCAATGTAACGGAGGTAGAGGTCGGGGATGGGGCCCTGGTACGTCTCGAACAAGGATTGTTCAACGTACCCGACAAAGAGGCAGGCGTAGCTGGGGCCCATGCGTATGCCCATAGCTACGCCTTGTGTTTGGAGGAAATGGGAGGAGTCAAATGTAAAGTTGTTGAGGGTGTGGACCAACTCCGCTAAGCGGAGGAGAGTGTCAGTGGCTGGGTATAGGTTGCTCCTCTGGTCGAGGAAGAACCGGAGGGCTCCGAGGCCATCCTGGTGGGGGATGGAGGTGTAGAGTGACCGGACACCCATGGTGAAGATGAGGGGGTGAGTGCCCAGAGAGTGGAATGCGTGGAGGCGGCGGAGAGTGTCTGAGGTTGTAGTGGATGTAGTGTATCTGGACTTTCAGAAAGCATTTGATAAGGTCCCAAATAGGAGATTAGTGGGCAAAATTAGGACACATGGCCTAGAGAGTGGAATGCGCGGAGGCGGCGGAGGGTGTCTGAGGTGTCTAGAACATAGGTGGGAAGGGATTTGACTAGGGGGGATAGTATGGAGTCAAGGTATGTGGAGATGAGTTCGGTGGGGCACGAACAAGCAGAGACAATGGGTCTGCCGGGAGAGCCGGGTTTGTGGATTTTGGGGAGAAGGTAAAAACGGGCCGTGCGGGGCTGGGGAACGATGAGGGTGGAAGCTTAGTCGGGCAGGGCGTGGGAATTGATGAAGTCGGTGATGGTGCTAGATATGGTGGCCTGGTGCTCGTCAGTGGGGTCATGGTCCAAGGGTAAGTAGGAGGAGGGTCCAAGAGTTGGCGCGTGGCCTCAGCTTTGTAGAGATCGACGCCAGACGGCACCTCCCTTGTCGGCTGGTTTGATAACCCAATCTGGGTTTTTGCGGAGTGATTCGATGGCAGTGCGTTCAGGGGAGGAGAGATTGGAGTGAGACAGGGTACCTCATCTACTGCATCCGCTGCTCTAGTTGTCAGCTGATTTACATCGGGGAGACTAAGCGGAGGTTGGGCGATCATTTCGCTGAACACCTCCGCTCAGTCCGCAATAACCTACCTGAACTCCCGGTGGCTCAGCACTTCAACTCCCCCTCCCATTCCCAATCCGACCTCTCTGTCCTGGGTCTACTCCATTGCCAGAGTGAGCAACACCGGAAATTGGAGGAACAGCACCTCATATTCCGCCTGGGTTGCTTGCGTCCCGATGGCATGAACGTTGAATTCTCCCAGTTTTGCTAGCCCTCGCTGTCTCCTCCCCTTCCTTAACCCTCGAGCTGTCTCCTCCCATCCCCCCGCCCTCGGGCTCCTCCTCCTCCCTTTTTCCTTCCTTCTCCCCCCCCCACCCCCTATCAGTCTGAAGAAGGGTTTCGGCCAGAAACGTCGCCTATTTCCTTCGCTCCATAGATGCTGCTGCACCCGCTGAGTTTCTCCAGCATTTTTGTGTACCTTCGATCTTCCAGCATCTGCAGTTCCTTCTTGAACACGTCTGTTCCTTTGCTTTGAATTATCTCACCACTTCCTACAGTGTTCTTCTGCTTATCGAGTCCACACACAAGATTAGAAGTTGTTCAGCCAGAGCTGAACACACTTCTCGGCATCTGCACAATGGTGTCTGTCTTGCGCTTCTTGTGCTTCTTGCGCGTGGTGGTGGAAAGATTGGTTGAAACAGGGCCGCGACGTGAACGCTCTTTCCTTGGCCCCTTCCTACAGTGTGAGTTGTAGTGACATTAGCCTCGCTGTTTGGACATTTTTCACACAGAGAGTGGTGAATCTCTGGAATTCTCTGCCACAGGATGTAGTTGAGGCCAGTTCATGGCTATCTTTAAAAGGGAGTTAGATGTGGCCCTTGTGGCTAAAGGGATCAGCGGGTATGGAGAGAAGGCAGGTACAGGATACTGAGTTGGATGATCAGCCATGATCATATTGAATGGCGGTGCAGGCTCGAAGGGCCGAATGGCCTACTCCTGCACCTATTTTCTATGTTTCTACGGCCAGGACAGAGGGGGCAGCCATAGCAATAACCTCTCTTTGTGATCTCACCAAGGAGCTCAGGGGAGCAAGAGTGTTTGTACCCCTTGCCAAGACCCCCTGGATGATGGACAACCAAATTCAGATCAGCCAATCAGACCAGGGATGAGTATTAATCAACTGATTGAAAAATACAGCTTGGAAACAGGCCCTTCAGCCCATTATGTCCATGCTGACCTTCAATCACCAGTTCACACTATTTCTATGCTATCCCACTTTCACATTCAGTAAGGGTAATTTACAGAGGCCAATTAACTGACAAACCCACACATCTTTGGGACGTGGGAGACAGCCAGAGTATCTGGAGGAAACCCACATGGTCACGGAGAACATGCAAATTCCACACAGACAGCACTAGAGGTCAGGATCAATCCGATGTGTTCGGCGCTGTGAGGCAGTGGCTCTACCCGCTGCCACGTTGCCTCCTACACTGAGTTGCCTCTGGAGCCAACACGACTGCTGGCCTGTTGCCATAACTCGAGACAAACCTCAGCACTTCCACAGTTGGTCATATGGGAAATGACCGATGTCCAAGCCTCAGTGAATGAGCACATGTACATAACATAGAAACATAGAAAACAGGTGCAAGAGGAGGCCATTCGGCCCTTCGAGCCAGCACCACCCCACGCCTCCACCCCCCGAAAATGGAAAGACATTGAACATCTACAGTAAAACACCCATGAATAACTGCAATGTCACCCTGTGATGTAAAAGTGCAAATTAGAGTGACCAAGTGCATCTACTCCAACCTGTTTTTGGGTTTCCTTGCTTGTATGACTACTAATGTGAACTGGTTAACTTGCTTAGCATTAGAAGGGTCAGCTGCTTTTATTTTAATCTTCCTCAATGCTCGTGGTCACTGTTGTCCGTGTTTGGTTTATTTTCTAGTCTGGTTTCACCTTGGTGATGGAACATGAGCAATGTGTGAACGAGATCACCCTCAGTCTGAACAATAAGAATGCAAGGTAAGAGGTGGGGAGCAAATGGTCAGCACCAGTAGTACTGGAGCTAAATATCACCCAATACCATGCCTTCCAGATCTAGGACCTAACCAATCCCAGGTCTCTGAGCTCTGGGATTCAACCAATCCCAGGTCTCCCTTGACAATTTTTTCCGGGTCCACCCTATCCAGACCTTTCATTATCTGGTAGGTTTCAGTGGGATACCCCTCATCCTTCAGTGGGACCCCCCACCCCCCCAACCTTCTAAACTCTGGTGAGTACAAGCCCAGAGCCTTCAAACACACCTTCTACGTTAACCCAATCATCCCCGGGAACATTCTTGTAAACCTGCTCTGGACCCTGCATAACGGCCTCACGTGTGGCATCTTATCAAAGGCTTTCTGAAAATCTAAGTAACCAGCATCATGGAGTCCCCTTTGTCTACACTGTTTGTTACCTCCTCAAAACGCTCCCAACAGATTATCCCGGCAAGATCTTCCCTTAACAAAACCATGCTGACTTTGGTCTATTTTATCCCATGCTTCCAAGTACCCCGATACTTCACCCTTAGTAATGGACTCTGAACATTTACCAACTATAGAAATCAGACTAACCGGCCTATAATTTCCTTTCTTTTGCCTTGCTCCCTCTTAGACTGCAGAGTTATATTTGCAAATTTCCAGTCCTCTGGAACCATTCCTGACACTAGTGATTCTTGAAAAATCACTATCATGCCTCTACAACAGGGGTTGGCAACCTTGTTCTGCAGAGGGGCCAGGCCACATGTCTGTGAGTGGATGGCGGGCCACATCTATCACGTGTTCACATGGATCCCGCCCCGGATGGCAGGCATCAAATCACGTGCTCACATAGGTCCCGCCCCTTCGAGGAAGCCAACCGGAGCACTGGCCCCTAGTTACGGGCACTGACCAACATGGCGCACCTACGGACCATTGCCTTGGCTCTGTCCTGAAGGCGGTGGCTCAAATATTCACACTCACTTGTCCCCGGCCTATTGACAACGCGAATCCCAACAGTGAAGCTCAGACACAGAAGGTGCACGGCCGTGTCAGCGGCTTTGCGCAGGATGCGGTACAGCCAGAGCTCGGCGTCAAAGGTGTTGCTCGCCACTGCTCGCCGGCTCCGTCATTGCGACCACCAGCGCAGGCCTCCTTGCGCCCTTGTGTCGCCGCGGCCTCGAGCCCGGGAGGTACCGGAGATGACGGAAGTCTGCGGGCCGGGTAATTACGGGGGGGAAAATCCGCCTGTGGGCCGGATGATTTCGGGCTGCGGGCTGCATTCGGCCCGGGGGCCGTAGGTTGGCGACCCCAGCTCTACAATCTCTACAACTACCTCTGGGGTGTGGTCCATTTGGTCCAGGTGACGTATCCACCTTCAGACCTTTCAGCATCCCAAGCATCTTCTCCTCAGTAATAGCGACTGCACTCACTTCTGCCCCCTGCTCTGGCACATTGCTTGTGTTTCCACTGTGAAGACTGACGCAAAAAACATATTCAATTCATCCACCATTTCTTTATTCCCATTACTACTTCTCCAGTCTCATTTTCCAGCAGTCCAATGTCCACTCTTGCCTTTCTTTTACACTTTATATACCGGTAAACACTTTTTGTATACTCTTTGATCTTATTGGCTAGCTTACCTTCATATTTAATAATTTCCTCCCTTAATGCTTTTTTAGTTATCGTCTGCTGGTTTTTAAAAGCATCCCAATCCTCCAGCTTTCCGCTCATCTTCAGCTTGTTACCTGCCTTCTCCGTGCCACTGTTGTCATCAATCTCCCCTCACAATGTTTCTTCCTCTTTGGGATTAAAAGATCCTGCGTCTTCCAAATTACTCCCACAAACTCCTGCTCCACTGTCATTTCTGCTATGGTCCCTTTCCATCAACCTTAGCCAGCTCCTCCCTTATGCCTCTGTCGTTACATTTACTCAATGTGAAAATGATACATCTTCTAGATGCGCTGGGACGCATCCTCTGTGATGTGACCTGGGGTCATCGGGTGTTTCGGGTCACACAACATCAGACACTCTCGCCCAGGCGACCCAGCCGGGGTTGATCAGGCCCCGACTTGCAGCAACCGCCCACGGATCAGCCATCTTAATAACTACTCTGCAGGGGTTGTGAGACTCTAGTGCGTGGAGGGACTGGGCTCTGTGGGGTGAGTCCTGGCTGGGCTCCTCCTGCGTCTCACCAGGTTCAAGGCCTGTGCGCTGCACCTCTTCCTCCTTCTCCGAGCATTTCATTCTCCCCTGATGGATTTTTAGGCCAAGGTGGTTCATTAGGCCTTTCCGTAACTTTATTGGGTGACTTACAACAGTAATAGTTTAGCTCATTAGTGTCACGTGCACTGAGGTACAGTGAAAATATTTTGTTTGCATACTATCCTGTCAAAGAAAAGACTATGTTTAAGAAGGAGCTGCAGATGCTGGAAAATCGAAGGTAGACAAAAATGCTGGAGAAACACAGCGGGTGAGGCAGCATCTATGGAGCAAAGGAAATAGGCAACATTTCGGGCCGAAACACTTCTTCAAACTTCAAAGGAAAGACTATACCTGAATACAAATATATACAATTTCTGCTTCTCCCTCTCAAACTATAGGTTGAATCCTATCATATGAAGATCACTGACTCCTCGAGGCTCCCTAATCAAGTCTGGTTCATTACACACCAAATCCAGAATTGCCTTTTCCCGAGTGGGCTTGACCACGAGCTGCTTTAAGAAGCCATCTCGGAGGCACGCTACAAATTCCTGCTCTTGGGATCCAGCACCAACCTGATTCTCCCAGTCATCCTGCATATTGAAACCCCCCCCAATGACCACTGTAACATTGCCTTTCTTACATGCTGTTTTTATTTCCTGATGTTGTTTTCCCCTACATCTTCATGACTATTCCTGTATATAACTCCCATCTGGGTCTTTTTACCCTTGCAGTTTCTTAGCTCCATCCACAAGGATTCTATATCTTCTGATTCTATGTTGTTTCTTGCTAAGGATTGGATTTCATTCCTTACCAACAGAGCCACCCCACCCCCTCTACCCATCTGTCTGTCTGTCTGTCTGTTTGATAGGATGTGTATACTTGGATGGTCAGCTCCCAGCTCTGATCCTCATTCAGCCACGACTCAGTGATAACCAAGTCACCACCCTCTGAGAGAGGACATTTTAAATTGCTGTTGTAGTTTTGGTCTCCTTGTTTGTGACTCTGTCACTCATGAAAATATCTCAACATCAACCCTTCTTAGGATCTAGTATATTTGAATAAGGACACTCCTCATTTTCCTAAACTCCAGGGATTGTGACCCGAAATGTCCAGCCTCTCTTGTTAGGACAACCCTGACATACCAGGAAGCAGCCTGGTATATCTCCTTTGTTAGTTTTCAATGTAGTTAAGGGCATTAAGGTAATAAGGGGAGCAAAACTACACAGTATCCTAGGTTTGGCCTCACCGAGACCCTGTACAACTGTAACAAAACATCCTTAGTCTTAAACTACAACCCTGCACAATAAAGGAAACAGGATATTTGTTGGACCTCCCTGCTAATGTTTGGTGGATCATGTATGAGAACAACTGGCTCCTCGTCAGTCACTCATTTGTTGTCTCTTTCTCTGTCTCCCCAGATAATCTGCCTTGTGATTCCTTGCACCAAAGTGCACAACCTCACACTTCCCCACATTAAACTCCATTTGCCAGGTTTTTGCCCAGTCTCTCAGTCTGTCTAGAAAACCATGGGAAAAATCATAATGCCCTCATAGTAGCCGCTTTGCATGTATTTTCACATCAGCAAACCTGACATTATCTTCCCTCCTCCCGGTTATTAATATATAACTGCAAACAATTACCAAATTAATTGTAATTAGCCAATCCCAGATTATCCAGCAATGAGGGTTAACTCAATCTGAGTGAAAACGTTGGTGATGTGGTGTCTTCACTGTACAGTCTGGGCAAGAGGCTGGGAGGTTGGCAGGAAAGGCTCACTTTGCCAACAATGACTTGTTTGGGAAGTCTTTGGGAAGGTTTCATGAACAACTTTGATCCTGCATGTTATAATTCGTGTGTGCCGTACAGTGTGCCTGTGTGATGTGACGTGCGTCTGCACCTTCCCCTGCAGGACGAAGGCACTGGTGCTGGAGCTGCTGGCTGCAGTGTGCCTGGTGCGGGGCGGCCACGACATCATCCTGGCAGCCTTCGAGAACTTCAAAGAGGTAGGAGGCTGTGTGTCGGGGTGTACGCAGTGTGTATACCGGGATATATACGGGGCTGTACGGGGTTGGGGTTGTATTCAGAGTGCACGGGTCTATGCATCGGCTGTACACAGGGCCAGTGTCGGGGTGTACACGGGGTCAGTGTTGAGCCGCACACAGGGCCAGTGTTGGGGTGTACACAGGGCCAGTGTTGGGGTGTACACAGGGCCAGTGTTGGGGTGTACACAGGGCCAGTGTTGGGGTGTACACAGGGCCAGTGTTGGGGTGTACACAGGGCCAGTGTTGAGCTGCACACAGGGTAAGTGTTGAGCTGCACACGGGGCCAGTGTTGGGGTGTACACGGGGTCAGTGTACTGCCTCTTCCAATAGATTAAAGCAGCTGTTAATGTTCAACTAACTAGGCAGATCATTTATCAGGGGAAGCCACAAACCCCCCCATGCTCCCCCGCTCCCACTCTGACAGGACAAATGATTAGTTATTCTGCTTCGACCATGGCATCACATGAAATCTCCTGCTCCAGGCTCCTTCCTGGCCAAGTTACAGATGCTGGTTTAGCATCGCATTTTTCCAGTGGCACGTGGAGAGTGGAACTACTGATGGAGTGATGGTGTACACACACACTCACTGCAGTGTGCCTGTGTACATCTGTGCTCCACAACACAGTGAAAATATACAACCTCCTTCATCACTGCTTCTTCCAGTAAATAGCTCTGTGTGTATTTGCATCTTGACATCTAGAGTCAGCAACCTTCTGATGAAACAGTGGCATCTGGTGAACTTGGACATGCATGAGGGTGGGTTGGTCAATACGTTTGCAGACAACAGCAACATTGGTGGAGTTGGGACAGTGAGGAAAGTTGTTAAAGTAAATAGCGGGATGTAGGTCAGCTAGAGAAGGGGCAGAGAAACGGCAGATGGAGTTTAATGTGTGGTGTTGCACTAAGGATGTAAAGCTAAGTATACAGTTAGTGACAAGACCCTTAACAGCAGTTATTTACAGAAGGATGTTGTTATTAAAATCTATAGCTCCCTGAAAGTGGCAACACAAGCAGATAGAATGGTAAAGAAGGCATGTGGTATGCTTGCCTTAATTGGTTGGGACATAGGGGTCATGCCTTGGGGTCATGTTGCAGCTTTATAGGACTTTGGCTGTATAGGCTGACTTTATGGGTTGTATTTGGAGTATGGCGTGTATTTCAGGTCATCCCCATTAAAGGACAAATGTGTCGGCTTTGGAGAGGGTGCAGACGAGATTTACCAGAATGCCGCCTGGATTACAGGGTGTTACCTGAAGGGGGAGTTTGGATTGATTATGCTATCTAGAGTTTTGGAGGTTCCACGAGAGAAAAAGGATATTGGATAGAAGTATATAGAATTATGAGATGACTGGATAGGATCGGCAGTCAGTACCTTTCTTCCAGGGTGGAAATGTCTAGGACTTGAGGACATCGCTTTAAGGTCAGAGGGGCATAGTTTAAAGAGGATGTGCGGGGCAAGTTTTATTTACACAAAGAGTGATGAGTCCTGAAAATCACTTGGCAGGGGATGGTGATGAAGACATACAGTGGCATTGAAGAGGTTTTTCAAAGGGGACATGGATATGGGATTATGTGCAGGCAGATGAGATGAGTTTAATTTGGCATCATGTTCAGCATGGACATTGTGGGCCGAAGGGCCAGTTCCTGTGCTGCACTGTGCTATGTTCTATGTTGTAACCTTTCTGCTGTGTCCACTTCTGTCATGTGTGCTGCCTTGTAATCTAATTGAAATATGAAAGATGGAAGATCAAACAGGAACGTTACTTTGTGAAGAGGATGTGGGATATGAAAAAGAGGTCATTAGCAATTCTGCAGCACGGCACTTTCATTCTGGGGAGGAGAGGCAGCGTATAGATGCCTCTGGTGTTGTGTAGCTCATCTGGAGGTGATCCAGGCTGGAGGGGTGTGCTGCTTGCTGTGATCACTCTTCACCAGTTGCACAGTTGCAGGCTGTGGATGAAGCGATGAGCATTCTAGTCATCTGGCTGAAATGTCGAGAGCATGTACGCCACCCGCACATTCTGCATTTAATCCCCTGGTGCTATTTTTGAAAAACCACAGCAAAAGGTTTTGGTGGATCAGGAATGGTTCCCTTTCCTTGATCTTTGACCTCAGGAATGTGCCTTTAGCCGAGGCCTGATCTTTGTTGATAAACCCCTTGCTTCAGCATTATTCTCTGGCAACAGGTGGGGGCTGACTGGCCCATTTGCTAACTCTGGTCTTCTCTGCCCTCTGTGTGTTCATGTGTAGGGGGGGAGGGGGGAGGTATGGAGGGATAATCACTGAACATGCCTGAACTACATTCACCCAGAGAAACAGCTGATGGAAGATCGCCACGAGAGAAAAAACCCTTGTCAGATTACAACTCAGTGTTGATATATGGCCCATCCTCAGATAAAACTAAGATAGACACAAAAAGCTGGAGTAACTCAGCGGGACAGGCAGCATCTCTGAAGAGAGAGCATGTGTAACATTTCGGGTCGAGACTCTTCTTCAGACTGAAAGTCACGGGAAGGGAAACGAGAGATATGGAAGATGGTGTAGAGAGATAAAGAACAATGATTGAATGATATGCAAAAAAAGTAGCGATGATAAAGGAAACAGGCCATTGTTAGCTGTTTGTTGGGTGAAAATGCGAAGCTGGTGCGACTTGGGTGGGGGAGGGATAGAGAGAGAGGGAATGCCGGGGCTACCTGAAGTGAGAGACATAGAAACATAGAAACATAGAAATTAGGTGCAGGAGTAGGCCATTCGGCCCTTCGAGCCTGCACCGCCATTCAATATGATCATGGCTGATCATCCAACTCAGTATCCCGTACCTGCCTTCTCTCCATACCCTCTGATCCCCTTAGCCACAAGGGCCGCATCTAACTCCCTCTTAAATATAGCCAATGAACTGGCCTCGACTACCCTCTGTGGCAGAGAGTTCCAGAGACATCAATATTCATACCACTGGGCTGTAAGCTGTCCAAGTGAAATATAAGATGCTGTTCCTCCAATTTGCATTTAGTCTCACTCTGACAATGGAGGAGACCTAGGACGGAAAGGTCAGTGTGGGAATGGGAAGGAGAATTAAAGTTTTTTGCAACCGGGAGATCCGGTAGGTTCAGGTCTTTCATTCGTTGTTCTTTATTTCTCAACATCATCTACTATATCTCTCGTTTTCCTTTCAGTCTGAAGAAGGGTCTTGACCTGAAACGTCACCCATTCCTTCTCTCCAGAGATGCTGCCTGTCCCGCTGAGTTACTCCAGCATTTTGTGTCTTTCGTTGGTTTAAACCGGCATCTGTAGTTCCTTGCTACTCATACAACACTAAATGTTCTGCTTTCGAGCTGCTACTTCCTGTTATGACATTTCCATTTGTATGCCAGTGGATTATGTTGAAAGCCCTCAAAGCATCCTTAATGAGCATTTGTGAGTAACGCAGCTGCCATTTTGTTCAATTCCCCTTCCCTGCATTCACATTAACTATCGATGCGAAACATCACTTATTCCTTTTCTCCAGAGATGTTCCCTTGAATGTGACACAGCTCTGTTGGAGAATTGTTGAACAATTTTACCCCCACTGTGTTGAGCACAGAGATGGTGACTCCCACATCCTCAAGCCTTGTTTTCATCCAGGCTGGACAGAGATGACCGCTCGGTGTCTCCCTCACGCCTGTCCCACCTGCTGCTTGCCTGCTTCATTGTATATCTCACAGTAGCATTACTGCCTCTCAGCACGAGGTGTATAAGGACGACTAATGTCAGGGGAGCAGGGTGACCCTCATCATCTCTGGGTGGACGTACCTCTCCATTAACGGTGGTGCAGCGGTAGAGTTGCTGCCTCACAGCGCCAGAGACCCGGGTTCCCTACTGACTATGGCTGCTGTCTGTATGGAGTTTATACGTTCTCCCTGTGACCTGCGTGGGTTTTCTCCGGGTGCTCCGGTTTCCTCCCACACTTCAAAGATGTACAGGTTTGAAAGTCAATTGGCTTCAGTAAAAAAAATTGTAAATTGTCCCTAGGATAGTGCTAATGTACGGGAATCGCTGGTCGGCACGGACTCGGTGGGCCGAAGGGCCTGTTTCCGCAATGTATCGCTAAACTAATATAAAGTAAACTGTACTAAACCCCAGCTGTGAAGTGCGTGGGACCTGTGATGTTTGTCCTGTGTTGGAGACACATGGAGCTGTGCAGTTGCCGTGTGTTGCTGGTTGATGTTCCTGTTGGCCGCCATTTTCTTGGGACACTCATCCGTCCACAAGTCCGGTTCCCCAGGAGATCACAGACCAGAGTCACACACCCACGATGGTCGGAGATCTCCCCACCCTCCTCTTGCACTCTACTGAACCCCTCTCCCTCGGCTAATGACCCCTCCAAACCCCTTTATCTACTCTCTTTCACTGTGAGTAGTATATACACAGAGCGAGCCACCAGAGGAAGGGGCAGAGGCAGGTACATAGACAGCATTGAAGGGCCATGTACATGTACAGGTTTAGAGGGATATGGATCAAATGTGGGCAGATGGGATTGGCATTGATGGACAGGTTGGGCTGAAGGGCCTGTTTCTGTGCTGCATGACTATGACCCTGACTCCCTAAAGACTGATACTTCCCCAGCTCCCTGATAGAAACATAGAACGTATGTGAAGGATTAGGCTATTTGGCCCTTCCAGCCAGCACCGCCATTCAATATGACCATGGCTGATCATCCCGAATCAGTACCCTATTTCTGCTTTTTCCCCATATCCTTTGATTCCACTCCAGCCTACAGTCCTGACCTATGACCCTAACTCTGACTGCCACCCATCTCCTTTCTGCAGTTCCTTGTTGAACAAGTGGTGTCTGTGAAGAAAACACACATTAAGCTGCACGCAGTAGTGGATGCAGGTAGCTGCGAGAGGGTCACCACAGCTACACCCAAAAGGTCACCCATTCCTTCTCTCCAGAGATGCTGCCTGACCTGCTGAGTTAGCACTTTGTGTCTATCTTCCTAAAAACAGCACCTGCAGTTCCTTCCGACAAACAAAGTCCTGTCAACATGTGGCCAACATTGCCCTCTGCTGGGCGGCTGACGCAAGTCCCGGTGATTCCAGCTCGCTGAGTGTTATAGCACAATCCCGCACCTTGTCCATACTCCACCACCCACTCAACCATCAGCTTGTTAACATAGGTTGACTGTTGTACATCACGACAGCATGCCGGAAGGTACAGAGGTTTTATAAAGGTTATATAGCAATATAAATGGAGATACGAGACAGTACAGATACTGGAATCTTGACCCATCTGAACAAGGGTCCCAACCCGAAACATCGCTTGTCCATTCCCTCTACAGATGTTACCTGACCCGCTGAGTTCCTCCAGCACTTTGTTTTAGGCAATATAAATGATATGTTATCTAAATTTAAGTGCTTTCATTCATAGTGTAACCGTAGCAGGGTAAAACCTAATGCCACAGAGCGACACGGGTTCAATCCTGACTATGGGTGCTGCCTTTGGGATGGTTTACACGTTCTCCCCGTGACCTGCGTGGGTTTTCTCCGGGTAATCCTGTTTCCTCCCACACTCCAAAGACGTACAGGTTAATTGCCTTGTGTAAATTGCCCCTAGTGTGTGGGATAGAAATAGTTTATGGGTGATTGCTGGTCAGTGTGCACTCAGTGGGCTGAAGGGCCTGTTTCCATGCTGTATCTCTAAACTAAACTAAACTAAAGGTCTTGGCATCATGTGGCCTGTTTCCATGTACTGTTCTTTGTTCTGTAACCTATCTGATCAGAATCTTTCACAAGCTTGAATTAATGAGGTATATTTTCTTTCGACTCTTTCTTCTGCTGAAGCCTCTTCCTTTCAACTTCACGTAATACTCTGGAGGAAAACCTATTTTTATTTCCGTGTCTTTGTTCTGACAGTTTTTCTCCAGAGTATTACATCTTTGTTCACTAAAGACTCTGCGACAATAGCAGCTCCAGAAGAGAATGAGAGGCACAGATTCTGTCTGCTCACACCCTGTCTGCTCACCCCTGCTTTCGGAGGTCTTCTCAATGGTTATTTTTTAATCAAAATAAACTTTATTCAGGATAAAAAATATGTACAAAACAAGAACGGTGCATAATTCCCCCACAGTCTCCACGGCTACATACACTCATTAGCGTGCTATTTGGTAAAAAACATAATTATACTCAGCATCCTAGCCACTCATGTGGCCCCCTGGGGTGATATCTCTTCCCTTGTTTGAGAGGCGTCTCCACCACACCGTGCCCCCCATGTCCAGCAGCAGTAGGGCCATAGACTGTGGTCCTCCCCCACAGAGCCTTGATGTTGGCTGCACCGAGCTTCAGTGCGTCCCTCAGCACATATTCCTGCAGTCTGGAGCGGGCCAGTCGGCAACATTCCCAGACGGACATCTCGCTCTGCTGGGAGGTCAACAAGGTTTGTGTAGACCAAAGAGTGTCCTTCACCGAGGTGATGACCTTCCAGCAGCACTCGATGTCCATCTCTGAATGTGTCCCTGGGAACAGTCTGTAAATCATCTCTGCTACAGAGCTGTTCGGGATAAACCGTGACCAGGACCCTTGCAAACCTTCTCCAGACTTTCTTTGCAAATCCACAGTCTGCGAAGAGGTGGACAACCATCTCCTCTCCATCGCAGCCGCCCTGAGGGCAGCGTGCGCTGGTAGTGAGGTTCAAACGTGCAGGAAGGATCTGACTGGGAGGGTTCCCCTCACTGCCAGCCGAGCCAGGTCTTGGTGCTTGTTGGTGAATTCTGGCGATGAAAGAGGCCTGGGAATGTAAATATGGTTGTGCCAAGGCATTCAAGCTTGCCACTGACACCCTTTGTACAACCGTGGGGGTGTGGTGGGGTTCAGAGTTTTGTTATTGATATTTTATTGGTATTTGCCCCCCCCCCCCCACCTATCACCTATGGTTTTTGGCACTGTGGTTTGAGCTTGTTTAGCATGGCCAGCTATGCAGACAATGTGAGGGGTAAAGGTGAGAGAGTGTGCGAGCCATTCCGGTGGAAACATCTCAAAGCCTGTGGAATCAATTGCAAATATTTAAGATAATATAAAATAAGTAAAAGCCTTACCTTTCCAGCTGGTGTGCATGGGATCACAGCACACAGAACATGTGCAGTTGTCTCCCCTCTCCCCCCCCCCCCCACCCCTGCCCTGACCTCTACCCTCACTGCTCATGGACGCTGACCTCTGACCTTAGATTGACCGCTGGCTGTGGCTCCTCTCCGGCCGCATGTGGGAGCCCCAGAGATGGTGACGGTGAGGAGGAAGCCACTGGCCACAGTGTTCCTCCATAGGAGTCTTTCCCACCCCCCTCCCCGTCCCCCCTCATCCCATAGGGACTGTCCCACTGCGGCAACCTAATCCGCGAGTTCAGAAGAGTGTCAAGCTCGAGGGCACTTGCAACTGCGAGCTGGATCGACCGACCGCGCATACACACACACACACACATCGCAAAGGCAGGGGCCAGGGAAAGCGGGGGAGCGCTGTCTGAAATTCACACCCGCGATGAAGAGGAAGGTAAAAGACGGCTGTACAGTGTACGGTAAGTCCTTTAGAGAGAGCGGCGGGGGGGGGGGGGGGGGGGAGAAGAGAATGGGGGGGGGGGGGGGGGGGGGAGAAGTAGAGGCACTTTTAAGAAGCCAGACAACTTATAATAACGTTAAGAGGGCATTTATCGGTCGGTTTTCCTTGGTCCTGAAAACTCAATGAGCCAATTAAAATGCCCGGTCAGCGAAGGAGATTGCCTACGGCTGCCCTCGACTGCCTGTAACTAAATGGCGACCACACTCCACTGCACTACGAGTTAAAAAGAACCATGCCAACCAATTTTGACTCGCGGAAAAATTTTCAACATGCTGAAAAATTGTCTGCGACCTAGCTGAGGCCGCGAGTATACAGGAACCTCCCTTGAGCATGAAGGAGAGTTCCAGTGATGTCATAGGACCTCCTAGGACCTTGTGTCGACCATGGAGAGAAGGCAGGTACAGGATACTGAGTTGGATGATCAGCCATGATCATATTGAATGGCGATGCAGGCTCGAAGGGCCGAATGGCCTACTCCTGCATCTATTTTCTATGTTTCTATGCTGCGAGTTTGAGTCGAGGGCAAACTCTTCTAAACTCGCAGATTAGGTCGCCGCAGTGGGACAGCCCCTTAACTCCCTCCCTCCCCTTTTTCTCCTCCTACCTCCCTCCCTCCCCTACCCTCCAGCCAAGGGTGAGGGTCACAGAGCAGTGATGCCCCGCTCTCCCCATGTCACCAATCAGAGGGTGTGTGATCTTTCTGTGTATTTCAGGTGTGTGGGGAAAAGGTTCGATTCGAGAAGCTGATGGAGTATTTCCAAAACGAGGATAGCAACATCGACTTCATGGTGGGTTGTGTTCTTCACTGACTTCATTCCAAACTCCTGTATCATAGACCGTCAGAGCACACTCCTCTCTCCTCCTTCTCTCTCTCCCTCCTCTCTCCCCCTCCTCTCTCCCCCTCCTCTCTCCCCCTCCTCTCTCCCCCTCCTCTCTCCCCCTCCTCTCTCCCCCTCTCCCCCCCTCCTCTCTCCACCTCATCTCTCCCCTTCTCTTTTCTCCTACTATAGACAATAGACAATAGGTGCAGAAGCAGGCCATTCGGCCCTTTGAGCCAGCACGCCATTCAATGTGATCATGGCTGATCATCCCCAATCAGTACCCCGTTCCTGCCTTCTCCCCATATTCCCTGACTCCGCTATCTTTAAGAGCCCTATCTAGCTCTCTCTTGGAAGCATCCAGAGAACCGGCCTCCACCGCCCTCATCCCCTCCCTCCTTCCCTCTCCCTCCTTCCCCATCAATCACCCCCTTTCCCAACTCTCCCCACCTTTCTCATCCCACCACTCTCTCCGTTCTATCCTCCCCATCCCTCGTCCCTCCCCCTTCTGTCCCCATGTCCCGTCTCTCTCCCCCTCCCACCCCCTTCTCTTCCCCATCTCTCTCCCCCAATATCTCCCCTCCCACCCTCTTTCTCCCCTCTCTCCTCACTTTCCCATTTCCCCCCACATCCCCACTGTCTTTCTCTATGTCTCCCCCTCACTCTCTCGATCCTCACTTCACCCCTCTCCATCGCCCCATCCTTCTCTTTCCCGTGATGGTAATTGCCCCCCTTGCTGTGGGTCACCCCCGTGTACAGTACCCCTGCTCTCTCGCCCCCTGCAGGTTGCCCTTCAGTAATCCTGCTCTCTCGCCCCCTGCAGGTTGCCTGTATGCAGTTCATTAACATCGTTGTGCATTCCGTCGAAGACATGAATTTCCGGGTCCACCTGCAGTTCGAGTTCACCCTGCTGGGGCTGGATGAATACCTCACCGTGAGTGACGCAGCGCACCGACAAACACCTTGCTCCCCCGCCTGTCCACCGCGGACTGTGGTGGCCCAGGTGGTCTGCCTGCCTTGAGTGAATCCTGTGGCCCTGTGCTGGCCTAGGTAGTCCACCTGCCCATGGCGGACATGTGGAGGCCCAGATAGTCTATGTGCCCACGGTAGACTGTGCTGGTCCAGGTGGTCTTCCTGCCTGCAGTGGAATGTGGTGGTCCAGATCCAGGGACACAGGGACAGGCCAACGTTTCGGGGATAGATGAGCTTCCTCCACCATTCCTTTGTCCCAGGAAGGGTGGTGAAGCAGACTGCCATGACGTGATTGGGTAGGGGAGGGGGTCTTGAGGTGGAGAGGGCAGCACCTCTCTTGTCAGCAAGTTGAAGGTGGTGAGGGCCAGCACTAGAGCTTGGGAAGGAGAGAGTTCAGGTTTATTATTCTCACCATTACTGAGTTACAGGGAAAAGCTTTGTTTTGCACGCTATCCAATCAGATTAGACAATACTATACTTAAATACAATCAAGCCAAACTCAGGTTCAATAGGTAGAGCAAAGGGGAATATACAGAGTGAAGAATATAGTTCTCAGCATTGTAGCACACCAGTTCCAGAGACAAAGTCTAATATCCGCAATGGAGTCGAGGTGAATCGGACAGTACCCTAGCTTATGGAAGGACCATTCAGAAGCCTGATGACAGAGTGGAAGAAGCTGTTCCTGAGTCTGGTGGTGCGCGCTCTCAAGCTTCTGAACCTTCTGCCGGACGGGAGCAGGGAGAAGAAGGAATAACCGGGATGGGACAAGTCTTTGATTATGTCGGCTGCTTTTCTAAGGCAGCATGAAGTGCAGGTAGAGTCTTTGGTGGGAAGCCTGGTCTGTGTGGGTAGTTGATGACTGGTGCAGACTCAGTGGGCCAAAGGGCCTGTTTCCATGCTGTACCTCTCAATGATTCCAGGCAGTCATTTAATGTAGTCAGGACTGATTTTGTGGACTTTATTTGAGTCAAGGGTATGAGAAGCAGGGGGAAAATCAGAGCTGCGGCCACAATCACAGGCATTGTAGAACATCGGAGCAGATTCGAGGATAATTGTGTAGGAAGGAACTGCAGATGCTGGTTTAAACTGAAGATAGATACAAAATGCTGGAGTAACTCAGCGGGACAGGCAGCATCTCTGGATAGAAGGAAGGGGCGACGTTTCGGGTCAAGATTCCTCTTCAGACGACAGGAGTCAGACTACAAGAGTCTTGTCCCGAAACGTCACCCATTTCCTTTCTCCAGAGTTACTCCAGCATTTTGTGTCTATCTTAGATTCAAGGGGCATTTTGCCTGTATTGATGCATTTAAAGTGCTTCAGCCCCCACCAAGATGCACCAAAGTGATTGTTGCCTAGGGAATACCCGTCATTCTGTGGAATTTAGAGTTGCCTTTTTCACCATGGTCTCCAGATTCCCTCTTCACAGAAATCTCCCATTGAAGCGACCAAATCTATACTTTTAGCAACAATTCCTATCACCTTTCAGTTCCATGAGGTATGATTTTTGAGATGACGATGCATCAGTTTAAATAGTTCACACAAGTAAAGATCTGCCCTGTGCCCAGTCATACCGACAGGTTGAAATATCACAGGAAGGAGGTGGGAGCTTTGAAGCAGGAAGAGCACAAGTGGTGCAGCTGTAGAATTGCTGCCATTCAGTGCCAGAGACCCGGGTTCGACCCCGACTACGGGTGCTGTATGTACAGAGTTTGTTCATTCTTCCCGTGTCCGCGTTGGTTTTCTCGGGGTGCTCAGGCTTCCTCCCACACTCCAATCACGTACGGGTTTGTTGGTTAATTGCCTTTGGTAAAATTGTAAATTGGCCCTCGTGTGTATAGGATAGTGTTAGTGTGGGGGGATCGCTGGTCGGCACGGATTCGGTGGGCTGAAGGGCCTGTTTCCGTGCTGTGTCTCTAAACTAAATATTCACCTGGGCTGGTTGTGGGCTCCTGTTTTGGCAGCTACTGTAAAGTAACATGTACAATAATCTGCAGAAGCTGAAGCCGTCGGAGAGCGAGAGGCTGCAGGTTCAGATCCAGGCATACCTGGATAACGTGTTTGATGTCGGCGCACTGCTCGAGGATGCAGAGACCAAGAACGCAGTGCTGGAGCACGTGGAGGAACTGCAGGGCCAAGTAATGCAGGTATCATCAGAGGGGAGAGGGCAGGCCGGGCAATCATACACATGCACCGTGTCAGTCACTGGGGAATCCGAGAGAGAGCGGCACGGTGGCGCAGCGGTAAACTTGCTGCCTTACCGTGCCAGAGACCTGGGTTCGATCCCGACTATGGGAGCTGTCTGTACGGAGTCTGTATGTTCTCCCCGTGACTGCATGGGTTTTCCCTAGGTGCTCCGGTTTCCCCTCACATTCCAAAGATGTACAGATTTATAGGCTAATTATCTTCGGTAAAATTATAAATTGTCCCTAATGTGTCAGATAGCGTTAGTGTACGGGGATCGCAGGTCGGCATGGACTTTGTGGGCCGAAGGGCCTGTTTCTCTAAAACCAATATTTGTATATTTCCTGCTCCCACTAACCCACCGTGTTCACTGGAAACGACTTACACCACCATGTGATGGGCAAAGGAGAATGAAATGGCAGTCTCCCTGAGGAAATAGAGTCCTTGTGTAGGAAGGAACTGCAGATGCTGGTTTAAACCAAAGATAGACACAAAAAGCTGGAGTAACTGAGCTGGCCAGGCAGCATTTCTGGAGAGGAATGGGACGTTTTGGGTTGAGACCCATCTTTAGACTAGTTGACGTTTTGTGTCGTGACTCGTAGGGTCCTTGGTGTGCCTTCTTAGCTGTCACATCAATGTTCGTTGGTCCACAACAGATTATTGATAATAATAACCATAGACAATAGACAATAGGTGCAGGAGTAGGCCATTCGGCCCTCCGAGCCTGCACCGCCATTCACTGTGATCATGGCTGATCATCCACAATCAGTATCCCGTTCCTGCCTTCTCCCCATATCCCTTGATGCCAAGGAACCTGAAGCTTTCAACCACTTCCACTTCGGCACCATTGATGCTGATTGGGGCGTGTACGCACTTCCTGGAGTCCATAGCCAGCTCCTTCGTCTTGCTGGCATTGAGGGAGAGGTTATTGTCCTGACACCATGTTACTAAGTTCTCTATCTCCGTCTCATCATTATGTGTGATCCAGCCCAACACAGCGGTCTCATTTGAAAACTTGTAAAGGGAGTTAGTGCTGCATTTGGCCGCACAGTTGTGAATGTGTAGGGAGTACAGTAGGGGCTGAGAACTCATCCATGTGGGGTGGGTGGGAGTAGCAGGTTCAGCTTACAAGGCACAGTGAAATTCATTTTTGTATACAGCTGTACTTAAGCAATTAGATACATTTTAAATGAGCATTGCAGATACAGTATGTGTGTAGTAGCAGTACACTGAGGCAGTATACAGAGTCACCAGTTTGGCACCATGTTCAAGTTCCAGTTATAAGTGCTGACCTGACCATGAAGGCCCATTGTCCTGGCGACGTTGCAGGGTCAGCTTGGCCAAGCATAGCCGTGGTGTCCTCCACCGCTACTCCACCACTGTAAGCCACGTCCGGTCCACATGCTCGGTCTCTTGGAGCAGCGGCCGGTCCAGCCGAGCCCCAGGCCTCCAGCGGCCTACTCCATCATCGAGGCCATGCACTCCCTCCCACAGCCGATCTGTTTACTGGCCCTCTGTCCCACTCCTTCTACTCTGAGTGGGTCGACCGGGCGGTTCCCAGTCCATGGCGCAAGTCCTCTGCAACGGGCAGGATGGGCCTTCAGGGATGGTCCTCTGTCACCGGTCCATGTCGAACTAGCCCGGCCTGCTGGTGGGTCTGGCCACGGCTGGCCAGAGCAGTGCACCTGCATAGGTCATGGACTGATCCCACACAGTGAGGCCATTCGGCCTACCAACCCATGCTGGCTCTCTGGCCATTCTTCTGTTGGTCCCAGAACCTCAGTCTTTTGCTGAACACTCCACGCCCTCCCTCTCAAACTGGTAGCTCAATGCATTAAGTCTGTTACCAGCTGTCTGTTCCACAGCAGATGTGGTGGGATGAAGCTGACTGATTTGGGTTGGAATCTGTTTCAAGTCGGGGGATGAGGCAGTAGGAGCGTTGGGTGAATGAAACTGTCTGAACTGCTCCATGCCGCTGGCTGACACTCTGTTCCGGTTTTGTTTCCCATCTTCCTTGCTCAGCTGACAGAGAAGCTGCAGGAAGCAGAGAACGACTCCATGATGAAGATTGTAGCACTGGAGAAGCAGCTGATGCAGGCCCACAAGGAGGTGGAAGGTCTAAAGGTGGGTGTACATGGGGCATCCTAGCACTCCTCTTCAAATATTGACCCTGACGATGGGACTGAGGCCAAGGACATTTCACTTGTGGATGTAGGGTGGGTGGGCAGAGACTGTTGGTCGTATGTGCAGCACTGCGGTGGGGCAGGTGGGTCATAGAAGATCAGAAGACTCTCAGTACATGTTACAAAATGGTTCCTTGTCAGATTGTTGCCTCGATGGAACTCCCTACACCCCAGTGGTGTAAACATTAATTTCTCTAATTTCAAATAACTCCTGAATTCCCCCCCATCCACCTCTCTCCCCCACCCCTCCCCCACCCCTCACCCTTGTCGTCCTACCAGTCCCACTGTTTACATCCTTGTATCCCCCTTGTTATCACACCTTCCACAGCCAACACTAGACCATTATGAGCTCCCCCCTTCCCGAGGTCATCTGTTGCCGACCCTGATTTGTTCTGGCCTTTTCCCGCCTCCACTCATTCACTCTAATCTCTTTCTCTTTAAAACATGATCTCTCGGATTCCACCCTTCCCCCAGCCCTCACATCTGTATTTTCAGTCTGAAGAAGGGTTCAGGCCTGAAACATTACCTAGTCCTTTTCTCCAGAGATGCTACCTGAGCCACTGAGTTACTCCAGCATTTTGTGTCTATCACAAGGAAGTCTTATTCCTACCCCCACCTGCTGCTCCCTCCCTAACACCCTTCAGCCTCTGCAGGAGTTTCCCACTGAGTTTAGCCAGGGCTCTGGACATGAGTGCTGGTCTACTCATTGGTAAGCTCCTCGTCTGCTCTGAGTCCGCTTGCACTGGTAACACTCCAGCTCGCTCCCGGCAACGGCGGCAACCCTCTCCCCCTCTGGTTCAAGCCGGAGTTTTGGAATCAGCAACACGGCATCGCTGCACCCACACGACCTGGGCCAGAGGTGCTGTGACAGGTGACCCGGCACAGACAACACCAGGACTTTCTGCAGGGTTTGATCGGGAGAGTGCTGCTGATTCACTCTCACTGAGCCTGACTCATTCACTCTCGTCTCTTTCCCTTTAAAACACGATCTCCTGGATGCTGTGGAGGTACTGCTCTGAAACAACACCTCCCAGCCTGCCCCATCCACCCACACCTGCCCCATCCACCCATACCTGCCCCATCCACACATACCTGCCCCATCCACCCATACCTGCCCCATCCACCCATACCTGCCCCATCCACACATACCTGCCCCCAACCACACACACCTGCCCCATCCACACATACCTGCCCCAACCACACACACCTGCCCCAACAGCCAACATTTACATTCATCCCATCCCAAACCCAGAAAAGCAAACAACTGGAAGAGGTCAGTGGGTCAAGTACATCTTTGGAGGTGAAGGTCAGGATCGTGCAACAGGGCCGGCAGGGTAAAGGGAAGATGATCAGTGAGTGTATCAGGGAAGTGGTGAGGCAGGCTGGGAAGTGATAGGTGGGACTTGGGGCAGGTATTGTGGACAGGTGGAGCCACCTTGGGCAGGCTGGGAGGTGATATATGGAAACCAATGAGGGTGGGATGATGGTGAGAGGGTGTCAGATAGGAAGGATGAGCCAAAGGGGAAGACACAAAATGCTGGGCTACCTCAGCGGGACAGGCAGCATCTCTGGAGAGTAGGAATGGGTAACGTTTCGGGTTGAGACCCTTCTGAGAGATCCAGGCCGACAGGTTGACATGTGGGAGATGGACAGAGGGAACCACGTGGGGGACAGTGAGCAGTCCAGGTAATGAGCGATAGAAATGGTACAGGGGGACAAAGGGAAAGAGAATGCAGATTTAAGTTTATTATTCACACCTGTACCGAGGTGCAGTGGCAAGCTTTGTTTTACATGCGAGCCAAACAGATCTGATAACACTGCACATAAATACAATCAGGTCAAACATATGTACAATAGGTAGAGCAAAGGGGGAGTTCAATAGTTACACGATATCATTCGCAGAATTGTAGCGCACCAGATCCAGGGACAAAGTGGGAAAGCAGCAGGTGAACGGACACTGGCCAATTCAATGCTGAGCTGTGTGCTGCGTTGTGTTGAGAGGGTTTTGAGCCCATTGGGAGGTGTCATCCTATAACATCTTCCTTTCCCACAGGAGACGTTCAGTGACACTGCAGCCAAGTTGCAGTCTCTGCAGGCACAGGTGACAGACAGTGACAAGCTGGTCCGACTGCACTCTTCCCTGGAGCAGAAGCTCTTGCAGCTGGAGCGGCAGGGTCTGCTCACGGTCCACCGTGGAGCCAACGGCGAGGTGGACATCGATATCATCCCGGTGGTGGTGAAAGAAACTGTTGTAACGGTAGCCCCTGCACCCAGGCAAGGTACAAAGCCCAGACCCTTCCACAGAGCCTGCCCTATGTACACTGCTCATTCTGCCCAATGGTAAACACTCACTGGCCCAGTGATCGCTCAGAGTGGCACAGTGAAGTGGGTAGAGCTGCTGCCTCACAGCACCAGAGTGCTGGGTTCCATCCCGACCTCGGATGCTCTCTGTGTGGAGTTTGCACATTCTCCCTGTGTCCGCGTGGGTTTCCTCTGGGTGCTCCGGTTTCTTTGTACATTCCAAAGACGTGTGAGTTTGTAGATTAACCGGTCTCTGTAATTTGCCCCTGGTTTAGTTTAGTTTAGAGATAAAGCACCTAAATAGGTCCAAGTAGGAGGAGAGAAGTGAGTCAGAGGGGTGAAAACAGTTGAAAAGGAGAGGCAAAACACAGGCAGACTTTACTCAGAGCTGCTGTAGATTTGGAAGCAACAGCAGGCGAAGATAAGCAAGAGAAAACACTGATTGGCTCTAGCCCAAGTGGGAGGAGAGAAGTGAGTCAGAGCGGGGAAAACAGTTGAAAACTGAGGAATTTAGTTTGTAAATTGGTAAATTAGGCAATTTATCAGTCAATATAAGCAAGACTGCTCTTAGGGAGCGGCAGTGAGGGAAGTGCCCTGTGAGTAAAGTGTGAGTCTTTGGCTCGAGAGTCTTCGGAGAGGAGGCTACGCAAAACACTGCAGAGGGAGAGACGAAAGAAGGAGATGTCAGGCAAGCTGATTCAGTGTGATGCTTGCAGTATGTGGGAGGTCAAGGACACTGCTGGTGCCTCTGGCAGCTACAAATGTGACAAGTGCATCTAGGTAGAGCTCCTGAAGGACCGTGTTGGGGAACTGGAGAAGCAAGTGGATGACCTCGGGTTCGTCCGAGAAACGGAGTCGTTCCTCGACAAGTCCTACAGTAAGATTGTTACCCCTAAGGTACTGGAAGAGAGAAGGTGGGAGACAGTGAGAAAGGGAGGGAAGCATGGAATGCAAACGTCCCCGGGTGTTGTACCTCTTGTGAACAGGTTCACCCACTTAGAAGCTGTCGGGACAGAAGACGTTTTAACACTGAGCGGCGGACTGGCTTGCTATGCGAATAGAGCTGTTGAGCCAAAACCAAAAAGGCCAAAGTCAGGCAACGCCATTGTAGTGGGAGACTCCATTGTGAGAGGAATGGACAGGGGTTTCTGCGGCAACAGACGGGATTCGAGGATGGTGTGCTGCCTTCCTGGTGCCAGGATCCAGGATGTCACGGACAGAGTGCAGAAAATCCTCAAGGGCGAAGGTGAACAGCCGGAAGTGGTAGTGCATGTCGGCACAAATGATGTCGGAAAGAAGGGGATGAATATCCTGCAGCGTGACTTTAGAGAGCTCGGAAAAATGCTGAAAAGCAGGACGTCCAGGGGTGTTATCTCCGGTTTGCTTCCAGTTCTTCGTGCTGGCGAGAGCAGGAACAGGGAGATACGGGACCTGAATGTGTGGCTGAGGAATTGGTGCACGGGGCAGGGATTTAGATTCTTAGATCACTGGGATCTGTTTTGGAGTAAGGGGTAACTGTACAAAAGGGACGGATTGCATCTTAACAGGTGTGGGACCAGCATTCTGGCAGGCAGGTTTGCCACTGCTACACGGGTGGTTTTAAACTGAATAAGGGGGGTGGGGTGTCGAATGGGATCGTTGAGGATGGAGTTAAAGGGAAAGGGTTTCTTAAATCTGTGAGTGTAGAGACAGAGGGGTGTAAAATGAGGGCAGAAGCAATAGGTAGCAAGGTGAAAAGTAAAAGTGGCAGGCAGACAAATCCAGGGCAAAAATCAAAAAGGGCCACTTTTCAACATAATTGTATAAGGGGTAAGAGTGTTGTAAAAACAAGCCTGAAGACTTTGTGTCTCAATGCAAGGAACATTCGTAATAAGGTGGATGAGTTGAATGTGCAGATAGCTATTAACGACTATGATATGGTTCGGATCACGGAGACATGGCTCCAGGGTGACCAAGGCTGGGAGTAGAACATCCAGGGATATTCAATATTCAGGAGGGATAGACAGAAAGGGAAAGGAGGTGGGGTAGCTTTGCTGGTTAGAGAGCAGATTAACGCAATGGAAAGGAAGGACATTAGCTTGGAGGATGTGGAATCGATATGGGTAGAGCTGCGAAACACTAAGGGGCAGAAAACGCTAGTGGGAGTTGTGTACAGGCCACCTAACAGTAGTAGTGGAGTTGGGGATGGCATCAAACAGGAAATTAGAAATGCGTGCAACAAAGGTAAAACAGTTATAATGGGTGACTTCAATCTACATATAGATTGGGTGAATCAAATTGGCAAGGGTGCTGAGGAAGAGGATTTCTTGGAATGCATGTGGGATAGTTTTCTAAACCAACATGTAGAGGAACCAACGAGAGAGCAGGCTATTCTAGATTTGGTATTGAGTAATGAGGAAGGGTCTTGTTGTGCGTGGCCCCTTGGGCAAGAGTGACCATAATATGGTTGAGTTCTTCATTAGGATGGGGAGTGACATTGTTAATTCGGAAACAAGGGTCCTGAACTTAAAGAAAGGTAACTTTGAGGGTATGATACATGAATTGGCCAAGATAGACTGGCAATTGATTCTTAATGGGTTGACGGTGGATATGCAATGGAAGGCATTTAAAGACTGCATGGATGAACTACATCAATTGTTCATCCCATTTTGGCAAAAAAAATAATGATGGGAAGGTAGTGCATCCGTGGATAACAAGGGAAATCAGGGATAGTATCAAAATAAAAGATGAAGCGTACAAATTAGCCAGAAAAAGCAGCCTACCAGAGGAATGGGAGAAATTCAGAGTCTAGCAGAGGAGGACAAAGGGCTTAATTAGGAAAGGGAAAATAGATTATGAAAGAAAACTGGCAGGGAACATAAAAACTGACTGCAAAAGCTTTTATATATATGTGACGAGAAAAAGATTAGTTAAAACAAATGTAGGTCCAGTCAGAAACAGGTGAATTGATCATGGGGAACAAGGACATGGCAGACCAATTGAATAACTACTTTGGTTCTGTCTTCACTAAGGAAGACATAAATAATCTGCCGGAAATAGCAGGGGACCGGGGGTCAAATGAGATGGAGGAACTGAGTGAAATCCAGATTAGCTGGGAAGTGGTGTTAGGTAAATTGAATGGATTAAAGGCAGATAAATCCCCAGGGCCAGATAGGCTGCATCTCAGAGTACTTAAGGAAGTAGCTCCAGAAATAGTGGATGCATTAGTGATCATTTTTCAAAACTCTTTAGATTCTGGAGTAGTTCCTGGGGATTGGAGGGTAGTTAATGTAACCCCACTTTTTAAAAAGGGAGGGTGAGAGAAAATGGGGAATTACAGACCAGTTAGTCTAACATCGGTAGTGGGGAAACTGCTAGAATCAGTTATTAAAGATGGGATAGCAGCACATTTGGAAAGCGGTGAAATCATTGGACAAAGATAGCATGGATTTATGAAAGGTAAATCATGTCTGACGAATCTTATAGAATTTTTCGAGGATGTAACTAGTAGAGTGGATAAGGGAGAACCAGTCGATGTGTTATATCTGGACTTTCAGAAGGCTTTCGACAATGTCCCATATAAGAGATTAGTATACAAACTTAAAGCACACGTTATTGGGGGTTCAGTATTGATGTGGATAGAGAACTGGCTGAGAAACAGTAAGCAAAGAGTAAGAGTAAACGGGTCCTTTTCACAATGGCAGGCAGTGACTAGTGGGGTACCGCAAGGCTCAGTGCTGGGACCCCAGCTATTTACGATATATATTAATGATTTGGACTAGGGAATTGAATGCAACATCTCCAAGTTTGCGGATGACACGAAGCTGGGGGGCAGTGTTAGCTGTGTGGAGGATGCTAAGAGACTGCAACGTGACTTGGATAGGCTGGGTGAGTGGGCAAATGCATGGCAGATGCAGTATAATGTGGATAAATGTGAGGTTATCCACTTTGGTGGCAAAAACAGGAAAGTAGACTATTATCTGAATGGTGGCCGATTAGGAAAGGGGGAGATGCAACGAGACCTGGGTGTCATGGTACACCAGTCATTAAAAGTAGGCATGCAGGTGCAGCAGGCAGTGAAGAAGGCGAATGGTATGTTAGCATTCATAGCAAAAGGATTTTTCACACAGAGAGTGGTGAATCTCTGGAACTCTCTGCCACTGAGGGTAGTCGAGGCCAGTTCATTGGCTATATTTAAGAGGGAGTTAGATGTGGCCCTTGTGGCTAAGGGGATCAGAGGGTATGGAGTGAAGGCAGGTACAGGATACTGAGTTGGATGATCAGCCATGATCATATTGAATGGCGGTGCAGGCTCGAAGGGCCGAATTGTCTACTCCTGCACCTAATTTCTATGTTTCTATAGGAGCAGGGAGGTTCTACTGCAGTTGTACAGGGTCTTGGTGAGACCACACCTGGAGCATTGCATACAGTTTTGGTCTCCTAATCTGAGGAAATACATTCTTGCCATAGAAGGAGTACAGAGAAGGTTCACCAGACTGATTCCTGGGATTGCAGGACTTTCATATGAAGAAAGTCTGGATAGACTCGGTTTGTACTCTCTAGAATTTAGAAGATTGAGGGGGGATCTTATAGAAACTTACAAAATTCTTAAGGGGTTGGACAGGCTAGATGCAGGACGATTGTTCCCGATGTTGGGGAAGTCCAGAACAAGGGGTCACAGTTGAAGGATAAGGGGGAAATCTTTTAGGACTGAGATGAGGAAAACATTTTTCACACAGAGAGTGGTGAATCTCTGGAATTCTCTGCCACAGAAGGTAGTTGAGGCCAGTTCATTGGCTATATTTAAGAGGGAGTTAGATGTGGCCCTTGTGGCTAAAGGGATCAGGGGGTATGGAGAGAAGGCAGGTACAGGATACTGAGTTGGATGATCAGCCATGATCATATTGAATGGCGGTGCAGGCTCGAAGGGCCGAATGGCCTACTCCTGCACATATTTTCTATGTTTCTAGGTTTCTATGTCCTTAGGCCCACCAAGTCCGCACCGACCAGTGATCCCCGTACATTAAAACTATCCCACATACACTAGGGACAATGTTACATTCATACCAAGCCAATTAACACACGCCTTTGGAGTGTGGGAGGAAACCAAAGATCTTGGAGAAAACCCACGCGGTCACAGGGAGAACGTACAAACTCCCTACAGACAGTGCCCGTAGTCAGGATCGAACTCGGGTCTCTGGCGCTGTAAGGCAGCAACTCTACCACAGCGCCACCCACCATGCCGCCCTTAGTGTGCAGGAAGTGGATAAGAAAGTGGGATAAAATAGAACTGCAATTCGTTGTCTCTGTACTGTACACTGACAATGACAATTAAAGTTGAATCTGAATCTGAACTAGTGTGAACGGGTGATCAAGTTGGCATGGACTCGCTGGGCTGAAGAGCCTGTTTTCATGTATACCTCTAAAAACTAAAACTCATTGGAGCAGGATATCACAATCATTTTCTTTCTCTGATATGGGACTACACACATTTTCACTGGAGAAAAGCAAGAACCACGATTTTAAAAAAAAATCTGGTTTCTGTGAATGGACAACGTATTTAGTTAAGCATCGAGAACCAGAGGGACATCTGAAAATGAATGAGCTTCAGCTTGAAGCATTTGTCGAACCAGACAGGTCACTGTTCTTCTGAACCATTCTGAATCTTGGAAAACGAGGGAAGAGTCTGCAACCAGTCCCTGGGCTTCCCCACCTGGTGAAGAGCAGACGCACAAGCAAGTCTCACCATAATTTGGCACATGGAGGCATACACTTACAGTCATACTGCACAGAAGCAGGGCCTGGGACCCACCAGGTGCATGCTGGCCACCAAGATCCCTTTTCTTTTGTTCTCCCCACTCTCTGCCAACTGCCCCCTCATTCTACCACTCACTTACCCACCAAGTTCAATTTACAGTGGCCGATGAACCCAACAACCCACATGTCTTTGGGACGTGGGAAGAAGGTGAAGCACTACGTGTGGTCACCAACAGAACATGTGAGCAACACACGCACACCACCGGAGATAAGGATTGACCTCAGGACCGTGGAGCAGTGAGGCAGCAGCTCATGAGCTGTGCCACTGTGCCATCCCAAACCCTTCACATACATGCCCAGCCATTCATAATTATAAATGACATACTCAGAGCTTTTGATAAATATTGAGGACGTCAGCATTCTTTGAACCACCTGTTGATGACATTGAGCTACAGTAGTTTGTAATTTGAAGAGTCTTGGGCCTGTCCCACTTTGGCCGTCAATTACGCGACAGGCCGTTGGCGCGCAAAGATTTAGTTCGGTACAAAATCCTTGAGCGCCGCGCGATACCTACCGTACCGCCCAAGGGTCTTCCATCTGGAGGAGGTCAAGGTGCAGGGGTCGCAGGGCGAGAGGTTAGGGAGACTGCCCCCACTTTACCCGGGGCAGTGAAAGCTAAAATATGTAGGAAGGAAATGCAGATGCTGGTTTACACGGAGGATTGTCCCAAAATGCTGGAGTAACTTATCAAGACAGACAGCATCTCTGGTGAGAAGGAATGGGAGACAATTTGGATTGAGACCCTTCTTCAGACAGCTGTAGTTAAAATTTCTTCTATGTCATCATCTTGCAGCTGGGGTGAATGTACAAACTGTGTCACCCATATTTACACCTTGTAACCACAGCGTGTATTTTTGTGTTTTGCAGATGTGTCTCCAGTGCCAGCTGTGAAGGGTGATGTTACAGATGAAGCCACTGCTGGATCACCTCCCCCTCCCCCACCCCCACCCCCTACCCCATCACCAGCGACCAACGTAGCCCCACCGCCACCCCCACCGCCTCCCCCGCTGCCCGGTGTGCCTGCGTCCACAGCAGCAGCACCTCCCCCACCCCCACCCCCACCACCACCCCCTGGGCTGCCTGGGGCGGGTGCCCCTCCTCCGCCTCCTCCCCCACCCCCTCCCGGTGCCCACCCTCCTGGAGCACACCCTCCTGGAGCACCCCCTCCCCCTCCCCCTCCAGGTGCCTTCTTCAATACAGCAACCAAGGTGACCTCAGGTAAGGGTGACCCACCTGATTAGGGGAGGGGGGGGGGGGGGGAGAGCAATGAGGGACCCTGCGTGGAGGGATCGCCATGAGGGGGGAGTGGGGAGTGGGTGGAGAACACTACAGGACCCGGTGCTGGTACTTTGTGACTTTGTCAGTGCCTTCATGCGGCGACTATTTGCATACCTTGGGTACACAAGCAAAGAATATCACTGTGACTTGTCACACATGACAGTAAAATATTCCATTCCATTCCACTGATGCCCGGTCCACCGATGCTGTAGTCACCACGAATGGTGACCACTGATGGTGTAGTGACCACTGACTCTGTAGTGACCACTGACTCTGTAATGACCACTAATAGTGAGGTGACCACTGATGGTGTAGTGACCACTGACTCTGTAGTGACCACTGACTCTGTAATGACCACTAATAGTGAGGTGACCACTAATAGTGAGGTGACCACTGATGGTGTAGTGACCACAGATGGTGTGGTGACCACTGACATTGTAATGAACACTAAAGATGTAGTGACCACTGATAGTAGCTCAGGACTGCTCTCTAATAGTAAGATTAAACGAGAACTTACCAGTTTGAAGTTTGATCTTGATTTTATGAGGAGTTACGATGAGCGATTACACGAAGAAGGGCCGTCCATCTGCGTGCGCGTCAATCTTCAAAGCAGCGGTGTTAAATCACAGATAAAAAGAAGACCTGAGAATAGTAAGATTGAAGAAACTAGAACTTCCATGTGACCTTGATAGTATGAGGGTGGGAGCGGTGGGCACGTAATCGCTCATTGTAACTCCTCATAAAATCAAGATCAAACTTCAAACTGGTAAGTTCTCGTTTAATCTTACTATTTTACTTCGGAGTCACGTGAGTGACTACGTGAAGATTTCAAAGCTCTATGATTTTACGCCGGTTACGAATCCAGGCGTCACACACTGAATGGATTGACCATGGATGCGTGTAATCGTTAAAGCATTCAGACATTACGCAGTTAAGTAAGGACACTGATGCTTTAAATGAAAGAAACATTTTTAAAAACTAGTTTCCCCTTCCAACCTTGGGGGTAAACTATGGGACAGAACTTAAAATGGTACGTGCAAACACCCCCAGTCCGGTAATAGGTTTGTTATAAAACCGGTGGACCGTTATTTCATTCGTCCATCCTGCAGCCACTAGGATGTTGTCAAGAGGCACGTCCATTGCTCTTGCTGCCGACGTAGATGCAGCCCTGGTGGAGTGAGATTTAACCATATGAACGTTCAATCTGTTACCGCCATTACCCCCTTTGACCATCTGGAGATGGTTTGTGTTGACACCTTCTGGTCTGTTCTGAGCCTCTGTGGTTCTCCGTAACTCTCAGATAGTGGTGTTAGTATGTTACCACACACACAACCGTAGGTCCTCTGGATGTGCCAAGAACTGGATCTCCATCCCTGACATTCCTGGCCTGCTATGTTTATATCAGGTTCCTGATTACGAATGTTATGTTGTTCATATTGGTGGTCATGTGGTCCAACCGTAGCTTTTGCAGTGTCTGGACTCTTTGTCAGCATACCACCTTCAGGGTTAGTTATAGGCGGTCCCCACTGTCAAAGTAGGGTTAGTACCACGCTCACATCCCATGTCCGTGTACCTTGGTCTTAGAGGTATTAGATTATAAATTCTCTTCATGAATTTTGTTGTAAAGGGGTGCGTTCCTATCGACCTGTGCCCTGCTTGCAGCATCAGATAGGAGGAAAGTGCGCCTCTGGCACTATTGATTGCACTATAACTTTGTTTATAGTTATAGTACAGAGTTGATAGGAAACTCCAAGACATCTGTTATCCGAACTGTGTTGTATTTGTTCGGACAGTCCTATGCCTTGAAATGGCCTCCTCAGAATCTGCAGACCAACAAGTTAATACGTTCGTGTAGTGGATGATTACTCCCTGTAACTGGGTTCACTAGGAGGTCCCTGCTCTTGGGTACAGCCATAACTGGCTGGACTATAGTTCCCAATTTTTTTGGGGACCAGGCTTGAGTAGGCCAATCTGGCACTACCAATATGCCTGTGGCTTAGTCTTGCTTGATTTTGGTCAAGCATCGGTTTGTGAGACAATTTTGCGGAAAGCATGCATAAACAATCCTCCCCAATTGAGGGAGAAAGCATCCACTGCCTTTGTTCCTGGATCCTGCTTGCAGGACACATATCTGGGTAACTGATGGTTTAGTCTAGATGCAAATAGATCAAAGCTGGTATGCCAAATCGTGTAGTTATTTCGTTAAATACTGCCTGATTCAACATCCATTCTGTGTTGTTATTAAACATCCGTGATCCAGCATCTGTCACCGTGTTATATCTACCTCGTAGATTTCCGAAATATTCCTCTTGATACACCAGTGCCAAATGAGGTTCGACAATCTATCGTAAGATACAGATTTTACACCACCCTTGTTAGTGGATATGTGCCACCGCAGTGGTGTTATCAATCTGAATTTGAACAAGCATATTGCTACAGAACCCCTTGAGTCCAAATTGTGCCCCCAACAATTCTGGGTAGTTGATTCCATGTGTTGGGGAATTACAGACTCCTGCTCATTCCATCTGCCCCCATAGCTCTAGACTGTGTTAGTGGCTCCCCATCCTTAGCCGCTAGCATAGGTCTGAAGAACCCTTGATGGCTTTCAAGCAAATTTACTTTAAGCTTTCTCACGTTCGTTATCCACCGTAGTTATTCAACAAAGGCCTCTGCTGGCAATCCATAGTTTTGCCAATTTTGCCTGCATGGAATCTGAGTGTTCGTTCCTTTGCTCACTGTAATTCTGGTAATGCAAAGGCCCGTACGTACTGCTGGAAATGCGGCTACTATTTGCCAATTACACTCGCTGTTTACCTGATAGATGGCTAGTATTTGACTATCAGGTCATAGCAGGCTTGATTAATATAGTCGTTTGCCCCTAGGCAAAGTCACCAACATATTTACTGTTTTTGATAGTAAATTCTAGGTAATCAATTACCCTTGTAGGAATCAATTTTGATTTAACTGGATGGATGAGGTAACCAATTCTATCAAACAGGGTTTTGGTTTGCTTTGACTGATGCTTCTGCCAATTCTTGGTGCCTCCAAAATGAAATTGTCCAAATATGCCATTACTATGTGGTTCTGAGACCGTTGTAGACCCAGAATTGGTTTCCGTAGTTTTGTCAATAGTCTAGGAGCTGATGTCAACCCATTTGGCAGATCCATTCCATCCAGTTAAACTTCAAATATCTCCTGTTCTTAGTGAATAGACACCGAATAGTATGCATCTTTGAGGTCGGTGCATGCCATGTGACCATTTTATAGGAAGCTCCTATAAAACAGTAGTTAGACCGTAACAAAATTACTGTTTCTAAAAGTCTATACTGCACAAATGAGTTAAACCTGGATGAAGTGACATCCTCCATCTGTCACATGTCCTGAATGACAATCCTGCCCAAAATTACTGGGCCTGCCTCGAAGACAATTCCAGTCCGAGTTCCAAGTCTGCTTGGAACCTGTGTATGTTGTGCAGTAAAATCATCACTTTATTATCTGGTTTTATTTATTTATTTAATTTAAAAAAAAAAATTTTTTAAACCAGTTCTGAAATTTCATGTTATTGTCATTTTGAACAAGAACACAAGAGTAAATTACCAACATGTAACTGCTCCACAATCCCTTGTTTCAGTAAACACCTACCTCCATGGCTACCGGTGGTCTTGTGGTAAGCCCAAAGGCCCCTGATGCGGATTCCTTTTCTCTCCTTGATTGGGAGTAGGACTGGTAAGGAGTGTGGATTCCATGTTTCTCCCGACCTCTGCTTGGGTCTGGTCTGAAAACCTCATCATACTGAGCCTGCCTTGTAGGACAATTCTGGCCATCATTTTGAGTCTGCCTTGAAAGACGACTCTGATCGTATTTCCGTGCCCAGCTTTCAAGCTACCACCGGATTCAGTGAACCGCTTACCCCCTATGGAGGTGTGGGGTGTGTTGTCGCCTATGCGGATATTCTGCCAACTGCTGGCTCTTGAGGCCATATGCATGCTTCAGTATGTTCATACTTTAAATTCGAGATCAGTTACCTACTGATCATTCACACTCCCCTCCACTGAGAGTGAGGTTTGTAGGCAGCCCTGAAAACAGGTGCTGCTGCAGGCCCCTGAGGATACCTGTGCTGACATGGCCCTTCCAGTGGACCTAAATGAGATTCTAGCTTTGGTCAGACTGAAATGGACCATGAATGCTCCTCACCTCAGAGCAGGAGACATTTGTGCAGCCCTGAAAACAGGTGCTGCTGCCTGCGGGTTCTCCATAATACCCGGGCTGTCAAGAGCTAGATTCCATCCAGGGAAGCACCCAGTGGAACCTGGATGATTGCAGAAGCACTTATTTTCTGTTTGTTTGTATGGAAGCTTATTATTCCTTTTATGTAAAGCATTTTGGTGTTGACTTAAACAGTGCAATATAAGTAAAACTTACTTACTTCCTTTCTTCTGCTTGTCCCTGGGAAGGTTCCCCCCCCCCCCCCCTCTTCTTTGTACTCTGATTCAGAGTGGTTTCTTCCACATGTAATTCCCCCTCCAATGGGGAAGACATTGGGCTGCCCCATGTGCGAGGCTCCCGGCACCGGCACTGCTGTAGGCCGTGCTGATACTGCTCCCTCCCTTGGAGCAGATCATTGTTGGAGCAACTTCTCCATAAGTTGCTCCATATGGGAGAAGTCGTCCTCATACGCTCTCCGTTGAGGGAGGGTATCCCTCTTCCCCGGACTCATCTGAGTCAACGGGTTCGTTTAGACTTGCGGGTGGTATTACGCCCCGCAGGACAACCATGGAGCTCCTGCTCCCGCGCAAAGTCTCCTGCCGATTCTGCTGTCGGCGCTAATGTCGGGAACAAGACCGTCGCCCGCTATTTGGAAAGCTGCAGTCTTCGGCAGCCGACATCCCCGCGGGCCGTCTCCTCGACATCTGGGCTCTGAAAAAAACTTCAAACCCGAAAGAACGCAGGTAAGTGATTCAACTTTCCTTACCTGCTCATCCCGACTCAGTGCCTGCCAGTCCGTCGTGCGTGTTGCGTTCAGACGTAATGACGCGCACGCAGACGGACGGCCCTTCTTCACGTAGTCACTCACGTGACTCCGAAGTAAAATTGTGGTAGGATGCTTCAGTTGCCTGATAACAGCTGGGAAGAAAGTGTCCCTGAATCTGGAGGTGTGCATTTCACACTTCTGTACCTCTTGCCTGATGGGAGATGGGAGAAGAGGGAGTGTGTGTATAGTATTATCTGATCTGATTGGGTAACACACGACAATAATAAATCCAGACGTAGTATTGGTACATTGTAGCATCCAGAACACTTGAGGAACAAAGTCATAGTCATTGGGACGACAGATGGCACAATGGGCTAAGTGTTCGGCTGGCAACCGGAAGGTAGCCGGTTCGAATCCCGCTTGGAGTGCATACTGTCGTTGTGTCCTTGGGCAAGACACTTCACCCACCTTTGCCTGTGTGTGAATGTGTGTGAGTGATTGGTGGTGGTCGGAGGGGCCGTAGGCGCAGATTGGCAGCCACGCTTCCGTCAGTCTGCGTGGCTACAGAAGGGCAGCTGTGGCTACAGAAGTAGCTTACCACCACCGAGTGTGACTGAGGAGTGAATGAATAATGCGATGTAAAGCGCCTTGAGTATTAGAAAGGCGCTATATAAATCCCATCCATTATAGTCAGTTGTAACTAGACCTCTGATTCCCATTTAGTTGCTGTCCTGAGACAGACACAAAGTGCTGGAGTAACGCAGTGGGTCAGGCAGCACGTGGTGACGTTTCGGGTCGGAACCCTTCTTCAGATTGAAAGTAGGGGGTGAAAAAGGTGTTCCGACATGAAACATCACCTATCCGTTTTCTCCAGAGACGGGGCTGACCCGCTAAATTACTCCAGAACGTTGTGTCTATCTTTTCTATAAAGCAGCATCTGCAGCTCTTTGTTTCTACATATTTGGGTCCTGACCTGGTAGTCAAGAGTCAAGAGTCAAAAGAGTTTTATTGTCATGTCCCAGATAGGACAATGAAATTCTTACTTGCTGCAGCACAAAAGAATATGTAAACATAGTACACTGTAAACAACATGATAAACAAGAAAAAACAGTACACACGCACATATATATGTGTATATATGTATATATACGTGTGTGTGTGTATATATATATATATACACACACATACAAATACAGGTGTATTTGTAATACAGGTTGTGCACCTCTATTTGTATGTGTGTGTATATATATATATTATACAAATCCCGCAGCCGCAGCTCCGCGATGTTGGGAGTCGGCGGCCACAGCGCTCCGGAGCTTACCGCACGGTGACCTGGTAAGGCATTGCCCGCTCCCCGCTGGTATCCCAGCGCTGTGGCCGCCGACTCCCAACATCGCGGAGCTGGGGCTGCGGGCGTCCGGTCGCGGGCGGCGCTGGATTTGGAGCGCCGCGCAGCCAGGGGTAGAGTTGCCGGGGTCGGAGCTCCAACCGGCGCCGCCCGCGGCCGGACGCCCGCAGCCCCAGCTCCGCGATGTTGGGAGTCGGCGGCCACAGCGCTCCGGAGCTTACTGCACGGCGACCCGGTAAGGCACTGCCCGCTCCCCGCCTCTCCGACCAGGTAGGGGACTAAGAATTAAAGTTTCCCCCTTCACCCCCCCCCCACACATAAAATCCCTCCAAACTAACTGACTAACATTTAAGCAATGATTTACAATGATTCCCCGGTCTCCGCGGAGGAGGCAGCCACTCCAGACTTTTCAAGCCGCCCGCGCTACCTACCTAATCTACGCTGAAAATCTTCCATTCCGAAATCCGAAAAATTCCGAAATCCGAGAAGTGTCTGGTCCCAAGGCTTTCGGATAAAAGGTTGTGCACCTGTAAAATCATTACAGTTGCACTGAAATTGATGAAGCTGGTGACAGAATTGACATAATTAAAAGTGTGCCCATGCATACAGGAAATAAAACTGAAGGGGATTTCTCCCCGTTGGTCCCAGCTTCTGTTAGTCGACAGCTCGCTGTGGGTGGTGCACAGTGAGGGGAACCCCTGGCCAGCCCAGACTGCCACAGTAGCTCTCTCGCTGGCACCCAGTCACAGTACCAGCCCCAGGCACCGTGCTCTGCAACCCAATGCTGCTGTCAGTCGGTGTACTTGATGGCGATGTTTCCATTGACACAGAGACATTGCTTCACTGGTGCCCTGGGGTATGTTTGCATATTATCTGTGGAGGAAAGAACTGCAGATGCTGGTTTAAACCGAAGATAGACACAAAAGGCTGGGGTAACTCAGCGGGTCAGACAGCATCTCTAGAGAAAAGGAATTGGCGATGTTTTGGGTCGAGACCTTTCTTCAGGCTGAAGAAGGGTCTTGACCCAAAACTTCACCTATTCCTTTTCTCCAGAGATGCTGTCTGACCCACTGAAATACTCCAGCTTTTTGTGGCTTGCATATCTCTTTTTGATTGAACCTTCTCTGCATTGGATGTGCAAGTTTATTTGAAGATTAATCTTGCTTCAGCAGGTCATGCCACCACAGTGCCTAGACTCGAGGAATGTGAATTATGATGCTAGACTTATTATTGTTATTACTTTTTGAAGCCTTTATTATTTATACTGTACCTCCCTCTTTGTGGGGGAGGGTTGAGGTTTGAGTGAGGGCTGTGATGGCACTGGCCAAGGTTGTCCAAGCCACTGACCTCGTTAGCTTTCTCACCCTGCAGCTCTGAAGGTGAAGCAGCCTATTAAAACCAAATTCCGGATGCCTCTCCTCAACTGGGTGGCACTGAAGCCCAACCAGATCGATGGAACGATCTTCATCGGGCTCGATGATGAGAAGCTACTGCAGGTGAGACTGTGCCACTGACACAGAGGGTGGACCTCCCTCTTACCGAATGCTGGCCTCCTGAGCTGCAGCCTGGCTGGTTGGTAGAACCCTCACCTGTGGAGCCACAGGTTGTGGACTCAAGGCATGCTTCAGGCACAGATTAGTGTTGACATGTCCAACATTGCTTCCCTTTAGGTCCAATGTTAAACTCTAACCCTGGACAGTGTAAGGAAAGCACTAGGACATTAAATCTGAGCAGCAGGCTGCCAGTGGCCAATGGTCACTGCCCCAGCTGATCACTACTTGAATCTCAGACTGGGGAAGAAAGGCTAGGAGTGGTGGAGGGGAGGAAGCAGCATCAGTCGCCTCACATCCAGCTGCCCGGACACTCGGGAGTTAGTGAAGGATTTTTGAAACGTCCAGGTCACCCTGGTTTCACCGCTGTGCCACTGTGCTATCCTCACCTGTGACAACACTCCTGGTGTGCTTTCACACAGCGGGTTGCAGAAGAGCAGAATTCTAAGAGTGAAGGGTAGAAGGTCTCTAAATCCTTTCAGTTTCAGGAAGTGTGAATGTTGCATTAAGTGATGCACAGCGGAAATGGTGAGGGAGTGCCCCACAGACAAGGAGCAACCAAGACATCTGTCAGATACACCTTCACCTGTATTATGGTCACCTACTTTATTAAATAGATTCTGCTGCCCATTCATGTGCTCGACCAATTTCAATAAAGTCAACTGTAAATTATTTATTTTCAAAAATTACAGATGCTGGAAATCTAAAATAAAAATAGAAAATGTTGGAAAAACTCAGCAAATTAGACTTTAGAGTCTAATTTGCTGAAGAAGGGTTTCGGCCCGAAACGTCGCCTATTTCCTTCGCTCCATAGATGCTGCTGCACCCGCTGAGTTTCCCCAGCAATTTTGTGTACCTCAGACTCTAAAGACATACAGGTTTGTAGGTTAATTGGCTTGGTATGTTGTAAATTGTCCCTAGTGTGTGTAGGATAGCGTTAATGTGTGGGGATCGCTGGTCGGCTCGAACTCAGTGGGCCGAAGGGCCTTTTTCTGCACTATATCTCGAATCTAAACTAATGTGACGTCAGCCTAATGCTCATGCTCGAACCCTCGTCAGGAGATACGAGGGCGGGCACGTGACGTCATGGGCTAGAGGGAGTGTCCTGATACTAAAGGTCTCTCACAGCGAGACCTTGAGGAGTCGACAGGTAGCTGAGCCCGAGATAACAACCTCGCTCAGCTACAGCAACATTGTATTATAGTTAGCGCACCACCTAACGTGTCACCACTGAATAAATGACTCTTTGACGTCTGACGTCTCACCTTTATTCAACACGTATGGTGCCGCTACACTAAGCTACATTAGGCCGCATCGGTAGAAAGAGAAACAATTAGAAGTTCCTTGAGAAGTCTTTGACCTGAAATGTTAACTGCCACAGATGCGGCCTGACCTGCTGCGTATTTCCAGCATTTTTTATTTCTATCCTTTTATTTATGCTGCACCGTTTCTCAACAGCGAATATTTGAAAACAAAATCATAATATCCTGAATGTTATTAAGGTGCAGGAGAGGAGATGTGAAAGATTCAGTGGATGGTTGATATTGGTGTTGATGTGATCTGTCCTGTTACAGGAGCTGAACATGTCCGAGTTTGAGGAGAAGTTTAAGACCAAGGCTCAGGGTTCATCCGTCAACATCAACACACTGAAAATAAAGGTTTCGCAGAAAGCCAGCAGTAAAATCAACCTGATTGAGGCAAACCGAGCGAAGAATCTGGCCATCACTCTGCGGAAAGGAGGCCTGAAATCTGAGGACATTTGCAAAGCGATTGAGGAGTGAGCTTCTCTACCTGTTCTGTTCAATGTAATGACGTGGAGGGTGGGTGGTTCAGTGTACAGACGTGGAGGGTGGTTCAGTGTACCAGTGTAGAGGGTGGTTCAGTGTACCAGTGTAGAGGGTGGTTCAGTGTACCAGTGTGCAGGGTGGTTCAGTGTACCAGTGTAGAGGTGGTTCAGTGTAGCAGTGTAGAGGGTGGTTCAGTGTACCAGTGTGGAGGGTGGTTCAGTGTACCAGTGTGCAGGGTGGTTCAGTGTACCAGTGTAGAGGTGGTTCAGTGTAGCAGTGTAGAGGGTGGTTCAGTGTACCAATGTAGAGGTGGTTCAGTGTACCAGTGTAGAGGTGGTTCAGTGTCTAATGTAGAGGGTGGTTCAGTGTACCAGTGTAGAGGGTGGTTCAGTGTACCAGTGTGGAGGGTGGTTCAGTGTACCAGTGTGCAGGGTGGTTCAGTGTACCAGTGTGGAGGGTGGTTCAGTGTAGCAGTGTAGAGGGTGGTTCAGTGTACCAGTGTGGAGGGTGGTTCAGTGTACCAGTGTGCAGGGTGGTTCAGTGTACCAGTGTAGAGGGTGGTTCAGTGTACCAGTGTGCAGGGTGGTTCAGTGTACCAGTGTAGAGGTGGTTCAGTGTACCAGTGTAGAGGGTGGTTCAGTGTACCAGTGTAGAGGGTGGTTCAGTGTACCAGTGTAGAGGGTGGTTCAGTGTACCAGTGTGCAGGGTGGTTCAGTGTACCAGTGTAGAGGTGGTTCAGTGTAGCAGTGTAGAGGGTGGTTCAGTGTACCAGTGTGGAGGGTGGTTCAGTGTACCAGTGTGCAGGGTGGTTCAGTGTACCAGTGTAGAGGTGGTTCAGTGTAGCAGTGTAGAGGGTGGTTCAGTGTACCAATGTAGAGGTGGTTCAGTGTACCAGTGTAGAGGTGGTTCAGTGTCTAATGTAGAGGGTGGTTCAGTGTACCAGTGTAGAGGGTGGTTCAGTGTACCAGTGTGGAGGGTGGTTCAGTGTACCAGTGTGCAGGGTGGTTCAGTGTACCAGTGTGGAGGGTGGTTCAGTGTAGCAGTGTAGAGGGTGGTTCAGTGTACCAGTGTGGAGGGTGGTTCAGTGTACCAGTGTGCAGGGTGGTTCAGTGTACCAGTGTAGAGGGTGGTTCAGTGTACCAGTGTGCAGGGTGGTTCAGTGTACCAGTGTAGAGGTGGTTCAGTGTACCAGTGTAGAGGGTGGTTCAGTGTACCAGTGTAGAGGGTGGTTCAGTGTACCAGTGTAGAGGTGGTTCAGTGTACCAGTGTGCAGGGTGGTTCAGTGTCTAGTGTAGAGGTGGTTCAGTGTACCAGTGTGCATGGTGGTTCAGTGTACAGATGTGGAGGGTGGTTCAGTGTACCAGTGTAGAGGTGGTTCAGTGTACCAGTGTAGAGGTGGTTCAGTGTACCAGTGTAGAGGTGGTTCAGTGTCTAGTGTAGAGGGTGGTTCAGTGTAGCAGTGTAGAGGGTGGTTCAGTGTACAGACGTGCAGGGTGGTTCAGTGTACCAGTGTGCAGGGTGGTTCAGTGTACAGATGTGGAGGGTGGTTCAGTGTACCAGTGTAGAGGTGGTTCAGTGTACCAGTGTAGAGGTGGTTCAGTGTACCAGTGTAGAGGTGGTTCAGTGTCTAGTGTAGAGGGTGGTTCAGTGTAGCAGTGTAGAGGGCGGTTCAGTGTACAGATGTGCAGGGTGGTTCAGTGTACCAGTGTAGAGGTGGTTCTGTGTACCAGTGTAGATGTGGTTCTGTGTACCAGTGTAGATGTGGTTCAGTTGATGTTGATGCTGCTGAGGGTGAGCACTCCACCTCACTGCCTGGTCAATAACTAGCTCCTTTCCTCATACAGAGGTCAGAGGAGCAGGATCTAGATCGACTTGTGGCAAAGGAATGGCTGATGAAATGTAACCCTGTCGCCAGTGAAGTGAGGTACCTTGTGACTCTAAACCCCTGTTGAAGGCAGGGCCAGTACAGAGTTATTGAACAGTGAGATCAAGGGGTACAAGGACATCATTCCCTATAAGTGGTGTTTCTACAGACTCACCACTCTCTGTGAGAAAAAGTGTTTCCTCGTCTCCGTTCTAAATGGCTTACTCCTTATTCTTAATCTGTGGCCCCTGGTTCTGGACTCCCCCAATATCGGGAACATGTTTCCTGCCTCTAGCGTGTCCAAGCCCTTAACAATCTTTACAATTCTGCCACCCCTGGTATCTTCCCATCACCATAACTGTTTCTTGTGACTCCAGGGTTCAGCCCTGCCCCTCTGTAATGGCGGAGGGGGTTACCCGGCCTGTGATTAATGTGCCTGACATCTCCTTCCCTGTCCGTCCAGCTTCGACCTGCAGAAGCTCAACCTGGACTTCATGGAGCTGCTGACCCGCTTTGCTCCAACGGACTACGAGCGCAAGGTGCTGCAGCAGTACGAGGAGGACAGGAAACCGCTGGAGGAACTGGCGGAGGAAGACCGCTTCATGATCAAGCTCACCAAGATCCCGCGGCTGCCCGAGAGGATGAAGATCATCATCTTCATGGGCAACTTCACTGACAGCCTCCAGCTGCTGACACCGGTGAGCAGCCTGACCCCACCCTCTGACCTCTGCCCCCCTCCACTCCGATAGTGGCTGGTGTGGCAGCGACCTTTCCCCTTCACACCCCTGGCTTAACGAGAATCTGAAGATCACACTGCCGCAGATGCTGAAAATCTGAAATAAATTCATAAAATGCAGGAAACACCCAGTGGTTCAGGCAGCCTCTGCGGAAAGAGAAGCAGACTTTATTTTGTAATTCATCACCGAGGCTGCCTGAGCTGATGCAGTTCATGGCTCTGTTAAAACCTGCCTAATTCTGGGTTCAATTAAATGGTTCAGAATAATTTGCCATTTATGAAAATTATGAATATATTTACTGAATAGTAGTGTTTTCTAATATTAGAATAGTTACATAGACAGGATGGATTTATAGGGATGTGCGCCAACTTTAGGCTAGCTTAGATAAGCATTTGGGCGGCATGACCGAATAGAGTCAAAGGGCCTCTCGCTCTACTGCATGCCTATAACTCTCGAACTGCAATCCTGAAATCTGACTCGACCCTTTAAACTAGTAAGATTAAACGAGAACTTACAAGTTTGAAGTTTGATCTGTATTTTATGAGGAGTTACGATGAGGGATTACGTGAAGAACCCGTCCAGCACGCATGCGCGACATACTTCAAAGCAGCGGTGTGGAATCACAGAAAGCCACAATAATTGAAATAAATATAGTAAAGAAAAGGAGAGCTTAAATACCAGTGATCTCTATTATTGAGGGTGGGAGCGGAGGGCACATAATCCCTCATCGTAACTCCTCATAAAATACAGATCAAACTTCAAACTGGTAAGTTCTCGTTTAATCTTACTATTTTACTTCGGAGTCACATGAGTGACTATGTGAAGATTTTAAAGCTCTGTGATTTCAAACCGTGTAACAGTTCATACTTCACTCACTGCCGAAGTTGTTCGAGGGAGGAAGTATGTTATCATAATCAACCATGAATCTGTTTGTGAAAACAATAATGGTGATTATTAATGGTGATATATTTGCAGATTCTAATATTTTTTCTGCAAATGATGCAGGTTCTGCCAACGGCTTATTATAAAAAGTTTGAAACGTTCTTTCCCCAGACCACCCCGCTGTAGCCAGGATGTGGTCTATTGGTACGTCCATTCTCTTAGCCGCAGATGTGGATGCTGCCCTGGTGGAGTGAGATTTATACATGTTAGTATTTATACCAGCGGCTTTCAGCACCTGCTTGAGCCATCTTGAAATGGTTTGGCTCGTCACCCGACCATAAGGTTTCTTGTGGCTGACACATAAGGCTTTTTCTCTCCCTCGAGGGATTCTAGTTGTGTCAATATAGTTCAGTAAGTGGGTCATGGCACATAACCGTGGTTCTGGTGGGTAAGCCCGGAATTCCATGACTGGGTTTGATGTTCCTGGCCTGCTCTGTTTGACCAGCCCCTGGATAGTAAATGAGACATGGTCTGGTGTTACAACCATGTTTTCCGATTGTAATAGGTGAAGTGACTGGACTCTTTGTGCTGACACAAGTGCCATCAGCATGACCGTCTTCAGAGTTAATTGTTCCAGGGTGAGGGACCTAGCTGGTGACCATCCCCTAAGGTATGTCAGGACCACACTGACATCCCAGATTTGGGTGTACCTAGGTCTGGGGGAATTGGAGTTAAATATCCCTCTCATGAGCTTGATCACCAGCGGGTGGGATCCCATGGCCTGCTGTCCTGGTGCCTGAATTAAATAGGCTGACAGAGCACTTCTGGCTGTATTAATGGCACTGTAGCTGAGTCCTTCATTGTGGTGAAGGCCTGCCAGGAACTCCAGTACATTGGTTACAGCTGTAGTTGAGTATGTGGTTCCTGTGTCCGAACAATATTTTTCCCACTTCTTGATACTTGACAAGTATTGTTTCCTTGTGGATACACGGTGAGATGGTGTTGATGGTGTTTTCTGACAATCACAGGCCCAGCAGAGGCCTTTTCAAAAACTGCAACCCAGGAGTTTAATTTTATCGTGGCATGGGTGGCTTATGCCTGATACTGGGTGAGTTAGCAATTCTGGGCTACTGGGGAAAGTCATTGGGGACTCGACGACGATGTCGAGGCGCACTGGGAACCATGGCTGTGTAGGCCAGTCGGGTACTATCAAAATACCTGAAGCAGAGTCCATTTGTATTTTGCGTAGTACCCGACTGATGAGGCAGAAGGGAGGAAATGCATAAAAGAAGAATTTTCCCCAGTCCAGCGCGAACGCATCTACCGCTGCTGCCTCATGGTCTGGTTCCCAAGCGACATACATAGGAACCTGGTGATTTAGTCTGGATGCAAATAGATCGATATCTGGCGTGCCATATTGCTTTGTAATTTTAGCAAATACTTTGGGATTTAACATCCATTCGGTGTTATCATTGAATTTGCGTGACCTGGTGTCTGCCACTGTATTTAGCTTACCTGGCAGGTAAGTTGCTGATAGCCAAATATGTCTGTCGACACACCATTGCCAGATTGTGTTGACCAATTTGTCACATGATATCGATTTTATGCCGCCCATATGGTTAATATAGGCCACCACCGTGGTATTATCTATTTGTAAACGAACATGCAAGTGATGCATATTTGTTGAATATGCTTTTAATCCATAAAATCCACCCAACATTTCCAGATAATTTATGCCCAGTGTAAGTAGTAACGATGACTCTAGTTCAAGTTCAAGTTCAAGTTCAAGTGAGTTTATTGTCATGTGTCCCTGTATAGGACAATGAAATTCTTGCTTTGCTTAAACACACAGAAAATAGTAGGCATTTACTACAAAACAGATAAATGTGTCCATATACCATGATATAAATATATACACACATGAATAAATAAACTGGTAGTGCAAATAACAGAAAGTGGTTGCTAATAATCAGAGTTTTGTTCGAGCCAGGTTTAATAGCCTGATGGCTGAGGGGAAGTAGCTATTCCTGAACCTGGTTGTTGCAGTCTTCAGGCTCCTGTACCTTCTACCTGAAGGTAGCAGGGAGATGAGTGTGTGGCCAGGATGGTGTGGGTCTTTGATGATACTGCCAGCCTTTTTGAGGCAGCGACTGCGATAAATCCCCTCGATGGAAGGAAGGTCAGAGCCGATGATGGACTGGGCAGTGTTTACTACTTTTTGTAGTCTTTTCCTCTCCAGGGCGCTCAAATTGCCGAACCAAGCCACGATGTAACCGGTCAGCATGCTCTCGACTGTGCACCTGTAGAAGTTAGAGAGAGTCTTCCTTGACAATCCGACTCTCCGTAAACTTCTCAGGAAGTAGAGGCGCTGATGAGCTTTTTTGATAATTGCGTTAGTGTTCTCGGACCAGGAAAGATCTTCAGAGATGTGCACCCCCAGGAATTTGGTTAGTCCATCTACCACCTGTGCTGGATATGGAATTAGTTGCTCCCCAGCCTTGAGCACTGGCATCTGTTTGAATAATTAACGTAGGGTTAATGATGATGAGAGGCTGGAACTATGCCAAATGTTCTCTCCCGGTGGGGTACTGTAACTCTGATATTGCTTCATTGGGTAATTTCATGACTCGGTCAAAGTGACCTGCATGTCGTTTTAATGCCTGCACTTTCGCTCTTTGTAAGTTTTGAAAGTGCAGAGGTCCAAATTGTGTAGCTGGAAATGCTGCAACCATCTTTCCAATATCTCTCGCCACTTGTCGAATGGTTGGTCGATCGTTGACTATTAAATTGTTACATGTTTGTGCCAATTCTGCTGCTTTGTCTTTTGGCAAAGTTACAGACATGTGGACTGAGTTAATTGTGAATCCCAGATAGTCCATGGTTGTGGATGGCGTCAACTTAGATTTATCTGGATGTAAGACAAATCCCAAGGTTTCAAACAATTGTTTGGTAGCTGACAGAGCTGATTTAGCCAATTCCATGGTTTTGCCTACTATTAAGATATCATCAAGATATGCCATGACAATATGTTTTTGTTTTCTCAATAATGCCAAGGCTGGTTTTAGTATCTTGGTGAATAATCTTGGGGCTGATGTTAACTCATTAGACAACGCTTTAAACTGCCATTGTTGCCCCATCCAGGTAAATTTCAGGTATCTGCGATGATCCTTTTGAATGGGTACTGAATAGTAAGCATCTTTAAGGTCAATGCTTGCCATGAAGTATCCTTTGGAAATCAGTTGTTTGGCAGTTACAAACGTTTCCATTTTGAAATGTATATACTTAACAAACATATTTAGTGAAGTTAAGTAAATGATGATGTGACGTCCACCATCTTTTTTAGTTTTAATGAATATATTAGAGACAAATTCCAAGGGTTCATGTTTGTTTTTTTCAATGATACCCTTTGTAATTAGCCTCACCAGTTCAGCTTGTCCCTCTCGTTTTTCTTTAACTGAGAAGGAAAAGACCCTTTGGGGTGTATGCTGAACTGGTGGCATGTTTTCTTGAGTAAATTCTATTTTGTATCCACGAATGCTGTTGAGTATATATTTGTCATTCGTGATAGACCTCCATTCTTGCACAAACAGGTGTAATCTCCCCCCTTTTAGTATAGAACCCCCACTTTTTATATGCTGGTAGGAACCAGACCCACCTACCTCCATGGTTACGGGTGTTTCTTCTGTTTCTTTGTCGGACGATGTGTTTTGTGATCAAAGGTCAAAGGTCAAAAACTTTATTTGCCATTTGTGCTTACACACATAGGAACTCTTGTGCGGCTATTCAGAGAGTCAAGTTAAAAATTAAAATTAAAAATTAAAATTTTTTTTTTTACATAATCCATAAATAAAAATGTGTTGTCTGATGTGTTGCTGGTTGGAGGTGGCGCATTTTCCATGGGGTCCGCTAAAAAAGGCTTCCGGTGGTAATGTGCGGACCCCGAGCTTTCACCAGTCCCATAGGGTTAACGTCGACTGGTGGACGCGGTGGGATACTGCCGCTTGGGTTTTGTGGGTTTGCTCGTCCCGGGGCCTGCCTTCATGAGGCCAAATGTTTTGGACTCCTCCTCCGTGTCCTTTACTTTTTTGGAGAGGTCCTTGCCGAAGAGCAGGATTTCTGGCTCTGTGGCCGGCGTTTTGCACAAACCCGCGAATTTCGGGTTGAGGGCAGGTCTTATTATCTCCTTACGGAGGTTGTTGATTTCGAATTGGGTATTGCACAGCAGTGCCAGTGTATCCTGCTGATTCGTGGTCATTTCCACCCCATCCACGGAATGAGCAAAGGAAGTGATGGCTGACGTCAGGAGCCTGAGGATCCGCTGTAGTTTTAGTTCTTGGTTGAGGATGTTTGGCCTAACGTGCCCCCAGATTTGGCTATTGACGGCCGGCACGTTGAGCGAGGCGCAATTCTCTGGGGCCGAATACAGCTCTAGAGCCTCATTAACTACCTGCCCTTGTAGGGGCTTGAAGGACAGGTAATTAATGCTGGCCGCCAGCTCTAATAGCCGTCCTGCTCGTGGAGCTGCCACGTGGCGGTCTACCACACCCAGCAGCTCTTCCTGGTCCTGTACCCCAAGCGTACCCCCGACATCTTCGGCCAGTGAACCCTCTTCTTGACCAGCCCAGCCCTGGTCCCCAAAGCTGCCCTCGGTTGAGGGGGAAGCGATGGCCAGTGCGTTGTGAGGCACTGTGGTGGGATGCCTGAACTCTCTTTGCGAGACTGCTCCATCTCCCGAAGCAAGTCTCGCTGGAGCATTTGCTCCATGCGGCTCACGCGGCTGTCTCTGCCACGCACGGGCGGTGAGACGTCCCCGGCCGAGGAGTCGGATACCACCGGCCGGTTGGTCTTCCGTGCTGATTTACATCCAGCCCGCTGCTCAAGCTGCGCTAGCGGGACTGGACTCGGCACGGTGTCGGGGATGGCGGACCGCAGGTTTTGCGGTCCTACCGCCTCTTGCCCCCCACTGATGGAACGCTCCTCTGTTGGAGCACGGGGGGCGGACTTCTTGGCTTGTCTTGTTTTGCTCATATTCCTGGTGAGACAAAACAAAACAACTTCTTTTTGGAAAAAACGACCTCAGAATAAACTTACCTGACGGTCCGTCTTTTTTAAGCTGTAGCGGGAGCGCCTGTACTCCCGTTCGTCGCTGTTGCACTGCGTGAACGCTCATGTTGCGCATGCGTGCTGGACGGGTTCTTCACGATGTCACTCACGTGACTCCGAAGTAAAATCTACTGATTGTTCTTAGCAGCAAAAACCCTTCCACTGTATGCTCTTACTCGTCATCTTAATGTCTGAAAATCCTTCATCCAGTCCACCCTCAACCTTCTGAAGTAGAGGGTGTTCACCACCATAATGTCATCCTTACAGCGCAGGTATCACGCTTCAGAGATAGACACAAAATGCTGGAGTAACTCAGTGGAACAGAGAAGGAATGGGTGATGTTTCGGGTGGAGACCCTTCTTCAGACTGAGCTCAGTCTGGACCCGATACGTCACCCATTCCTTCCCTCCAGATATGCTGCCTTACCTGCTGAGTTACTCCAGCATTTTGAGTGTATCTTTGGTGTAAACCAGCATCTGCAGTTCCTTGCTACACATATCACGCTGACTCTCTGAGCCCTTAATATCTCCCCCACCATACAGGAGATGACCAACAAATATAAGGGACTTGTGAAGCCATCAATATGTCCTACCCCTCCACACCCTCATTGCTTGGTTCTCTGATGCATGTCCCACCTACTGAATCTAAATCTACCACTCCGTTTCTTCCCCTTTACTCTGTCTGTCGTACTAGAGTTTGAACTGATTGTATTTACATATATTATCTGATTTGTTTGGATCGCATGCAACACAAAACTTTTCACTGTACCTCGGCACACGTGACAATAAGAAACATTAACCGAAATGTTTAGCAGTGCATCAATGATATTCTTGAATAATAAATGAATTAATAATCAGTAATAAGCAAGTTTTAATCAATGATCCCCTTTAGGGGAAGTAACTGCAGGAGAAACGTCAAGAAAATAACCAAATCAATGCTTTTTTAGGGATACTTAAGATATATTTTAGCTCTGATTTTACAAAAGAAAATCATTATTTTGAAACATCTTGAAAAAGTTTTACATTAGCAATATACTGAATAATAAAATGCAAATTTTAGAATCTCGTTAGCCATGTTATTTTCTGAGTCGACTGTTTAACCATGAGTTCTTGGCGGGATCACCTGTGACTTGCTGAATGCACTAACAACTGCTGTGATCATCGTTCCTGCAGCAACTCAACGCAATCATCGCCGCATCCATGTCTGTCAAGTCGTCGGAGAAACTGAAGAAAATCCTGGAGGTAAGGTCTCGGCGGCGGCGAGTTTATCCGTAAGGTGACTGCAGGAAACACCTCGGGAATTCTGAGTGGAAGGGTTATGTTGAGAGTTATGGGGCTGTCCCACTTAGGCAACTTTTTAGGTGACTACAGGAGACTATAAGGTCGCCACATGTTCGCGGGTGGTTGCCGGGGAGTCGCTGTAATGGTCGTGAGTAGTGCCCTCGGACTCGCAACAAGTCGTAACGGCATTCTGGTTGCCGCTCATTTTTCAACATGTTGAAACATTAGTGACAACTAGAATGAAGCCGCCATGGAGAGTAGCGAGAATTCTCGTACCATAGGTGCAGTGGTGGTGGGTGGCCAGGAGGTCGTAGGTTCTCGTAGGTTGTAGCCGGTGCTGACCAGTGAATTTCATTGGCTCATTGGGAAAAAAAACCGTAAACAGTAATTTTAAGAACCAAGGATAACCGACCGGTAATGTTAATGTCCGCCGAGCTTCACAGCCGTGTATCTCTGGCTTATTAAAATTTGTCTCCACTCCTTCTCCCCACCCCGTCTCCCCCTTCTCCCCTCTTCTCCCCCCTTCTCCCTCCCTCCCCCCTGTTTTAAAGGACTTACGTGACCCTTCCCGTACACTGTGCTTTCACCGTCTTAATTACAGCGCCAACCTTCCTGTTCATCGCGGTGTGTGTCTGTATCACATTGGCTTAGCACCGTGTGAATTTCACTCAGACAGCGCTCCCCCGCTTGCCCTGTCCCCCACCTGCATAACGGGCTGGTGAAGGAAGCGATGTGTGTGTGTGTGTGTGTTCCACTCTGACAGTCGCCGTTCCAGTCGCTGGATTTTCAGCAACCTGCTACGACTTGACAGTCTCTGGCAGTCGCCTGAAAAATCGCCTAAGTGGGACAGGCCCATTAGGCTCATTGTGACATATAGCTAAACAAGCATGCACAGAATGCCTTGGTGTGGTTTTACCACCGTTCTAATGGCTCCAATAAAGTGAGAGGAGATTACTAATGCTCCTGTCTCCACCTTATCCGGTCTCTACACTCTGCCCCACCTCCGGGTCTCCATTCTCACTCCTCCTGTCCACGGACCACGCTTGTTCCCAGCTTACGCTCCCTCTCCAGTTTATCCTTCATTACTTCCCACTGACATCATAGAAACATAGTAGCATAGAAAATAGGTGTAAGGAGGAGGCCATTTGGCCCTTCGAGCCAGCACCGCAGTTCATTGTGATCATGGCTGATCATCCGCAGTTACTGCCTGTCCTTCCTCCTTCCGTCCTCCTGAAAGGAACCGGAGACTCTACATGTGTCTGTAGATAGCGCTACAAACCCCTCATCAGCCTCCCTGACTGTACCATCATTTTCCATGTACGTTTGTCCCCAGGCAACCACTAACCAGTCTCTTGATACCCCCCCATATCTCCTTCTTTCACCCATATTCACTTTACTTTATTGTCATATGTACTGAGGTTCAGTGAAAAGCTATTCTTTCCAAACTTCCTCAAAAGTCTCCCAACCTCCTTCTCCTGCACCCCTGGCATTTCTCCAACCCTACCTATCTTTCTGTCACCCTCCCCCACACCCCACCATCTCCCCAAACCCCACCCCCACCATCTCCCCAATCCCCACCCCCACCCCCACCATCTCCCCAATCCCCACCCCCACCATCTGTCCCATCCCATCTGTCAACTGACCCTCCTTCCTTCTTCCACCACCAATGCTGGACACCAGTGCACCTCCTGTCACCCTTGTGTCATGGTCACAACTGAACTTTGATGTGCTGAAATGACCAAATAGCAGTCCAGTGCGTCTGGGCCATTCTAGCAATTCATCACGTGAACACAGCAATTTCAGACTTCAGACTTTAGAGATACAGCATGGAAACAGGCCCTTCGGCCCATCGAGTCTGCACTGAACAGCGATCACTAACCTACATGTACTAGGGCCAATTTTACAACTTACCTAAGCCAATTAATCTATAAACTTGTATGTCTTTGGAGTGTGGCAGGAAACTGGAGTCCCCAGAGAAAACCCCCCACACAGTCACAGGGAGAAAATACAATCTCCGTACAGACTGCACCCGCAGTCAGGATCAAACCCGGGTCTCTGGCATTGTAAGGCAGCAACTTTACTGCAGCACTATTCTGCCACCCCAATGTTTTGGCATTTGTGAGTGCAAGTCCTTCCAATTTAGGTAGAGCCCGCAGATTAGGACAGAGCGCGAGGGAGACCTTTGGGAAAGATGTGTGCACCATCTGCGGTGTGGGAGCTCAATACACCACAATATCCAAATGGTTAAACCCCTGGTCTTACGAACGACATGTTGCCCTTGGTTGACCTGTGTTACTTAAATGTATCGACGCTTGGTCAGATTTCCAGCGTGAACAGTTCTAGTTATAAACAGTTCTCAAGAACAGAACCCTGTCATGACCTGGGGAAGTGTTTTTATTGTTGTTATATAGAGTAACTCATCATTCTTCAGTGTATTCACCAGCAGTGAGAATCTGTAGCCTTGATTTCACTGGAATCAAGTTTCAGATATAGTCAATGTGCAAACATTACAACGTTGAGCAAGAGAGAATAATTTCCACCACAAGGTTCATTTGAAGCATGCCAATAATTGACAGTGCCCTCAGCAGACCAGCAATAGACACAAGCAGTGGAGTCATGGTTTGGTCAATGCCCCAACTGGTGGCACAGATACTGTAGTGGGTCAGGACAGCATCCAGCGCTTTACATTCTACACACACTTAATAATTGGCACGGTGGCGCAGAGGTAGAGTTGCTGTCTTACAGTGCCAGAGACCCGGGTTCAATCCTGACCACGGGTACTGTCCGTCTGGAGTTTGTACGTTCTCCATGTGATGCATGGCTTTTCTCCAGTTTCTCCAGTTTCCTCCCACTTTCCAAAGATGTACAGGTTTGTAGATGAATTTTCTTGTGTAAATTGTCCCTAGTGTGTATGATAGAGCTAGTGTACAGGGTGATCACTGGTCGGTGTGGACTCTGTGGGGCCGAAGGGCCTGTTTCCATGCTGTGTCTCTAAACTAAACTATTAAATTTAAGCTGAGCATGGAATACTCTGGGTTTTGCCACCCTGTGCACTCATGTCCAGTACAGAGCATGAAGATTTATGGCAGATTGGGTTACATCCACAAATGCACAGGAATTATTCAAGGTGTAATTGGATGAGAGAATGAATGTACTTTGATTTCCAGACATCAGACACATTGTCAGTGAGGTTCTAGACTTGACACTCGTTGGTCTGTCGTTAACCTAACTCCAGAGCCACAACCTCCACTCAGTGTCATAGAAACATAGAAATTAGGTGCAGGAGTAGGCCATTCGGCCCTTCGAGCCTGCACCGCCATTCAATGTGATCATGGCTGATCATTCAACTCAGTATCCTGTACCTGCCTTCTCTCCATACCCCCTGATATCTTTAGCCACAAGGGCCACATCTAACTCCGTCTTAAATATAGCCAATGAACTGGCCTCAACTACCTTCTATGGCAGAGAATTCCAGAGATTCACCACTCTCTGTGTGAAAAATGTTTTTCTCATCTAGGTCCTAAAAGATTTCCCCCTTATCTTTAAACTGACCCCTTGTTCTGGACTTCCCCAACATCGGGAACAATCTTCCTGCATCTAGCCTGTCCAACCCCTTAAGAATTTTGTAAGTTTCTATAAGATCCCCCCTCAATCTTCTAAATTCTAGCGAGTACAAGCCGAGTCTATCCAGTCTTTCTTCATGTGAAAGTCCTGACATCCCAGGAATCGGTCTGGTGAACCTTCTCTGCACTCCCTCTATGGCAAGAATGTCACATCATTTTGTGGTGATTTACCCAATTCCGGGTGAATTGCCGGCGTGACACCTTTGCAAACTAGTTGCTGTGCCTAAATTAGATGCTTTGCTTTAAATTTACCCGATACAAATGTTTTATTTTCTCTTCTCCTATTTTCTTGAATTAATTTCAATTAATAATCTGGGTTCCTGTCAGATTGCCAATGTGAAAGCATTTAACATTAAATCAAATCTGCCTTTGTCTGCGTTAACATTTAAGTTGCTGCTAAATTTGTGATATTGATGCCAGATAAAATAGCTAATCGGTGATGAATGATGATTTGTTAAACATAATTGCTGCCAAGCTTGGTCAATCTTTTCTTGCCTGCAGATCATTTTGGCATTTGGAAACTACATGAATAGCAGTAAGAAAGGAGGCGTTTACGGCTTCCGGCTGCAGAGCCTTGACTTGGTAAGTGTTTGAGAAAAGTCACTGCCAGTGAAACATTGAACTAGTTTAATAATTAGCCCAGTATAATTTGGGACCCGTGAAAGATCTTCTGCATGGTCTCATCAGAGGACAGTGATGATGTACAATTGATTTAATGTTTCTTGGGCTTACACAACAGTGCACGGTGCCTGGGGATGACTCTGTCAAACCCAGGGCAGGTTCATGCCATTCCTGGAGTCTGGTGTTAGACCAACAGGCATAGTGGTGCAGCGGTAGTTGCTGCCTTACAGCACCAGAGACCCGACTCTGATCCTGACTATGGGTGCTATCTGTACCGAGTTTGTACGTTCTCCCCATGACCTGCGTGGGTTTTCGCCGGGATCTCCGGTTTCCTCCCATACTCCAAAGACGTACAGGTTTGTAGGTTAATTGACTTGGTATAATTGTAAATTGTCCCTAGTGGGTGTAGCATTGTGCAGGGATTGCTGGTCAGCGTAGACTCATGGGCCCGTTTCTGTGCTGTATCTCTAAACTAAGCTAAACTAGGCTAAAGCTTGTGCTGAGTTGGTTTGGTGGTGTCCCTTCTAAAATGCCAATGTCCTGGAGATGGGTGGTAATGTGTAGATATGTTTGAGATTGTACAGATTATTACATAATAATAAACGATGCACATCCTGTAATCTTGTGGCTGTGTGTAATAAATGAGCCAACACTTCTGTGATAATATTAATCGCTCCATATTCATCCATAGCTCCTTGAAACCAAATCAACCGACAGGAAACAGACTCTAATGAACTACATTGTGGATATCATCCAGAAAAATTATCCTGAACTCAATGCCTTTCATGCAGAGTTGCTATTTGTGGACAAAGCTGCTGCAGGTATGAAAGCTCAGTATGAACTGAGAAGAATATTAATGGTGTTTGCTGCTTCATGATAGGGGGACAGGTTTTCAATAGGGGGAGCAGTAATGAGGTTACATCAGTGGGGAGCATTGATTAAGTTACATCAGGTAACTGGAGGGGGGCAGTAATTAGGTTATACCCGGGGAAAAACAGTGATTAGTTGACACCAGGGGGCAGTGATTTGACCGTACAGACTCCGGCAATAGTGTTTAGGCTATGTTGGCGCAAAATAAATGTGAAATTTTAAAATAAACCGCAGATGGAGTCATAGAGTCATACAGCATGAAACAGGCCCTTAGGCCCAACTTGTTCTTGCCAACCAAGATGTCTCATCTAAACACCAGCCAACATATCCCATCTAAACTCGTCCCACCTGCCCTCGTTTGGCCCATATTCCTTTAAACCTATCCATGCTCCTGTCCAAATGGAGTTAGATGTTGTTTTTGTCCCTGCCTCAACAAAGGCAGGTAGAGCGATAGTGACAGGAGATTCATTGGTTAAAGGGGCAGATTGTGTGGCAGCAATGGAGACTCCAGGATGATGTGGTGCCAGGGTCCAGGGTCCAGGATGTCTCGGAGTGGCTGCTTGACATTCTCAAGGGGCAGAGGGTGCAGCCAGAGGTCATTGTGTATGTTGGCACAAATCACATGGGTAGGACAAGGACAAGATTAAAAAGCACTCATGCGACTATAACTTCCCCAATATTGACTGGGACTTGCTCAGTGCAAATGGAATAGAATTTCTCAGATGTACCCAAGAGGGTTTCCTGAAACAGTATGTGGATAGTCCATGCAACCAGGAGATCCAGGGGAAGGTAGTGGTTTGGGTTGGAAGGGATAAGTTAACCAGGGAGTTGCGGAGAGAACGGCCTCTACGGAAGAAGGAAAGAGGTGGAGATGGGAAGATGTGACTCGTGTTGGTAGCAACTGAGAGATCCAGCAGCATCCAGCCACCGGGTTGAATCAGTGCACTTTGTCTTTGTTTCCAAGCCCCAGGGCTTGTACCAAGTGTTGTTACAGGAATATTTAATGGTTAAAACATGCACAATTTCTGAGAGCAGTGTTCTCTTGTGGTGTGTCTATCGCAGTGTCGTTGGAGAGTGTTGTACAGGATGTGCGCTCGTTACAGCAGGGCATTGAGCTCATCCGAAAAACCTTCATGATCCAGGACACCAGCACAATCCTGAAGGACTTCCTCAGCGGCAATTCTGAGAAAGTGGACAGCTTGCTGAAGGACAGCAAAACTGCACAGGTGCGTGTCAGGCAACACCCTCAGGAGAGGCCTTCAAACTCTGAACCATGACTCATCATCTGCCGGCCAGTGCCAGGTTCAATCCCTGGCATGGTCAAGGTTCAATAACCATGGATAGTGAACCAGGGGATTGCCAGTTGCCTTTGACCTCACTGAAAGGGTGTGAAGGTCAGGTATGGAGGTCATGTGCAGAGATCGTGTGGAGGTCAGGCTGAAAATGTAGAAATATAGAAAAATCTGACCATTCAGATCATAATCTGCCTTCCTGTTCTTGCCACCAAAGTGGATAACCTCACATTTATCCACATTATACTGCATCTGCCCACTCACCCAACCTGTCCAAGTCACCCTGCAGCCTCATAGCATCCTCCTCGCAGCTCACACTGCCACCCAGCTTTGTGTCATCCGCAAACTTGGAGATGTTACTTAGAGATCGTTAATATATATTGTAAATAACTGCGGTCCCAGCACTGAGCCTTGCGGCAGCCCACTAGTCACTGCCTGCCATTCTGAAAAGGACCCGTTAATTCCTACTCTTTGCTTCCTGTCTGCCAACCAGTTCTCTATCCATGTCAATACCCTACCCCCAATACCATGTGCTCTAATTTTGCACACTAATCTCTTGTGTGGGACCTTGTCAAAGGCTTTTTGAAAGTCCAGATACACCACATCCATTGGCTCTCCCTTATCCATTCTACTTGTTACATCGTCAAAAAATTCCAGAAGATTAGTCAAGTATGATTTCCCCTTCATAAATCCATACTGACTTTGACCGATAGTGTCACTGCTTTCCAAATGCGCTGCTATAACACCTTTAACAATCGACTCATGCATCTTCCCAACTACTGATGTAAGGCTAACTGGTCTATAATTTCCTGTTTTCTCTCTCCCTCATTTCTTAAAAAGTTGAGTTACATTGGCTACCCTCCAGTCCACAGGAACTGATTCAGAGTCTATAGAACATTGGAAAATGATCACTAATGCATCCATGATTTCCAGCACCACCTCCTTGAGTACTCTGGGTTGCAGACCACCAGGCCCTGGGGATTTATCTGCCTTCAGTCCCAACAGTTTACTGAACACCATTTCCTGACTAATGTGGATTCCCTTTAGTTCCTCCCTCCCACTAGATCCTCGGTCCCCTAGTATTTCTGGGAGATTGGTCATGTCTTCCTTAGTGGAGACAGAACCAAGGTACTTATTTAACTGTTCTGCCATTTCCTTGTTTCCCATTATAAATTCATGTCCTTGATTGTAAGGGGCCAACATTTGTCTTTACTAATCTTATACTTAGTACATATCTAAAGAAGCTTTTACAGTCAGTTTTTATATTCCCCACAAGCTTTCTTTCATACTCTTTATCCCCCTCTTAATTAACCCTTTTGTCCTCCTAAATTTCTCCCAGTCCTATAGTTTGCTGCTTCTTCTGGCCAATTTATTTGCATCTTCCCTGGATTTATCCTTGATTTCCCTCGTTAACCACTGTTGAGCCGCCTTCCCAGTTTGATTTTTTTGCCAGACAGTGGGTGAACAATTTCTGGAGTTCACCCATGCGGTCTTTAAATCTTCGCCATTGCATCTCCACTCTCAACCCTCTAAGTATAATTTGCCAGTATCCCAGCCAATTCCCATCTCATACCTTCAAAGTCCCCTTTCTTTAAATTCAGGACCCTTAGAAACATAGAAAATATGTGCAGGAGGAGGCCATTCGGCCCTTCACAGCTGCAACGCCTTCTCCCAATATCCGTTGACTCCACTATCCCCTCGAGCTCTATCTAATTCACTTTTCACTTTTAAATTCATCCAGTGTTTTGGGCTCTACTGCCTTCTGTGGCAGAGAATTCTCAAATTCACAACTCTCTGGGTGAAAATGTTTTTTCACATCTCTGTTTTAAATGGCCTCCCCTTTATTCTTAGACTGTGGCCCCTGGTTCTGGACTCGCCCAACATTAGGAACATTTTTCCTGCATCTAGCTTGACTAGTCCTTTTATAAGTTTGGATGTTTCTATAAGATATCCTCTCATCCTTCTAAATTCTAGTGAATACAAGCCCAGTCTTTCCAATTTTTCCTCATATGACAGTCCCGCCATCCCAGGGTTTAACCTCATGAACCTACGCTGAACTCCCTCAATAGCAATAATGTCCTTCCTCAAATTAGGAGACCAAAACTGCACACGATACTCCGGCTGTGGTCTTACCAGGGCCCTGTACCATGGGCCGCAGAACCGGGGGACATTCTTTTTGCGAGACATGCTTCATAACTCGAAATTATCCGCTCGCATGCGTATTTTTCTCTTCTTCTAAGGACATCCGCCATCCAGAATCTCAGAACAAGCGCACAGTGAGCGCAGCAAAACCACGACCAGCCGTGGTGGAAACCGATTGCCCCCCCAAAACCCTCCCTCCCCTCCACTCAACGGCCAATCACAGCGTGGTTCAGTCGAGATATGGGGCAGTGAACGAAGCGCTGTGATTAGCCGCCGAGCGGAAGGGAGGGAGGGTGAGAGAGAGAGAGTGGGCCTCGAGAGAGAGAGAGTCAGCCCTGAGAGAGAGAGAGAGAGTGGGCCCCAAGAGAGAGGGAGGGAGAGTCGGCCCCTGAGAGAGACAGTCCCGAGAAAGAGAGAGAGAGAGAGAGAGAGAGGGGGGGAGAGAGTCGGCCCCGAGAGAGAGGAGATTCGGTCCCGAGTGAGAGAGGGAGAGAGAGTCAGCCCCGAGAGGGAGGGAAAGAGAGAGAGAGAGGGGGGTGGGGGGGGGGGGGGCGGTGGGATGGGGGATATATACCCCTTTTTGAGTTGGGTATGGCCTGTATTATCCCCCAGTTTTTGGAGGATGAGCAACAACAAAAAAAGAATAGTTGTGCCACCCTCCCACCCCTTCCCTCCGAGGCCGGTGATTAGTGATCGCTCAGCCCCCCCACTTTCAAAAACTTTTCGCGGCCCCTTTGTACAACTGTAGAAGGATCTCTTTACTCCTATACTCAAATTATGTCGTTATGAAGGCCAACATGCCATTAGCTATCTTCACTGCCTGCTGTACCTGCATATTTACTTTCAGTGACTGGTGTACAAGGACACCAAGATCTTGTTGCACTTCCCTTTTTCCTAATCTGACACCATTGAGATAATAATTTGCCCGCTTGTTCTTGCCGCCAAAGTGGATAACCTCACATTTATCTACATTATATTGCATCTGCCATGCATCTGCCCACTCACTCAACCTGTCCATGTCATCCTGCAACCTCCTAGCATCCTCTTCACAGCTCACACTGCCACCCAGCTATGTGACATTCGCAAATTTGCTAGTGTTACTTTTAATTCCATCATCTAAATCATTAATATATATTATAAATAGTTACGGCTCCAGCACCGAGCCTTGTGGCACTCCGCTCGCCACTACCTGCCATTCTGACAGGAACCCGTTTATTCCTACTCTTTGCTTCCTGTCTGCCAACTAATTCTCTATGTCAATCCCCTACCCCCAATACCATGTGCTCTAATTTTGCCCACTAATCCCCTGTGTGGGACCTTATCAAAGGTTTTCTGAAAGTCCAGATACACTACATCCACTGGCTCTCCTTCATCCATTTTACTTGTCACCTCCTCAAAAAATTCCAGGGTTTGAACTGTTGACCTCCCTTGCCTGAGCACAAATTTTGCACAAAACTTACTTAAGACAGACACAAAGTGCTGGACAACTCAACAGGTCAGACAGCATCTCTGGGGAAAAAAAGGAATAGGTGACGTTTTGTGTCAGAACTCTTCTTCAGTCGAGGGAAGCTAGAGGTAGGAAAAAGCCAGAACAAATCAGGGTCGGTAACAGATGATCTTGAAAGGGTGGAGCCCATAATGGCCCATTGTTGGCTGGGAAAATGTGCTAATGAATGGATACACGGATGCGAATAGTTGAACTAGTGGGATGACTAGAGTGAGGGTGAGTATGTTGCCCCTACAGGCAGTGGGTGTCGGGGACAATGGTATCGGGGACAATGGTGTCGGGAACAGTGATGTTAGGGACGGGATTCCAGCATTGTGAGCCAGCAGCAGTAACAGAAAGACTAGTTGAGGCCAGTTCATTGGCTATATTAAAGAGGGAGTTAGATGTGGCCCTTGTGGCTAAAGGGATCAGGGGGTATGGAGAGAAGGCAGGGATGGGATACTGAGTTGGATGATCAGCCATGATCATATCGAATGGCGGTGCAGGCTCGAAGGGCCGAATGGCCTACTCCTGCACCTATTTTCTATGTTTCTATGTACGGGCTCAGGTCAGGTCGGTGTTACTTGGATGTCGCAAGTCTCCTGAATAAATTCAGCACTGCTCCTTCCTAGGGGCAAAGGATAGTTCAATTTAGTTTAGAGATACAGCGTGGAAAAGGCCCTTCTGCCCACCAAGCCACACCGATAAACAATTCCCGCACATTAACTCCATCCTACACACACTAGGGACAATTTACAATTTTACCAAAGCCATTTAACCCACAAACCTGTATGTCTTTGGAGTGTGGGAGGATGCCAAAGATCTAGGAGAAAACCCACGCAGGTCACGGAGAGAACGTACAAACTCTGTACAAACAGCACCCATGGTCAGGATCGAACCCGTGTCTCTGGCGCTGTAAGGCAGCAACTCTACCGCTGTGCCATTGTGCCACCCAAAGGTCACAGGTTTGGCCAGTGTTGCAAATCCCAGTGGAAAACTGGTATTCACAAATCATTTTTATTTAGATCCGAACCCTGGTACAAAACGTTAATTAAGTCCTTCCTCTGCACCAGTGTGGGGTTAATCACGATCCCTTGTGTTGCTCATTGCTTTCTTTCTCCCACAGGAGGCATACCAGTCTGTCGTTGACTATTTTGGTGAAGACATGAAAGCGATGCCTCCCAATATTTTCTTCCCGTTCTTTCAGAGGTTCATCAGGGGCTACAAGGTAGGGACGCGAAAACTAGACAACTGTTGGTGTCGTGAGAATGCTCTCTGTTCCTTGACTTTACTGAAGGTTTATTCCTCCTTGCATCTCACTTCCAGTCAACCAAATGATTACACGAATGAAACATTTTCAAAGCTTGGTGGCCAAACAATGCCTGATTCAAAGTAATTGTCCAGTGAATGTTTCTCCTGCACAGTGGAGGCCCAGTCACCCGTCACGTCCTGGCCTTGGCAGCGCAGGTCAATCACATGTGATTAGTGTTGGTGTAGAAAGCAACTGCAGATGCTGATTTACACTGAAGATAGACACAAAATGCTGGAGTAAGTCAGCGGTCAGGCAGCATCTCTGGAGATAAGGAATAGGTGATGTTTCAAGTCAAGACCCTTCTTTAGTGCAGGTCAATCACATGTAATTGGTGTTGGTCCAGTTGTTTTCTCAACACAGACTCTCCGTCAACTTAGCCGACCTCTACCTTGACCCAGCCGTCTGCCAGCCCTCTAGAGTTCAGGTCACAAGAGCCTGCCCACCATCCGAAAGCTTGCTCCATTTCATTCTCAGCAGGGACATTCTTTACTCTTGCTTGAACAACAGAAAAACCTGGTTTGGTTTCATGAAGGTGAAACTGAATCACTCATTGTTCCATCTGAGGTCATCTTAAATCTAAAACAAGATGGAAGTAGGAATTTATAAAAATTCCCAGGAAAAACATGTTCAGCTAAAGGTTCATGTTCATAAGTTATAGGAGCAGAATTAGGCTATTCGGCCCATCAAATCTACTCTGCCATTCAATCATGGCTGATCTATCTTTTCCTCTCAATCCCATTCTCCTGCCTTCTCCACATAACCCATGACACACATACTGATCAAAAATCTATCAATCTCTACCTTAAAAAGACCCAAAGACTAGAACTCCACAGCCTTCAGTGGCAATGAATTCCAAGGATTTGTAAATAGCTCGTTCTAAGCTTCCCCCCCAGTCTAGTTTCAGTAAAAAAATCACTGAGTCAAGCACTTGCGCAACTAAACTTTATTCTGGAAAAAACACAATAACAGTTCCCACTACTATACCTAACCACTGCGGGTTCGATCCTCGTATCACCCTGGCCAAGCCCTCTTAGCCCCGTTCAAGCGCAAACACTCCAGAAGGTCATGAAGTCCTAAGCACTCTCCCAGAAGATCGACACAGGATCTCTTGGGAGTGGCCTTTTATATGTCCCTGAACCTTGAGGGGCCGAACCACATGTGGGTGGTCTGTATACAGTCCAATAACAGATGTCGATTAACGCAGTACATGATAGACATTTCCCCAACCCAATAATACAGTGACTAATACAATGTATCTGACGAGGTTTCCAGATGCAACTTAACAGAGATGAATTATGCAACATGTACCTTGAACATGTGCCCAGACAAGGCTCAACACTTAATCCAATCAAAATCTAGCAAAGTAAAGCTTTGTGACATTATTTACAAAGTGTATGTCTGGTTTGCATTCATCCAATCCGTTCCATGCAATTTGCACCTAATTGTTAGAATCTGCAGATGTTCCATTCTCTTCCTGCAGCTCTTAACTAGGCTCTAGATAAGCTGGCACCATTCTGCAGCTTGTCCCATTTCTGCAGAAGGCACATTTAAATTGACCAAATGGCCTAGCAGCCCCGAAGCCTTTACTCAATTTTAATTCTGTAATTCTGTTCTGTCACAAACCCTTTTCTATTTCACTATCACTATTCTGCTCTATAATATACTCTTTACTATCCTCGGATCAACACTAATCAGCCCTCTCCGTATTCATACGATGATGTTATAATATGTGTATCTGATGATGGTTTCTCATATAAATTTCAGCTGGGTTCAGTCCAGATTTCCCTACAGGCATGACTCGTATTTAAAGCAAACCATGAAAAATATTTCAATTTAACCAAATTTAGTCACAGCCTTCAATTTACTATTTTAAATTTCAGTGTCCATCTCATCCTTCTCATTCCACAGGTTTGTGATCGATAACACAATTCCATTCCAATTCCTGTGGAATTTCCAACTGTTCAAATTGAATCAATCAATTTCCATATGCTGTCATTTTTATCATAAAGCCAATTAAGAATGCAGAATCTAGGGACAATTGATTTCCACCTTGATAATAGAAGCCGCTTTACTATCAAGGGTTAAACAATTTAGATCCACCAGTCAAATGCATGGACTCTGATAACTCAGCACCCATTTCGTTATTCCTCCTTCTAATTCAATAGATTTCTCTTCCAGTACTTCTTCCTTAGTATGTTGGCTCGGCTCTCAGTCCATTGGGGTTCTTCTTCATAACTAATTTCCTTTTACCACTGAGTAATTTCCTAGTCTGGTCTCTTAAAGGGAAGTATTTTTGTTCACAGTTCCTCTTTTTACTATTTCCAATTCCAACGCTCATGTTCCCTGAATAATTTCCATGTTACCATATCTACCTAAGTTCCATCCTTTCCTGATGTTCTCTGAATAATCCTTCCCCTCTTTGGCTGCCTGTCTGGGGATGAGACAATAACAATACCCAATTAATAATCAATCTTTAAATATTCCGCAGCCAAATCTCACAAGTCGGTTCCAAATCTCAAACTTTAAAGCTCCTCCAATTCATTACCATACAATTTAGAGACCAAATTCAATTTTTTATCTATTTATTTCTAATAATTATAATTTAGACGCAAAGTAGGTGTTTTGCCCCAAACCACAGAGGAATGTATATTTTTTAATTCAAATTCAGTTCTTCAAAGTAGAGCTCGCCTCAATAGTCATCATAGGTTGTATGTTTTTAGGAAAGATTGGATGGTGTTACTTTCTCTTTTCCTTCACTGGTGTCAAAAGCCAGATCATATTAAATTTGGGCACTAGGGTAGGTATCTTCTTCTTCTTCCTTGATGTTAGTTTCAATGGAAGGTACACAAAATTGCTGGAGGAACTCAGCGGGTGCAGCAGCATCTATGGAGCGAAGGAAATAGGCGACGTTTCGGGCCGAAACCCTTCTTCAGACTGATGGGGGGTGGGGAAAGAAAGAAGGAAAAAGGGAGGAGGAGGAGCCCGAGGGCGGGCGGATGGGAGGGTGGGAGGAGACAGCTAGAGGGTGAAGGAAGGGGAGGGGACAGCACAGGCTAGCCAAATTGGGGGAATTCAATGTTGATGCCATAAGGGCGCAAGGACCCCAGACGGAATATGAGGTGCTGTTCCTCCAATTTCCGCTGTTGCTCACTCTGGCAATGGAGGAGACCCAGGACAGAGAGGTCGGATTGGGAATGGGAGGGGGAGTTGAAGTGCTGAGCCACCGGGAGGTCAGGTAGGTTAAGGCGGACTGAGCGGAGGTGTTCGGCGAAACGGTCACCCAACCTACGCTTGGTCTCACCGATGTAAATTAGCTGACATCTAGAGCAGCGGATGCAGTAGATGAGGTTGGAGGAGATACAGGTGAACCTTTGTCGCACCTGGAACGACTGCTTGGGACCTTGAATGGAGTCGAGGGGGGAGGTGAAGGGATAGGTGTTGCATTTCTTGCGGTTGCAACGGAAAGTGCCCGGGGAGGGGGTGGTGCATGAGGGAAGGGAAGAATTGACGAGGGAGTTGCGGAGGGAGCGGTCTTTGTGGAAGGCAGACATGGGGGGAGATGGGAAGATGTGGCGAGTGGTGGGGTCACGTTGGAGGTGGCGGAAATGGCGGAGGATTATGTGTTGTATTTGCCGGCTGGTGGGGTGAAAGGTGAGGACCAGAGGGACTCTGCCCTTGTTGCGTGTGCGGGGATGGGGAGAGAGAGCAGTGTTACGGGGTATGGATGAGACCCTGGTGTGAGCCTCATCTATGGTGGCGGAGGGGAATCCCCGTTCCCTGAAGAACGAGGACATTTCCGATGCCCTGGTATGAAATGTCTCATCCTGGGAACAGATGCGGCGTAGGCGGAGGAATTGGGAGTATGGGATGGAGTCTTTACAGGGGGCAGGGTGGGAAGACGTGTAGTCCAGTACAGGGGGCAGGGTGGGAAGATTTTTACAGGGGGCAGAGTTGAGATACTGAGGAGCTGCCCTCTATCTGTTGGCCTTCCCTGATTTGTCTTAAAACTCAAATTTCACTACACCAAATGGTGTATGTGACAATAAATGTCCTTTGTCTTTGTCCTTAAGGGACAGGACAGTATCATTTCCTCCATGTTGGTGATTCCTGTTTCTTGGGAGCTACTTTACCTGAGCTGTCTTCCGCCCGTTCTCAAGGGTCTGCATATTCTTTACCTCACTCCCCAGATAGTATGTTGTTGATTATACTGTCCTGCAGGCACAAACTTAGTAACAAGTTAGCACAATAGCTCCTTTCCCCACTCCCGTACCTCCTGCACAATAAGTTTGTTTCTTCTCTCCCTAGTGCCATTTCAGTACTCCTTAATTCCCATTCCTTCTGACACCAGCTACTGGGTTTCTTTTCTTACTTTCTTTATTGCCCCTTGATTTCTCTTCCATTCTGCTATATTCTGTCTTCTCGCTGGGCACTCCTTGCTCCAATGACCTAATTGTGTACAGATGTGACAAGCTCCTTGATTTACAATGATCTGTGCTCAAAGGGGTTTTCTTGGGCAGTCATAAGATCATTTGCAATTTTCTTTTATGTGATCTTCAGTTTTTATTATGATAGTACATCCGATTTGTTTATTCTGGTAAATTACTTGAGGGGGTTCTAGAGTAGGGGTCATGTCTCCACATCGACAATTCCTGGATGGGTTGGTAAATCAGGACTGAGAAAAGAGTTGGTTTGAGTGAACAGTGTGTGACTTCTTGGTTCCTGACATTCGGGCCTTCTCTCTCTCTGTTCTCTCGGGTCCCAGTGGTCTCTTGAATTGAAGGACCTCCCATAACTCCTGGGATCTCAGATATTTATATATTGTCTAGGGTCTCTAATTTCATCATAATCCAGGAAATCCCTTCTTTGACCCCTATCTCTCATTCGCTCCCTTGTTGGACATGCTCGACTCCAGTGTCCCATTCCCCCATGTGTTGCATTGATTAGGCAATATGGTTGGCTTTATTCCCTTAGTTCCATTGGAATGGATTCTAAATTTGGAGTGCAATTGTAATAATAATCTGAGTAGTCTGGAACCCTAATGTCTCCCAATCCATAATTTGCTGGTACTTTGGGGATCCATTGTTCAGAGTAAGATTTAGGCACTTCTTTCTTGGCTATACGTTCAGTTTCTCTTCTAGTTATTCAAGGAAATGCAAGAGGAACATGGTGGGAACTGTGAACTCCCACTTCCTTCCCCCTTGAAGTCAACACTAACCATCGGATCCCTAAACTTTAAATTTACAGAGACTAGTTTCCTTCCAGGAGATCTGCCTTTTCCCTGTTCTGTGTGTTTTCCTTCATCTCCACTCCTGTCCTTCCTACTGCTTAGAGGTCGATCTACTTCAACTTCTTTCAGTTCTATTCCAAGTTTAGCGATCGCTTTTTCCCAACTAGCCATCCTCTTAACCTCTTTATTCGCCTTCCGTTCCTCATAATATTTTCTCCATAACCCTATTAGTTCTTTGGCACTCTCGTTATTACTATGCTGCTAAATAATCTGTTTTATGTATTTTATCCCTTTTACTGTTCTAATGGTGGCCATAGCTTGTTTCCTAATTTCTTATTTAATGCTCCTGAAAAATGTCTTAATTTATCTGCCTTGTGAGGGAACTCAATGTACATTATTTGCAATGGGCTCCTTTCCTCTTCTGTCAAATCTCGAGCTATACTATTTCCCATGCCTCTGAACAACCGAAACAGAATTCCTAAATCCTACACTCCTTCTTTTTAATCCCTAAATTTATCAAACTCGCTCCTGAACAGTGGCTAATGGCCCCAAAGCGTTTGCAGTCTTGCAACTCTTTATTCCTTTGCTCCACCAATCCTACTCTCCTATTCAAATTCTTCTCCTATTTCCCACAAGTCCACACCCTTTCAACCTTACAACTTCCACAATCCCCAGTCTTTCAAGGATCAGAGTACTCCAGGGAAGAATCAAACACATTCTCGCAACTCGTTTAATCCTTAATCAAAACACTTGAAAATGAGTTCTAAACACGCAAGTAAAACAGTACACAAACAGGAAATCACACTGGTTATTGTCATCAGCAACAACCACACTCCTACATAAACCACAATCATTCATTTATTATAAATCACACACTCTAATAAATCCTCCTCGTGGCATACTCGGTCAACGGAACGACTCCTCCCCCGACACAGCAATCGAAAGAATACGAACCCTGTTCGAACCACCACGAATCGGATTCTAACAATACTGCAATCCCGATTTAAAACAAATACAAATATTTAATTCAAACGCTCTTTTACTTCAATTATCTAACACCCAAAAATCCTTAAGCACTCACACACGCAATACAAGTAGCGGTCCGCGAATTTAACACACTCTAAATCTTAACTTTCTAAATCTTAATACACTCTACATCTTTTTACATACACAAAGTATTTATACAATTCGGATCCAATAAAGATACTACAAAAGACGATGCTGGTTTCTACAATTTACAATAATAATTTAACACGCTAGTGCACAATTTACTAATACTCGATCTCAATGCCGCGTCACGCTGTTATCAATCAGTGAACCTCTCCCTCTGATACCGACGATTTCCCCCTTCCAAGGGTACTCTTTGCTGAGGGGAACTACTTCACAAATGGACTACATTCCTCCTAAATGTTACTTTCCCCTGCTAATACTGGACTTCTATAGGGGGACCTCTATCCCTCCTCTAAGATCTACAGAATTAGGGGTACCTCTCGCATCCGGGTACTTTTCACCAAGTAAACCAGGTTCCCGTCTCTCAATTACTCTTCGCTATTAGTTACTAATCAACAATCGATCAGAGGGTTACTATTCATTGTTGATCAGCCGCTAATCGGAATCGATCTCAAACATGCAAAATATCCGAAGTATTATCTACACAGAATTCGAATTCTACCATACGGACAGAACTTCAATGTGAAATTCAGTATTTGGAAATTTGATTCTGCAAATCTAGACTCGTTCTCGGATCAACTAGTTTTGGCACGTATCTCTCCACATATGCAGGCTCTCGAATTCAAATTGCCCAATGAAATCTCAAATGGACTAGAGTATTCCCAGCCAATCTATACTCTAGCCACCGAGCCAAGTGCCTTTACGAGATTCCTCGTCCGTCACTTCAGGGAGGGATTCAGATATCTTCACACAGACACACCTCTCTGCTTGGTACCGGGTGTCAGCGCCTAGCCTCTTCATGCTGGTAGTCGATGCTGATTTTCGGAACGCACCTTTCCAATTAGCGCTCCAAGCAACGACAGATCAATACTTAAACCAGGCTTGTGTTTCAATACCCCACCAATTGGATACTAAACCTGGAACAATCGGCCACCCCTCGCCCTTGAAGCGCGTCAGGCTCTCATTAGGCAGCTGCAGCCTGCCAACTACGACCACGTCTTGGGCCGCTCCTCATCTTATTTATGGGCCTCCAACCCAAAAGAGTGCTATACACCCCCCTTGCTTGCTAGACTTTGTTCTACGATCTCATTGGAATCCTTTCCCAAGCCCGCGAATGATCAATCCGCTCCGACTAGCGATGTCGCGAAAATCAATGAGAAAACTGCACAGTGGGCCCGATTTCTGCACTCGCGATCGAAACAGCTCAACACCCTTGATCACAAACTTGTGTTTGGGGGTCCGTTGAGATCCCGTATGAGACCCCAATGTAGATTGCTCGTTCTAAGCTTCCCCCCCCCCCCCCCCCCCCCCAGTCTAGTTTCAGTCAAAAATCATTGAGGCAACTTAACTTTATTTTGGAAAAAACACAATAACAGTTCCCACTACTATACCTAACCACCGCGGGTTCGATCCTCGTATATGCCTGGCCAAGCCCTCTTAGCCTCGTTCAAGCAGAGACACTCGAGAAGGTCACGCTGTCCTAAGCTCTCTGCCAGAAGATCGACATAGGACCTTGTGGGAGCGGCCTTTTATATGTCCCCGAACCTTGAAGGGCCGAACCACATGGGGGTGGTCTCTATTCAGTCCAATAACAGATATCGATTAACACAGTACATGATAGACATTGCCCCAACCCAATAATACAGTGACTAATACAATGTATCTGACGAAGTTTCTAGATGCAACTTAACAGAGATGAATTATGCAACATGTGCCTTGATAGTCAGGAAACCCAGACAAGGCTCAACACTTAATCCAATCAACATCTAACAAAGTAAAGCTTTGCAACATTATTTACAATGTGTATGTCTGGTTTGCATTCATCCAATCCGTTCCATGCAATTTGCACCTAATTGTCAGAATCTGCAGATGTTCCATTCTCTTCCTGCAGCTCTTATCTAGGCTCTAGACAAGCTGGCACCATTCTGCAGCGTGTCCCATTTCTGCAGGAGGCACATTTAAACTGACCAAATGGCCTAGCAGCCCCAAAGCCTTTACTCAATTTTAGTGGCCTGGCCTCTCCAATTTGGCCAGAATTAACAGATTCACCACCTTCTGACTAAAGAAATTCCTTCTCTTTCTTTCATTCTTTCTTTCAAAATCTTTTAGTTAGCTTTTTTTTCAAAAACAAAAACAAAACAACAACAAAAAAGAATAATGATAAACATAACAATGATATTGATACATAGGGATCAGCATTACATAAATAAAAGGTATAACCTAAATATGAGTCCGGTGTCAACATACACATTGAATATAGACCTCCCGGTCTCTATGTAAATATAGTTAAATGTTTGAAAGAAAACTTATATATTTTTTTTTTTAAAGGATTAAAATGTTAAAAAAAAAAAAAAGGGAGAAAAAAGGAATAAACAAACCCCCCCCTAAACTAGAGAAAAAAAAGCAAAACAGAATCTGAGCTGCAAAGAATTTCAACAATTTAAGCCCCTGTTTGTCGTCAAGTCCGTTCCACCGTATAAAGGTAAAATTATTTTTATAAGGGTTGGAGAGAGGACAATTTATCTTGCGTGAAAATGTTGAATATATCTTCCCCAAGTCCTATCAAAATTAACCAAGGGTACAACAATGTCACTCCTGATTTTTTCTAAATTTAAACATGATATCGTTTCAGAGTACCAATGGAGTGTGGTCGGAGGGTTAGAGTCTTTCCATTTAAATAAAATAAATCTTCTGGTAATTAATGTAGTAAAAGCAATCAGCCGATGGGCGGAATGGGACAAATGAATAGAATCTAACATTGGTAGCCCAAAAATTGCAGTAATAGGATGAGGTTGTAAATCAATACCTAAAACTACAGAAATAGTATCAAAGATTTATTTCCAATCTTTTTCCAAAAGTGGGCGGGACCAAAACATATGGGTCAGTGAGGCCACTTCAGAGTTATTGAGGAAATATTAACTAATTGAAGAATCCTCTCCCATTTCTCTACAGATAGAGAAATTTTCAGTTTGCTTTCCCAGTCATTCTTAATTTTATCAAATGTATCTATTTGTAATTTCAAAATCAACTCATAAATAGTCGTTATTAAGCCTTTCTGATAAGGATCAAATGTAAAATGTTTTCCAAGATTTCGGTTTGATGTGATAATGGAAAAAAGGGTAGAGTGGCCTTAAAAAAATGTCTAATTTGTAAATATCTAAAAAAGTGTGAGTTAGGTAAATTATATTTATTGGAGAGTTGTTCAAAAGACATAAAACAACCATCCAATAACAAATCACGAAAAGCTACTAATCCCTTCCTCTACCATAACAGAAAGGCTTGATCAGTACTAGAAGATTGGAAGAGAAAATTAGATATGATAGGACTCGATAAGATAAAATCATTCAATCCAAAAAACTTACGAAATTCCATATTCGGAATGTATGTCTTATTATTGGATTAGTCGTATATTTATTCAATCTCGTAATTGTAAAAGGTAACGAGGCCCCTAGAATAGAAGCCAATGATAGCCCTTGCATAGAATCACGTTCAAGATTTATCCATCCTGGGCATTGGGTATCTTCTAAATCTTTTGTCCAAAACGTTAAATAACGAACATTAACTGCCCAATAGTAGAATCTAAGGTTCGGCAATGCCAAACCACCGTCTTTTTTTGATTTCTGTAAGTATTTTTTACTTAGTCTGGAATTTTTATTCTGCCATATATAAGATTTAGCAATAAAAATTGGTATCGTCTGAAATAAATACAAAAATTTAGGTAAGATAAACATTTTAATAGCATTGATTTGGCTGATTAAAGAGAAGGACATTGGTGACCATTTAGTAAACTGTTGTTTGATATGGTCAATTAAAGGCATAAAATTAGCTTTAAAAAATCCTTGTGTTTCTTGGTAATCTTAATACCTAAATAAGTAAAACATTCGGTAGTCAATCTGAATGGAAACTGTCCATAATTCGAAACTAAATTGTTTAATGGAAAAAGCTCACTCTAAGATTTATCCGGGTAAGGCTTTGTATTGTATCCAGGATAAGGGGGTGAAGAATGAGGGCCAGGGCAGTTTACTGTTCTGGATGTCAGATGTGGGAGGTCATGGAGTCTGAGTGCCCTCCAGACATCCACATCTGCACCAGGTGCGTCGAGATGGGGCTCCTAATGGACCGTGTTAGGAACCTGGAGCAGCAACTCGATGACCTCTGTCTGGTCAGGGAGAGCGAGGAGGTCATAGAGAGGAGTTATAGGGAGGTGGTCACTCCAAGACCACGGGAGGCAGACAACTGGGTCACAGTTAGGAAGGGCAATGGGCAGTGGCAGGGACTGGTGAGTACCCCGGTGGCTGTACACCTTGAAAATAAGTACTCATGTTTGAGTACGGTTGGGGGAGACAGCCTACCTGGGGGTAGCGACAGCGGCCGGGCCTCCGGCAAAAAGACCGGTCCTATTGCTCAGAAGGGTAAGGAAAAGAAGAGGAGGACAATAGTAATAGGGGACTCTATAGTCAGGGGGTCGGATAGGCGATTCTGTGGACGCAGTCAGGAGACCCGGATGGTAGTTTGCCTCCCTGGTGCCAGGGTCAGGGATGTGTCTGAACGTGTCCAAGATATCCTGAAATGGGAGGGAGAGGAGCCTGAGGTTGTGGTACATATAGGTACCAACGACATATGTAGAAAAAGAGAAGAGGTCCTGAAAGGAGAACTTAGGGAGTTAGGAAGAGAGTTAAGAAGAAGGACTGCAAAGGTAACAATCTCAGGTTTACTGCCTGTGTCACGCGACAGTGAGAGTAGGAATGGAGCGAGGTGGAGGATAAATGCGTGGATGAGGGACTGGTGCAGTGGGTATGGATTCAAGTTTCTGGATCATTGGGACCTCTTTTGGGGAAGGTGCGACCTGTACAGAAAGGACGGGTTGCACTTGAACTCGAGGGGGACCAATATCCTGGTGGGGAGATTTGCAAAGGCTACTGGGGAGACTTTAAACTAGAACGGTTGGGGGGAGGTACTCAAATAGGGAAAGCTAGCAGTCAGTGTGTGAGGCAGGAGGCAGAGAAGGGTAGCACTCTGACCCAAAATGTAGGGAAGAAAGAAGATAAAGACAATAAACAGAGAATAAGAGGCGGTGGGTTTCTTAAATGTGTATATTTTAATGCTAGGAGCATTGTAAGAAAGGTGGATGAACTTAGAGCCTGGATTGACACCTGGAAGTATGATGTTGTGGCGATCAGTGAAACATGGTTGCAGGAGGGCTGTGATTGGAAACGAAATATTCCAGGATTTCGTTGCTTCAGGTGTGATAGAATTGGAGGGGCAAGAGGTGGAGGTGTTGCATTGCTTGTCAGGGAAGATATTACAGCAGTGCTTTGGCAGGATAGATTAGAGGGCTCATGTAGGGAGGCTATTTGGGTGGAACTGAGAAATGGGAAAGGGGTAGCAACACTTATAGGGGTGTATTATAGACCGCCAAATGGGGAGCGAGAATTGGAAGAGCAAATATGTAAGGAGATCGCAGATATTAGTAGTAAGCACAAGGTAGTGATTGAGGGAGATTTCAATTTTCCACACATAGACTGGGAAATACATTCTGTAAATGGGCTGGATGATTTGGAGTTTGTAAAATGTGTGCAGGATAGTTTTTTGCAGCAATACATAGAGGTACCTACTAGAGAAGGGGCGGTGCTGGACCTCCTGTTAGGAAATGAGACAGGTCAGGTGGCAGAGGTATGCGTTGAGGAACAGTTCGGGTCCAGTGATCACAACACCATTAGTTTCAATATAATTATGGAGAGGGTCAGAACTGGACCTAGGGTTGAGATTTTTGATTGGAGAAAGGCTAACTTTGAGGAGATGCGAAAGGATTTAAAAGGAGTGAATTGGGACATTTTGTTTTATGGGAAAGATGTGGAAGAGAAATGGAGGACATTTAAAGGTGACATTTTAAGAGTACAGAATCTTTATGTCCCTGTTCGGTTGAAATGAAATAGTAAAAATCGGAAAGAGCCATGGTTTTCAAGGGAAATTGGACACGGTTTGGAAAAAGAGAGAGATCTACAATAATGATAGGCAGCATGGAGAAAATGAGGTGCTTGAGGAGTATAAAGAATGTAAAAAGAATCTTAAGAAAGAAATTAGAAAAGCTAAAAGAAGATATGAGGTTGCTTTGGCAAGTAAGGTGAAAGTAAATCCAAAGGGTTTCTACAGCTATATTAATAGCAAAAGGATAACAAGGGATAAAAATGGTCCATTAGGGAGTCAGAGTGGACAGCTATCTGCACAGCCAAAAGAGATGGGGGAGATATTGAACAATTTCTTTTCTTCGGTATTCACCAAGGAGAAGGATATTGAATTATGTGAGGCAAGGGAAACAAGTAGAGTAGCTATGGAAACTATGAGATTCAAAGAAGAGGAAGTACTGACACTTTTGAAAAATATAAAAGTGGATAAGTCTCCAGGTCCGGACAGGATATTCCCTAGGACATTGAGGGAAGTTAGTGTAGAAATAGCAGGGGCTATGACAGAAATATTTCAAATGTCATTAGAAACGGGAATAGTGCCGGAGGATTGGCGTACTGCGCATGTTGTTCCATTGTTTAAAAAGGTTCTAAGAGTAAACCTAGCAATTATAGACCTGTTAGTTTGACGTCAGTGGTGGGCAAATTAATGGAAAGGATACTTAGAGATAATATATATAAGCATCTGGATAAACAGGGTCTGATTAGGAACAGTCAACATGGATTTGTGCCTGGAAGGTCATGTTTGACTAATCTTCTTGAATTTTTTGAAGAGGTTACTCGGGAAATTGATGAGGGTAAAGCAGTGGATGTTGTATATATGGACTTCAGTAAGGCCTTTGACAAGGTTCCTCATGGAAGGTTGGTTAAGAAGGTTCAATTGTTGGGTATTAATGGTGGAGTAGCAAGATGGATTCAACAGTGGCTGAATGGGAGATGCCAGAGAGTAATGGTGGATGGCTGCTTGTCAGGTTGGAGGCCAGTGACTAGTGGGGTGCCACAGGGATCTGTGTTGGGTCTACTGTTGTTTGTCATGTACATCAATGATCTGGATGATGGTGTGGTAAATCAGATTAGTAAGTATGCAGATGATACTAAGATAGGTGGTGTTGTGGATAATGAAGTAGATTTTCAAAGTCTACAGAGAGATTTATGCCAGTTGGAAGAGTGGGCTGAAAGATGGCAGATGGAGTTTAATGCTGGTAAGTGTGAGGTACTACATCTTGGCAGGACAAATCAAAATAGGACGTACATGGTAAATGGTAGCGAATTGAGGAATGCAGTTGAACAGAGGGATCTAGGAATAACTGTGCACAGTTCCCTGAAGGTGGAATCTCATGTAGATAGGGTGGTAAAGAAAGCTTTTGGTGTGCTGGCCTTTATAAATCAGAGCATTGAGTATAGAAGTTGGGATGTAATGTTAAAATTGTACAAGGCATTGGTGAGGCCAATTCTGGAGTATGGTGTACAATTTTGGTCACCTAATTATAGGAAGGATATCAACAAAATAGAGAGAGTACAGAGGAGATTTACTAGAATATTGCCTGGGTTTCAGCAACTAAGTTACAGAGAAAGGTTGAACAAGTTAGGTCATTATTCTTTGGAGCGCAGAAGGTTAAGGGGGTACTTGATAGAGGTCTTTAAAATGATGAGAGGGATAGACAGAGTTGACGTGGATAAGCTTTTCCCACTGAGAGTAGGGAAGATTCAAACAAGAGGACATGACTTGAGAATTAAGGGACAGAAGTTTAGGGGTAACATGAGGGGGAACTTCTTTACTCAGAGAGTGGTAGCTGTGTGGAATGAGCTTCCAGTGGAGGTGGTGGAGGCAGGTTCGATTTTATCATTAAAAAATAAATTGGATAGTTATATGGACGGGAAAGGAATGGAGGGTTATGGTCTGAGTGCAGGTAGATGGGACTAGGGGAGAATACGTGTTCGGCACGGACTAGAAGGGCCGAGATGGCCTGTTTCCGTGCTGTAATTGTTATATGGTTATATTTAGTTTATAACCAGAAAAACTACTAAATTGATTAAGTAGTGCTACTATTGCCGGAATAGATTTCTCAGGATTAGAAATGAATAATAACAGATCATCTGCATAAAGAGATAGCTTATGTGTCTTATTCCCACGGACAATACCAAAAATATTAGGGGATTCCCTAATAGTTCCCTAATAGGCTAAAGGTTCCAAAGTAATATCAAACAGTAAAGGACTTAAAGGACAGCCCTGTCTAGTACCTCGAAAGTGCCTGAAAAAAGGGGATCTCTGATTATTGGTTAGTACAGAAGCCTGAGGTATATTATATATCAGCTTTATCCAAGAAATAAATTTTGGAACCAATCTTAAATTTTTTAAGTGTATTAAATAAGTATTCCCATGCTACTATCAAACGCCTTCTCGGCATCAAGTGAAATGACACATTCTGGAGTTTTATTTGACGCTGTATAGACGATATTCATTAACCTCTTAATGTTAAAGTATGAGTAACGATTTTTAATAAAACCTGTCTGATCTTCAGAAATAATTTGCGGTAAAATATTTTCCAATCTCATAGCTAATATTTTGGAAAGAATTTTGGAATCTACATTTAACAGTGATATAGGTCTATATGATGTCACTTCAGTAGGGTCTTTATCTTTTTTAAGAATTAAAGAAATAGATGCTTCATAAAAGGATTGTGGTAATCTATTCAATAAAAAGGATTCTTTAAAAACCTTGCATAGCCAGGGAGACAGTAACTTGAGAAATACTTAATAAAATTCTACTGTAAACCCATCTAAACCGGGAGCTTTACCAGAATTCATTGAGAGGATTGCTTTCTGTATTTCTTCCTCCGTGATGGGTTCGTCTACCAACAGAGACTTATTATGTAATACATTTGGCAAGTTCAGTTTCTTTAAAAACTCATGGATTATGTTGGGATTAGTAAGAAATTCTGATTGGTATAAGGAGGTATAAAATTCCTGAAATTAATTTCATCATGGTCTACAGTTAGTGTACCATCCTGTTCACTCACTTTAGTAATCTGACGTTTGGCCAACACCGCTTTCAACTGATTAACGAGTAATTTACCAGAATTTTTCGCCATGTATATAAAATTGACTTTTGGTTTTAAGTAGCTGGTTCTCAATCGGCGATACTAATAACGAATCATATCTCAATTGAAGTTCAACTATTCTTATAGAGCTCTAAACTAGGAGCTTTAGAATATTTTTTATCAATTTCTTTAATCTCATCAGCCAATATACGTATTTCATTTTGTGTTTGTTTTTTTGTGGAGTATGAAATAATTTGTCCACGAATATTTACCTTAAAAGCATCCCAGACTACACCATTGGATATTTCTTCAGTAGAATTTGTTAAGAAGAAAAAAGCAATCTGATCTTTAATACAATTAACAAAATTCAGATCTTGAAGCAAACTAGCAATTAAATCGCCATTGTTTAGCACTAAACTTGGAATCAGGTAGTTTGATTGATAGTTTCAATGGTGCATGATCAGAAATAGCAATTGCATCATACTCACATACAGTGACTGATGAAACTAGCCGAGAATCTATTATAAAGTCGTCAATCCTAGAGTAACTATGATATACATGAGAGAAAAAATAAAATTATTTGTCATTTGGGTGTAAGAATCTCCAGACTTCTAACATTCTACAGTCAAGTAAAAAAGAATTGATATTCTAGCTGATTTATTTGGAAGAACATGATCAGATGCAGATCTGTTCATCGAAAGGTTCAAACAACAGTTAAAATCTCCACCCATTATTAAAAAGTGTTCATTTAAATTAGGAAAGGATGCAATTAACTGTTTAAAAAACTCAGGGTGATCAATATTTGGTGCATAAACAATCACCATAGCAACATTTTGGTTATGAAGAACACCAGTAATCACCAAAAATCTACCATATGGATCATAAATTGTTTCATAATGAACAAATGGAATTGGGGAGTCAATGAAAATAGAGAATCCTTTCACCTTAGCCTGTGAATTTGAATGCAACTGCTGTCCTCTCCAAAACTTGAAAAATCGTTGATTGTCATCTTGCCTTACATGAGTTTCCTGAACAAAGATAATCTGAGCATTTAGTCTACGAATAACTTTTTTTTTTAAATGTCCTCTTAATGGGATGGTTCAAACCATTCTCACTCCATGAAAGGAAGTTAATAACTTTATCCATATCGTTTGTAAAAATCATAAGAAGGGTTAATTTCTTAAAGCATAATAGTTCATGATACTGGAAGAAGAAAAATCTAGGGCGGAGCCAGAAGTGACGATATTCCAGGCATTTTTGTAGTTCAAATTCTGCACAGATGAAAAAAGCTAAGCTAAAAGCAAAATACCCCTTCACCGCCCCCCCCCCCCCAATGCAGAAGCCCAAAACTGACCAGTAGACAGTCAGTATGCTACCTAATCTCTTCCCTACCCCCATCTCTCCTAACGACAGCACCCAACGTAAAAAGAAAGCATATTTGCCACTCAATAGCTAAAACAAAATTAATGTTATGGTTAAAAAAAGTACACGTTGGCAGTGAAACACAAGAGCCACGTCATATTATTTATCCAAGGTAAATCCTGCGTTCACTTAATTTGTCTAAAGACGGGAAAAAAAATTCCTTCAATTTTAAAAATAGAAAAACTAACAAAGAAAATCTTTAAAATTAATATATATATAATGCCATTACATTAAATTAACAGTATTTTAGAGGTAAAAGTTGTTGTTTGATACCATCATACTAAAATTCTAAAAAGTAGATTAAAAAAAGAAAAACAACGCATCCAGTTAAATTCTTAATCATTACAAAACAATATATTGTCAAAATAGGAAGAGTAAATTTCCAATTATAACTTAATCAGCTATCAATTGCTCCTGGTCGCAACTTCACCCGCATAAGCCTCCAGAAAGCTGGAAGAGTCTTGAGGATTGTTAAACAATCAAATGTTACATTAAAGAATCGTATACGCAGTCTAGCTGGATAAAGTGAGGCTGGGCGCAACTCTTTCTTAAACAACTCAGACATTACATTATGGAAAGACTTTCTTATTTCCAAAAGCTCGTAACTATAATCAGGAACAAACCAAAACTTGCATCTTTCATATTCAACCACGCCCAACTTTTTTGCTGCCTGGAAAATATTCTCCTTCATCTGCAAGAAGTGAAACCGAACAATCAAATGTCTCGGTTTATCTTGGGGACCAGATTTCTTCCGAATCCTGTGTGCGTTATCCAAAAATGGAAGATTTTCATTGTGCTCAATGTTGAAAGTCTCCTTTATCATTTTAGAAGCATATTTTACAACATTATCTCCTTCTTGACCTTCCGGCAAACCAACAATTCACAAATTCATTCGACGGCTTCTGTTTTCCGGATCCATATTTTTAATCTTGTATTGCTGGAGTGCCCGAGTATTTTCAATCATTCTCCGTTCCAGTTTTTCAATCTTCAAATTTCTCTCCTGGCCCAGGGTTCGCAAGATATCAATTTGTTCCTTCTGTTCACGAGATTCATCTTGTAACATAATCAGCTTGTCTTGAACTTCCTTTAATTTGCTCGAAATTCCTTTCACCATTTCTTCCAAACTGCAAAATCTTGTTTTAATTTCATTTTTCAGTTCATTGTTCATTTTCGATATTGCTTCTAAGATACTAGAGTCAGAAGCTGTGCCTTTCCCACGTTCCTTCCTTGGAGAAGCTCCTTTCCCTCTTGTCGCCATCCTTTACACGGTTAAAGCATACAAAAGTGTTATCAACACTTTAAGAAAAGTTAGACCGTGCCTTGAAGTCAAGTAATAACAAGTAACATTGAAAGAGTGGTAAGTAAAAATTAAAAGTGAAGGGAGCAAACAAATTTGCAACCTTTACAGCATGCCGCCACTAGGAGCCCTTCTTGTCTCCTTTCTGAAGGTATGTCCTTTTATTCTGAGGCTATGGCCTCTGGTTCTAGATTCTCCAACTAGTGGAAACATCCTTTCCACATCCACTCTATCCAGGCCTTTCACTATTCAGTAAATGTCAATGAGGAGTATCAGACTCAAAACGTTGACTGTGCTTCTCTTCCCACGGATGCTGGCTGACAGACCAGCTGAATGTTTCCAGCATTTTTTGTTCCACTTCTGATTTCCAGCACTTGCAGGGTTTAGATGTCCAAGAAGTGATGGGTTTATTTGTGTGTGTCTTGTCCTCAGCAAGCCGAGCAGGATAACGAGGTGCGGAGGAAGCAGGAGGAGATGGCAGCTCAGGACCCTGGAGATACCAGCCCACCCACCAGCAAGGGGCAGCAGGATGGCAAGGTGAGGCCTCTGACCACAAAGAGCCAGCAATCCACACTCCATTTACTGCAGGCAAAGATATTCTTCAAAACTAAAGGGATTGTTTAAGAATTGTCTGAGCTATAGGGGGAGTTCCTTGGAGCGCAGAAAATGAGGGGTAATCTTATATAGGTGTATAAAATCATGAGAGGAACAGATCGGGTAGATGCACAGAGTCTCGTGCCCAGAGTAGGGGAATCGAGAACCAGAGGACATAGGTTTAAGGTGAAGGGGGAAATATAGGAATCTGAGGGCTAACATTTTCACACAAAGGGTGGTTTGTGTATGGAACAAGCTGCCAGAGGAGGTAGTTGAGGCAGGGACTATCCCAACATTTAAGAAACAGTTACATGGATGGGACAGGTTTGGAGGGATATGGACCAAACGCAGGCAGGTGGGATTAGTGTAGCTGGGACATTGTTGGCCGATGTGGGCAAGTTGGGTCAAAGGGCCTGTTTCATTCTATGACTCTATGATTATGAAGGGTCTGTTTCCACACCGTACCACTCTATGACTCTATAACATAGAAGATAGAACAGTACAGCACAGGAACGGGCCCTTCGAACACAATGCCAAGTTAAACTGATCTCATCTGCCTGTCCATGATCCATATCCCTCAAACAGTGTTGGTAGTTGATTGATCTACTGTAGATCTCCCCCAGTCTGTAGGTGAGTGGTAGAATCTGGGGACAGCTGATGGTAACGTGCAAAGAATAAATCAGCATTAACTCTAGTTACTCCAGACTTGGTGGACCGAAGAGCCTGCTTCCATACTGTATGTGGGCTGAAGAGCCTGTTTCCATTGCTGTATGTCTCTGTGACCTAGCTGACTTCCATATTATTAACAACCAGTGATACAACACCAAGCGTCTATACTGACCCTGGTATGAACCTAATGTTAATCCAACTGGGTTGAAATTCCCAGCTGCAAAGAAACACACAACTCAATATGCTGTAATCCCGTGACCTTATGAAGGAGTGTGCCACTACTCAGAGTGTGTAGCATGTCTAATACACTGTCGAGACATACAGTGTGGAAAGCATTAAACATGTCACCACCATCGCACAGTTTTGCTTTTTGGAAAATTACTTATTTTGCAACTCTCTGTACAACCCTGGTAACTAAACTCTCAATTCCCCCCCCCCCCCCCCCAGCTTCCTACCATGAGGAATAAGGCTCCGCAAATGGACCTAATGGCTGAACTGAAGAAGAAGCAGCAGGGGAAGGAGAGGATGGTTTATGAGGGAAAGGACGGAGCGATTGAAGATATTATCACAGGTATTTGATCATGGGGGGCGTGGGGGAAAGTCACCAAACTACTGGACAGAAGTGTGAAAGATCACTACAGGTTCAATGGGTCAATGCTGCTTGTAGTGTCACGTGCAAACACAACATGAAATGATTTTCTTACAGGCAGTACTTTAAAGTTTTGTCATACCTAAGTAGCATCCCCGATTAGCAATGTGTACAGAAACAGTCCACTGAGCCCACCTGCAAGAGGTGCCATGTTTTGGCGGCATTTTCAAAGTCCAGTCCGCACTCTAGGTCTTATGAGCGGTGCCCGATCCAGGCGAGCCCCAGGCTGCTGCAGGGCCTCCAGCCATCGCCTTCCTTGGACGTGTGGATTGATTGATGACCCAATGTCCCTCTCCTCACTCGTCAACGTTTGTGCCCCGGGTGTGCCTCCCGCAGCCGATCTTGAAGCCAGACCCCGGTCCCTCTCATCATGGTCTTCAGGGGATGAGCAGGGCAGGCTCTGTGGCCTCCTCCCTACAGGCCATGGCAGGCTGGGGACTTCTGGTTCATTGGTTTCATGGGTTCATGAAATATATGTCTTTCTGCCGAATACATTTATTAAGTAAATCTTCCTAAATGAAAACAATGTTGCAGTGTATTGCAATGGGCGGAGAATGTGTTTTCTTATTCCATCAAAAGATAGATTGGTTAATCGAGGGTGCGTACCCTAATAAGTCAATGGTATTGTACAAAAACTTAATAACAAGAACATTAATAAATTCAGGAATGCGGTGGCACGGTGGTAGTGTTGCTGCCTTACAGTGCCAGAGACTCAAGTTCGATCCTGACTACAGAGTATGGAGTTTGTACATTCTCCTCGTGACCACGTGGGTTTTCTCTGGGTGCTCCGATTTCTTCCCACATACCAAAGAATTACAGGTTTGTAGGTTAATTGGCCGATAAAATTGTAAATTGTCCCTAATGTGTGTAGGAGAGATTTACTGTACGGGGGGATCGCTGGTCGGCACGGACCCGGTGGACCGAAGGGCCTGTTTCCGCGCTGTATCTTTAAACTAAACTAAACTAAAATAAACTAAACTTATCTAACAAATAAAACAATGGAAATCCGTGCTAGCTTTGAGATAAAGTGACAGCAGTTCTTTCTAACAGCTTTTTCCCATTGTCAGGGTATGGAGCACAAGAGCATAGGTATAAGGCGAGAGGAAGATGTATTAAAGGGGACCTGAGGGGTTTATACAGAGAAAGATTATTGTCTGGAATATGCTGCTAAAGGAAATTGTAGAACCAAGTACAATCACAATATTTAAGCGACACTGAAGTCAAACACTTAAAAAGGAAGGAATGAGATCCTAATGTGTGCAAATGTAACTAAGAATGGGGGAAAAGGTCAGTGTGGATGTGGGAGGCAGAATGACGATGGCAGCAAGGCCAGTTTGGTTTTCATTGAACTCTCTCCACCTAAAGAGTGGTTGGTGGTGAACAATTGGAGCTCCCAAGACTTGGTCAGTGGATTCATTCAATGGAATATCAACAGAGCAGAGGCTACAATCTCATTGAATGGTGGTATAGGGCGCAGGGGTAAATGTCCTGGGCCAATTTATTGCAACTGTATTGGTCATTGAGGAACTGATTGGGCAGAATGAAGCCTTTTCCAGCCAGTGGCAGTATTGATTGTGGAAGAGCACTCCGTCTTGATATGATTATTTAATAAGAACAAATTGGATGTTGTCAAGCTGGAAAAGGTTCAGAGAAGATTAACGAGGACATTACTCAGACTCGAGGGTCTGAACTACAGGGGGAGGTTGAGTAGGCTGGGACTCGATTTCTTGGAGTGCAGGAGGATGAGGGGTGATGTTATAGAAGTGTATAAATCGGGTGGATGCACAGTCTCTTGCCCAGAGTAGGTGAATTGAGGACCAGAGGACATAGATTTATGGTGAAGGAGAAAAGATCTGGAATCTGAGGGGTAACTTTTTCACATAGATGGTGGATGTATGGAACGAGATACCGGAGGAGGTAGTTGAGGCAGGGACTATTGCAATGTTTAAGAAGCAATTACACAGGTACATGGATAGAGGAGATATGGGCCAAACGCAGGTAGGTGGGATGAGTGTAGATGGGACATGTTGGTCAGCGTGGGCAAGCTGGTCCGATGGGCCTGTTTCCACACTGTATGACCATGACTCTATGGCTACAATCAGGGATGTAATTGTAGGACAGGATACAGAAAAAATAATGATATTTACAATTTCTTTAAAAACTGGAGTGAGCCATGAAGGAAGCAAAGACAACATTTTCTTTCTGTCCATCACCGCTGCAGTTGTACAGTTTGGGCACCTTGTTGGGAGCATTTCTGGCTGTGTTGTCACAATTTACTTTCATCAGTTTAAGAGCTGAAACATCATGGACAATAACTCTGCAAATCCCCTCACAGCGAAGGGTTCAGAAAGTGGAGTCTTAACTAAACCTCTGACCATTCACATAGAGAATATTTTAACAAGTATTTTACGCGATGGCGCTGCGGTAGAGTTGCTGCCTTACAGCGCTTGCAGCACCAGAGACCCAGGTTTGATCCCGACTACGGGTGCTGTCTGTACAGAATTAGTAAGATTAAATGAGAATTTACCAGTTCGAAGTTTGATCATTATTTTATGAGGAGTACGTTGAGGGAATACGTGAAGAACCCTGCCAGGACGCATGCGTGTCATTCTTCAAAGCAGCGGTGTGAAATCACAGATAACTGTAATGACTGAACATAGTAAGATTAGAGAAGAAAATACCAGTTGAGTATATGATCAAGGGTGGGAGCGGAGGGCACGTATTCCCTCAACGTACTCCTCATAAAATAATGATCAAACTTCGAACTGGTAAGTTCTCGTTTAATCTTACTATTTTACTTCGGAGTCACGTGAGTGACTACGTGAAGATTTCAAAGCTCTGTGATTTCATGCCGTGGAAACGAGTCCATGCATCACATCTGCCTTAATTGACTGTGGGAGGAATTGTGTTAACATGTTTAGACATGAATCCAACATTGAAATCCATGATAAATTATTAACAACAATTATAGCCCCTATATATGGGGTGAAATTATATTACAGAACTTAAAATTGATTCTGCAAAGTTCCAGGTTTAACTACTGGTTTGTGGTAGAATAGTTAGAACATTTTCCCCTTATCCATCCTGCTGTCTCGAGGATTTGGTCCATTGGTAATTTCAGTTCCATAGCTGCTGATGTAGCTGCAGCCCTGGTGGAATAAGATTTGAATATGTTAGTATCCACCCCAGCTGTTGTTAAAACCTGTTTCAGCCATCTGGAAATAGTTTGAACCGACACTTTTTTGTGGGTTGTTTGTGGCTGATTAGTAGTGTCATCTCATAGCCTCAGATGTTTTTGGTGTTCTCCATATATAACAATAATTGTCTTATTATACAGAGACGATATCTGTAGGGTAATCCCTAAATTCTATTTTGAGGCCTGATGATCCTGGTCTGTTCTGTTTGACTAATTCGTAATATGAAACGTTATATTCCTGTTGAAGAAGTCATATAGTACAGCCTTAACTTATGTACGACTGTACCCTTAGTGCCGTGACCAAAGCCATCAGCATGACTGTTTTGTGCGTCAGTCTTTGCAGGGACAGAGCTGTTGCTGGAGACCAATTCCTTAGCAACGTTAGGGCAATACTCATATCCCATTTTAGAGAGTACCTGGTTCTTGGGGGATTGATATTAAAAATTCCCCTCATAAGTTTGGTTACCAGGGGTGAGTCCCAACAGAATGACGCTCTGATCCTTGCCATAGATATGTTGAAAGGGCACTTCTGGCGCAGTTAATGGCACTGTAACTGAGCCCCTCATCATAATGGAGGCCTGCCAGGAATTCCAGAACAAACGTTATGTTCATCGAACTGTAGGTGATGTTGTTTCTGTGACAATATATCCCCCATTTCCTGATGTATACCAGATATAGTTTTTTGGTGGACTGTCTGTGGCCCGCTGAGATAATGTTCAATGTTCGGTCCGCCAGTCCCAGTTGCAGTAGAGGTTTCTTTAGACTCTACAAATTGATAGGTCTGTTGTATTTGACATGGATGGGTTCCCCTGTTACGGGATGAACCAATAATCTGGTTGTTTCAGGATGGTGATACATGGTTAAAACCCGTGTCGAGTATCACAGGGAACCATGGTTAAGTAGGCCAATCGGCACTACCAATTAACAGACGCCGAGTCTTGTTGTATTTTTTGTAATACCCAACTGATGATGCAGAAAAGGAGGGAATGCGTAGATAAACAATTGCCCCCTCAATGCAGTGAAAAGCATCTGTCCCTGCTGTCCCAGGGTCTGGTTCCCAAGAAACACAGTTTGGTAACTGGTGATTAAATCTTATTTTATTGAATTTGCGTGACCTGATGTCTGTCACTGAATTTTGGGTTACCTGGTAGGTAAGTAGCTGATATTCAAATATTTCTCTGGATACACCATTACCAAATTGTATTAGTCAGATTGTCACTCTGTAGTCTAACATGCTGGTGATTTATCCCAGAGCAATATGACTTTAGGCCATAGAACGCACCCCACATTTCCAGGTAGTTTATGCCCAGTGTCTGTGATAATGATGCCTCCTGTGCCTCCTCTACCTGGTAGAGGAGCCTCCTGTGCCTCCTCTACCTCCACAGATGGAGATGGAATTGGTAGTACCCCAACCAAGTGCACTGGCATCAGTTTGTAGCACCACTAAGGGTTTGCTGATAACGATAGGGTTGGAACAATGCCGAATGTTATCCCTCCACCATTTTAATTCCATAAACGTTGATTGGTGGCTTATTGGTCTGTCGAAATTACCAGTATTAACTTTGAGTGTTTGTATTTTTGCCATTTGTAGATTTTTGGTAATACAAAGGTCCAAATTGTGTGGCTGGAAAGGCAGACACTATATGCCAATTACCCTTGCTACCAATCTGATAGACGGTTCACTGATGTCAGTGGGGTTGTTGCAGGCCTCAGTTAAGACTGTAGCCTTGTCCTTTGGTAAAGTCACCGACATGTGAGCTGTCAATAGTGAACCCCAAATAATCCATTATGTTGGTAGGCGTTAGTTTAGATTTAACTGGATGGATGATAACCCCAGTTTTCACCCAATTGTATGGTGGCTGTTACAGCTAGTTTGGCCAACTCCAAAGTTATGCCCACAATTAGTATGATCATATGATTATGTATTTGGTAGAGCTCTATACTGCCAGAGCTGCCCCATCCAGTTGAATTTTTTAAAAATAACGTTTGTGATCAGTCCGTGTAGGCACTGAATAGTAAGCATCTTTTAAGTCGATGCTAGCCATGGAGTAGCCTTTGGAAATCAGTTCTTTAGCAGTTACCAGTTCCCATTTTGTACTGAATATATAGTACAATGTATTCAATTTGGTCAATTCGATGATGATGCGACTGTCACCATCTATTTTGTTTTTGGTAAAGATATAAGACACAAATTCCAGCCAATCGTGTTGCACAATTCAATGGTATATCCCTGGATACTGCTTAGGTCTGTAGTTGATATACCCCATGTATCCAAAAGAGTGTAATCTCCCACCAATATGTGTATTATCCACTCTTCCTATAATTTGTAAGGGACCAGACCCACCTACCTCCATTGTTACCAGTGGAAGTTTGCTTCTTCTGTGTAGTCTACGTGGAGGTTGAGGCGCCGGTGTCTGGGTTTGTTTTTGGGTTGGGGGTTTGCGCATCTTCCAGGAAGGCCGGTCGGGGCTATGATCTGAAAGACCGCTGTCCTGTATGCCTGGCCTTTGAGCTTTCACCAGCTTCTCTTGTTCTGCTGGTGGGTGCATAAGGGTGCTGTCTTTGGCTGTAGGAGATCCTTAATGTTGTCGCCTTTATGAGCCCCAAAGTTTTTCTAAGTCCTGCTCCGACATGTTTCCAGATGCTATTTCCACGACTGGAACATTCAGGGATACGCAGTTTCCTGGTCCCAAGTATTTTTGCAGTGGTATCCATCGTGGTCTGGCTGTATGTATTTGGACACCATGACCAGTAGTTTTGCCTTCCTGCACCCCCTGCACACTTGTAGTTTTGTTCGTCAAAACCCCTCTTCAGGGTCAGCCCAGAATTGACCCCCCAGTACTCCCCTCTGACGAGGGAGATGCACTGTGCAGCCCTACGTAAGGTGCTGCTGTGGGTGTTTTTTATATCCCCACGGTGACTAGACTCCATCTCCCGGAGTCTGTCATGTTGGAGCTTTTGCTCCATAAGCCGCTCCAACCGGCTCCAGCGCTCACAGTCGCCGGCCGCTCGCGGCTGCTCAAAGTCGGACTCATCAGTCAACGACTCTTTTGATTTTCTTCTTGCCTTCCCGCCCAGAAGCAGTGTTTAATCTGGCCGGTGCGGGGGCGATGTCGGGCACAGCTGTTCCCTTACGGGTGATTCCTGTGCCGCCGGCCGCTGCTGGCGTCCGCAACTCCGCGGTCTTCCTCCGCCAGCTTTGTCGCAGCTCTGGTCGACTTCTTTGCCTTGTGCATGTTTCCCCACCTGTAGAACAGTATGGGAACAATAAAGACCGCAGTATCACTTACCTGCAGGTCCAGGCTTAAAATTTGCCGTTATGGGGGAACGTCCTTCTACCCCTCCTCCTGCCGTTTTGACAAAGCCAACGGCTCCATTCTGTATAGTCTCCCGCCCAGCCATGGTGTTTAATCTGGCCGGTGCGGGAGCGAAGTCGGGCACAGCTGTTCCCTTACGGGTGATTCCTGTGCCGCCTGCCGTTGTTTGCACAGCTCTCCATGTTTCCCCACCTGTGAAACAGTATGGGGAGAATAAATACCGCAGTTTCACTTACCTGCAGGTCCAGGTTTAAACTGTCGCTACGGGGGAACGTCGTTCCACCCCGCCTCCTGCCGTTTCGACTTGTCAAAGTCGACGGCCCCATTCTGAATAGTCTCCTGCCCGGCCGTGGTGTTCTGGCCGGCGCGGGACCAAAAGTCGGCACAGCTGATCCCACTTACGGGGCTTGTGCCTTCAGCTGCTGCTGGCTCCCGCAACTTCGCGGTCCTCCCCAGCCAGCTTCACTCGCAGCACTTGTGGACACTATTTTGTCCAGCTTCCCCCCTGTGTAAAACAGCGCGGGGAACAAAAAACTACCGCAGAGTAAGTCACTTACCTGCAGGTCGCGGTTTCAAACTTACCGCTGCGGGGGAACGCTCCACCCCGTCTGTCGTTTCGCAAGCGTGAAAGCGATATGGCACGCATGCGTTCTGGCGGGGTTCTTCACGTAGTCACTCACGTGACTCCGAAGTAAAATAGTATGTTTTCCCTGTGACCTGCGTGGGTTTTTTCCGAGATCTTCGGTTTCTTCCCATGCTCCATAGACGTACAGGTTTGTAGGTTAATTGGCTTGGGTTTGTATATGTGGTATAAGTGTAAATTCTCCCTTGTGTGTAGGCTTGTGTTCATGTGCAGGGATCGCTGGTGGGTGTGGACTCTGTGGGCCTTTTTCCGCGCTGTATCTCTAAACTAAAAACTAAACTAAACTAAAAAAAATAAGGGTAGCATGGTAGTGCAGCTGTAGAGTTACAGCTTCAGAGTCTCGCGTTCCATCCTGACTACGGTTACTGTCTTTAAGGAGTTTGTACGTTACCTCTGTGACCGTGTGGGATTTCTCCGGGTGCTCCGGTTTCCTCCCACACTCCAAAAATGTACAGGTTTGTATGTCATTTGGCTCGGTATAATTGTAAATTGTCCCTAATGTGTATAGGATAGTGATAGTGTAGGGGGATTGCTGGTCGGCACGGACTCGGTGGGCTCGAAGGACCTGTTTCCGTGCAGTATCTCTAAACTAAACTGCTGAACTATTAAAACGAATCATAATCATCATAATCATACTTTATTAGCCAAGTATGTTTTGCAACATATGAGGAATTTGTTTTGCCTGTACTAATAAAAAGCATGAGAACGCACAAAATACATTTTAACATAAACATCCACCGCAGTGACTCCTCCGCATTCCACACTGTGATGGAAGGCGAAAAAAAGTTCAATCTCTCCCTTCTTTGTCCTCCAGTGGTCGGGGGCCTCTAAGCTATAGTTGATGGGACGATCTTACTCCCGTAGTCGGTGGCGAGCCTCTTCATTGGGGCGATCAAGCTCCTGCATCGGGGGGATGTCAGCTCCCTGCGCCGGACGATCTGATCCCAGGTCGGGGCTTGTTGAACGTCATGCGGCTTTTGGAGCCTCCGACATCGGTCTCTTAACCGGGACTGCGAGCTCCTGATGTTAAAGTCCGCAGGCCGTGGCTGGAGCGTCAATCCCAGGCAAGGGATTGGCTCCGATGTTAAGTCCACATCGGGGCACAAAGTCAGTCCCGAGCAAGGCCTCCAGCTCCACAATGTTAGGCCGTAGAGCGACCGGAGATACGACCCAGAAAACAATCATATCTACGGCAAGGTGAGAGATTGAAAAAAAGTTTCCCCCGACCCCCTCCTCCAACCCCCACATAAAACAAACCAGAGAACATTAATACAAACTTTTTAAACACACTAATAATAACAAAAAAAAGACAAAAGGACAGACAGGCTGTTGGCGAGGCTGCCATCGAAGCGCCACCCGGTGGTAAAATCATCTTTAAAGTCCTTATCTTTCGGTGTGCCAGTTGGTATTGATTTGCGTTTAATGCTGGATGGAATGAATATTGAGATGTATTATTAACCAAGAGAACCCACAATCTCTTCCCACGACATTATCTTATTCAACTGTCAGGCAGGTGGGGCATTGCACTGCAACAGATAGCTCCATTTCTACATTTCTGGACAATTACAAAGCAGCGGTGCCCAAAGGAGAGGGGTTCCCACAGGAAGGTGCCCACAGGAGGGTGGTGCCCACAGGGTGGTGCCCACGGGAGGGTGCCCACAGGGTGGTGCCCACAGGAGGATGCCCACAGGGTGGTGCCCACAGGTGGGTGCCCACAAGAGGGAGGTGCCCACAGGGTGGTGCCCACAGGAGGGTGGTGCCCACAGGGTGGTGCCCACAGGAAGGTGCCCACAGGTGGGTGCCCACAGGAGGGTGCCCACAGGAGGGTGGTGCCCACGGGAGGGTGCCCACAGGTGGGTTCCCACAGGAGGGTGGTGCCCACAGGAGGGTGCCCACAGGGTGGTGCCCACGGGAGGGTGCCCACAGGTGGGTGCCCACAGGAGGGTGGTGCCCACGGGAGGGTGCCCACAGGAGGGTGGTGCCCACGGGAGGGTGCCCACAGGTGGGTTCCCACAGGTGGGTGCCCACAGGAGGGTGGTGCCCACAGGGTGGTGGTGCCCACAGGAGGGTTCCCACAGGAAGGTGCCCACAGGGTGGTGCCCACAGGAGGGTGGTGCCACAGGAGGGTGCCCACAGGGTGGTGCCCACAGGTGGGTGCCCACAAGAGGGAGGTGCCCACAGGGTGGTGCCCACAGGAGGGTGCCCACAGGGTGGTGCCCACAGGGTGGTGCCCACAGGAGGGTGCCCACAGGAGGGTGCCCACAGGGTGGTGCCCACAGGGTGGTGCCCACAGGGTGGTGCCCACAGGAGGGTGCCCACAGGGTGGTGCCCACAGGGTGGTGCCCACAGGAGGGTGCCCACAGGAGGGTGCCCACAGGGTGGTGCCCACATGAGGGTAGTGTCCACAGGGTGGTGCCCACAGGGTGGTGCCCACAGGAGGGTGGTGCCCACAGTAGAGGTGGTGCCCACAGGGTGGTGGGGTGCCCACAGGAGGGTGCCCACAGTGCCCACAGGGTGGTGCCCACAGGTAGGGTGCCCACAGTGGTGCCCACATGAGGGTGCCCACAGGGTGGTGCCCACAGGAGGGTAGTGCCCACAGGGTGGTGCCCACAGGGTGGTGCCCACAGGAGGGTGCCCACATGAGGGTAGTGCCCACAGGAGGGTGCCCACAGGGTGGTGCCCACAGGAGGGTGCCCACAGGGTGGTGCCCACAGGGTGGTGCCCACATGAGGGTGGTGCCCACAGGAGGGTGCCCACAGGGTGGTGCCCACATGAGGGTAGTGCCCACAGGAGGGTGCCCACAGGAGGGTGCCCACAGGGTGGTGCCCACATGAGGGTGGTGCCCACAGGAGGGTGCCCACAGGAGGGTGCCCACAGGAGGGTGCCCACAGGGTGGTGCCCACAGGAGGGTGCCCACAGGGTGGTGCCCACAGGGTGGTGCCCAGGGCAGGGACATATCTCCTTTGCCACCATCAACATAGTGACGTTATGGCCACCGGATGGTTGTGTGAAGAATGCCAGCATGCAAACTCCTCACTGTTGTAACAGAATTATTGTCACAAACTTGTGGGCTGAGAATAAGTCTCACTCAGTGATGGATCAGTTTAGCTGAAAACGGCCTTTGCAACTCTCACTGTCTGCCTTTGCTCTTGTCTCTTCCCCTCCTGCCTCCTGCCTTTTGCCTCTACCCTTTTTCTCTTCTTTTAAACCCACCTCCCTCTTCTTCATTACTGTTTCTAAATATTAATCTGCTTCAAAATCTTGTTCTTCATCTTTTCTCTCTCGCTCATTCTATCTCTCTCACCCCCCCCCCCCCATCATGCTACTCCCCCTCTCCCACCTCTCCCCCTCTCCTTCCTCCTGCTCCTCCCCACCACTCCTCACTGCCCCTCCTGCTCCCCTCTCCCACCACTGCCTCCCTACCTCTCCTCCCTCTCCCCCTGCCTTTCCCTCCTGCTCCTCCCTCCCACCACTCATCCCCCTCCTGCTCCACCACTGCCACCCTCTCCCCCCTCTCCCCCTCCCACCACTCCTCCCCTCCTGCTTCACCTCTGCTACCCTCTCCCCCTCCCCCCTCTCCTCCTCCCACTACTCCCCCTCCTGCTCCACCTCTGCCACCCTCTCCCCCTCCCACTACTCCCCCCTCCTGCTCCACCTCTGCCACCATCTCCCCCCTCTCCCCCTCCCACCACTCCTCCCCCTCCTGCTCCACCTCTGCCACCATTTCCCCCCTCTCCCCCTCCCACCACTCCTCCCCCTCCTGCTCCACCTCTGCCACCCTCTCCCCCTCTCTCCCCTCTCCCCCTCTCTCCACTCTCCCCCCTCCCCCTCTCCCCCCTCTGCCCCTCCCACCATTCCCCCCCCCCACCTCCTGCTCCACCTCTGCCACCCTCTCCCCCCTCTCCCCCTCCCACCACTCCCCCTCCTCCTGCTCCACATCTGCCACCCTCTCCCCCCCCTCGCCCCCCCCTCCCGCTCCCCCTCTTCGTGTCCCCTCTCGCTGGACCACGTCTGGGCAGCATTGAAGACTGTTCCCTTCACAGCACGGACTGGCAAACGCTCGTCTCGACTCTTGTACGATGCCTCGTTTACTGACGACAGCCCACCGTAGTGGCCTCCGTACCATCACTGGTAACTCAGCTGTTCTGTTATCACATCCAGTCCCATTGCATCAGGGGCTGAGATCATCCAGTCATCACATCCTGCATGTAAACGCAACAAGCCATTTCACTACTGAGGTCCACACAGTCAATCCAATGAAATTACTGTGGTACTCTTCAGCTGATTTCATGTTAGATCAACCTATCATCACAAGTCCTATCAAACTACGACAATAGGCCTAAATACCTCATGAAGTCATTGTGTGTTTACCATAATATCAAAAAAAATCATCCTAGAGTTGCACACTAGACACAGATTAGTATGGATGTCAGAGGCTATGGGGAGAAGGCAAGAGAATGGGGTTAGGAGGGAGAGATAGATCAGCCACGATTGAATAGCGGAGTAGACTTGATGGGGTGAATCGTCTTATACTATTCCTTTCACTTATGAACATGAATCATATTTGTATTAATTAAAACAATTGTGTTTTAGAGGGATATGGGTCAGACGTAGGCAGATGGGACTAGTGTAGTTGGTCAGCATGTTGGGCTGAAGGGCCTGTTTCCACGCTGTATGACTCTAACATTTCACTGACAGAAATAGTTTAATGATTTACTTAATTTTAGTTTAGTTTAGAGATACAACGTGGAAACAGGCCCTTCGGCCCACCGAGTCTACACCCACCAACAATCACCCATACACTAGTTCTACCCTCCAGTCAAGGGACAATTGACAGAAGCCAATTAACCTATTAAGCCTTGCTGTTTGTGGTTACCTAACAACAGGATTGCTCCTTATTTGAAAAGCAGATTATTTGCCAATTGCAGGGGAGGAAAGGTCAGCACTAGGGAATGGTAAACCACAGGAGAACCTTGTATTTATTTTCATGATCTCCGGACAACCAGAAGTGCTTTCAGTACATGTACATTCCTTGGGCTTGCATTTACTGTTTATAATGTTAAAATGCAGGCGGCTGATCAGTGCACAGGAAGGTTCCATGCAGGGAAATGTAGTAAAAGGCCAGAAATCCCAGCACACATTTTAAAAATGAGTCACCTCCTGGGCCTTCTGTGTGTCCAACAACATCTGCTCAAGGCTTTTCAGTATTTATGAGGCTGATGGTGACAGAATTCCACACACCTTGAAGTTGACTCTTGCTTCATCATTGTTTAAGCAGGGGGGGGGGGGGGGGGAAGCTAGACTTATTCATGTTTCTGCTAGGGAGTTAGTAACATCCATTATATTTGGCCACGTCTCCTCAGGTGCTGTCTGTGTGGAGTTTGCACACTCTCTCTGTATGGGTTTCACCCAGGTGCTCTGGTTTCTCCTTGCCTCCCCAAAACGTGGGTTGGTTGGTGAATTGGTCTCTGTAAACTGTCCCTGGTGTGTAGGTGAGGGGTGGAGTCTAGTGAAGGGTAGGTGGGGAGGGGTTGGTGAGAATAAGGGCAGAGAAACAGGGATGAGGATGGGATCAGTGCCAAAGTAGGTGGTTTGGTGGCTGAAGGGCCTGTTTCCATGCAGCATTACTCTGTGACTCTTTGTTACAGAGTCGGGGAGCTAGGCGAGTGGGAAGCCTTACTCCAGTTCAAGCCAGCAGCTTCAGAAGAGAAAGGGGAACTGTATAAGAAAGGGACAAGTTGTGATGAGATTACTAAGTACATTTCAGCTGGTGACCTGACCAGGTGAAGCATCCAACAAGTGGTGCAAGGACTGAAGACCTCATTCTGGAGACAATGAATGGAGAGCAGAATTATTCCCTGCTGAAATAGCTCTGTGTTTGTTTGCAAAACCCCCACGTAAGATCCTGTAGGTCAAGCATTTTGCAATTTGCTCAATAATAGAAGAATGTGAATCTCAGGACCTGTTAGAAGACTGCTGGGTCTCAATACATAGGATCAGTAAAGCAGGCAGCTGACAGGACTAGGCAGTACAGAAACAAGCCCTTTCACCCAAATCATCCACAACAACTAAGATCCCCTATCTAATCTAGTCCCATTTGCCCGTGTTTGGTCTATTTCCCTCTAAGCCTTTCTATCCATATACTTGTCCAATTGTCTTCAAATGTTATAGTTTCTACCTCAACTACCCCCACTGGCAGCATAGGATCCTTTCTGGTAAATGTTGCCCCTCAGGTTAGACATAGACATAGAAAATAGGTGTAGGAGGAGGCCATTCGGCCCTTTGAGCCAGCGCCGCCATTCACTGTGATCATGGCTGATCGTCCCCAATCAATAACCCGTGCCTAACTTCTCCCCATATCCCTTGATTCCACCTGCCCCTAGAGCTCTATCTAACTCTCTCTTAAATCCATCCGGTGATTTGGCCTCCACTGCTCCCTGTGGCAGGGAATTCCACAAATTTACAACTCTCTGGGTGAAAAAGTTTATTCTCACCTCAGGCTTAAATGACCTCCCCTTTATTCTAAGACTGTGGCCCCCTGATTCTGGACTCGCCCAACATTGATTAGTATTCAATCTTTCCCCTCCCACCTTAAACCTATGTCCTCTGGTTCTTGATTCTCCTTTTCTGGGTAATCACCCTATGTATGCCCCGATTTTATACATGGCCTGTAAGATCACCCCTCAGCCTCCTTTTGCTCCAAGGATTGCAGGGAATTGTCTTCAGACTGCAGCCTGTGGACAACACGGCAAATGTTTTCTCCCTCCCTTTTTAGACATTGGTCTAACGTGCTTTTAGAACATAGAACAGTACAACACAAGAACAGGCCCTTCAGCCCACAATGTCTGTGCCAAACATGATGCTGAAACCAACCATAATGCTGAAACTGTTATCTGCCTGCACACATAACCCTATTCCCTCCATCACCTGTATATCCATGTGCCTCCTAAATGCCACTCCTGCATCCACCTCATCTGCCTTGATGCCATTCATTTCAATAGTTCAAGAGTTGGCATGGTTATCACATCAATCACTGTTTGCACATTTTCTGACTAAGGAACAAATAGAATTTAAGACGTCTATAAAACTGCCATCTCTTCATTAGGCAGGGATGGTGTGAGATGTGATATTTGATCCACCCTTCACCAACTGAACACTGATGCTCACAGGTCATGTCTGAATGGCAGTTACCTTGCATCACCTTGTGTTTATTCCACCATATTTAATCAGGTGCTACTTGTATGGGTGCCTTTGTGGATTGCTGTGTTTGGCGGCGATGTTTTGTAACTCTCTGTGGTTTCTGCTTCTGATGCTGTGTTTCTGCTGCCTGCCTGCCTGCCTGCCTGCCTGCCTGCCTGCCTGCCTGCCTGCCTGCCTGCCTGCCAGCCACTCTGTGCCGTTGCCTGTCGCTGGGGCTGCTACTGTCGCCGGCTTTGCTTCCCGCCTCTGTGTGCTGCTTGTCCTCTCTCTGCTCTCCCCTCTCGCTGCCTGCAGCCCACCCAGCTGGGCACTCCAGGTAAGCTGCACCCTCTGTCACTGTACTGTATCTGTGACCGCAAAGTAGACAAAACATTAGCTCTGGAATCCCAGCCAGTCTCTTCACTTCATCAGAACTGGACATGTATCAGATGGGCCGTCAGACTTCAGCATGGATCACACACTGGGATTGGGGCGATGTGTATTAGTGGTGGATCTTGGTGGGTTTGGTGCTGATAGTGAGTTTCTGTTGGGATGGGGCATGTGTGTTGAGGAATGAGCCATGTATGTCAGCATGGGAGCTGGGTCGTGGGCATGGAGCTGAGGATTGATCATGGACATGGGTATAGTTTAGTTTAGTTTAGAGGTATAGCTCAGAAATAGATTGTTCGGCCCACCGAGTTCACACCGGCCAGCGATCCCTGCACACTAACATTATTCTACACTCACTAGGGATAATTTACAATTATACCAAAGCCAAGTAACCTACAAACCTGTACGTTTTTTGGAGTGTGGGAGGAAAATGGAGCACCCAAAACTGGGGAGAACGTACAAACTCTGTACACTGCACCCATAGTCAGGATTGAACCCAGCTCTGGAGCTGTGAGGCAGCAACTCTACCGCCACCTTGCTGCGTGCCATGCTGGTTGTTGAGAATAAATTACATAGAACATAGAAAAGCACAGCACAGGAATCGGCCTCTCAGCCCACAATGTTGGTGCCAAGATAAATTAATCTCATCTACCTGCACGCGACCCATCTCTCTCCATTCCTTGCATATCCATGTGCCTATCTAAAAGCCTCTTAAACACCCTATCATATCAGCCTCCATCACTGCCCTTGGCAGCACGCTCCAGGCACTCAACACTCTTTGGGCGACATGGAGATGCAGCGGTAGAGTTGCTGCCTCACAGCGCCAGAGACCCGAGTTCCTTCCTGACTACGGGTGCTGTCTGGATGGAGTTTGTATGTTCCCCCGTGAACTGCATGGGTTTTCTCCAGGTGCTCCAGTTTCCTCCCACACTCCAAAGACGTACAGTGTTTATATGCTACAGGTGCACAACCTTTTATCCGAAAGCCTTGGGACCAGACACTTCTCGGATTTCGGAATTTTTCGGATTTCCGAATGGAAGATTTTTAGCGTAGATTAGGTAGGTAGCGCGGGCGGCTTGAAATGTCTGGAGCGGCTGCCTCCCCCCCGGAGACCGGGGAATCATTGTAAATCATTGCTTAAATGTTAGTCAGTTAGTTTGGAGGGATCTTATGTGGTGGGGGGGGGGGGGGGGTGAAGGGGGAAACTTTAATTCTTAGTCCCCTACCTGGTCGGAGAGGCGGGGAGTGGGCAATGCCTTACCGGGTCGCCGTGCAGTAAGCTCCGGAGCGCTGTGGCCGCCGACTCCCAACATCGCGGAGATGGGGGCTGCGGGCGTCCGGCCGCGGGCGGCGCCGGTTGGAGCTCCGACCCCGGCAACTCTACCCCTGGCTGCGCGGCGCTCCAAATCCAGCGCCGCCCGCGGCCGGACACCCGCAGCCCCAGCTCCGCGATGTTGGGAGTCGACGGCGTCGCTGCGCTGGGATACCAGCGGTGAGCGGGCAATGCCTTACCGGGTCGCCGTGCGGTAAGCTCCGGAGCGCTGTGGCCGCCGACACACAACATCGCGGAGCTGGGGCTGCGGGCCGCGCTGGATTTGGAGCGCCGCGCAGCCAGGGGTAGAGTTGCCGGGGTCGGAGCTACAACCGGCGCCGCCCGCGGCCGGACGCCCGCAGCCCCAGCTCCACGATGTTGGGAGTCGACGGCCACAGCGCTCCGGAGCTTACTGCACGGCGACCCGGTAAGGCATTGCCCACTCCCCGCCTCTCCGACCAGGTAGGGGACTAAGAATTAGTTTCCCCCTTCACCCCCCCTCTCTTCACATAAAAGCCCTCCAAACTAACTGACTAACATTTAAGCAATGATTTACAGATGTTTAAGTGTCTCCCCGGTCTCCGGGAGGAGGCAGCCGCTACAGTAATACAGACCTGGGTTGACCGTGGGTCGTTTCGGGTCAAGTTTGGCGCCAAACGCGAGCTTTGGTGTGCAGACGACATCCTGGAAAAAATGTCCGGTTTTCGGAGCTTTTCGGTTTCCGGAACTCCGGATAAAAGGTTGTGCACCTGTAATTGGTAGGTAAAATTGTAAATTGTCAAATTGTAAAGTGTAGGATAGTATCAGTGTGCATGGGATCGCTGGTCGACGTGACACGGTGGGCCGAAGGGCCTGTTCCCGTGCTGTATTTCTAAACTAAACTAAACTGTGTGAAAAACTTTCCCTGCTCTACTCCTTTACACTTTTTACACTTTTCACATTAACGTCAATGAATGGGTTGAGCACTGTGCAGGGGTTGTATTTAGTTGAGGACTGGTTGGTATGGGTTTGGGGTGGGATACATCAGAATGCACCCTGTTTGTGTTGAGGTCAGGTCATCTCACATCACATCACTTATAAAAACATATAACATTCTTAAAGGATTGGACAGGCTAGATGCAGGAAAAATGTTCCCGATGTTGGGGGAGTCCAGAACCAGGGGTCACAGATTAAGAATAAGGGGGAGGCCATTTCGGACTGAGATGAGGAAAAACTTTTTCACCCAGAGAGTTGTGAATCTGTGAAATTTTCTGCCACATTAAGCAGTGGAGGCCAATTCACTGGATGTTTTCAAGAAAGAGTTATAGTTAGCTCTTAGAGCTTAACGAATCAAGGGATATGGGGGAAAAAGCAGGAACGGGGTACTGATTTCAGATGATCAGCCGATTATGTATCCAATTGGCTAGCTCTCCTTGGATCCCATGCTGGAGCTGGCAACCATGCGGAACCTCATCAAATGCCTTGCTGAAAGATCTTCCCTCATCAACCGCTTAGTTACGTCTTGGAAAAACTCAATTAAATTCATGCGACACAATCTTCCACATAAAAATTGACCAAAAAATTCTGGCATCAACCCCTGTCGATGCAAATGCATATGTATCTTATTCCTCAAAATCCTCTCCAGTAACTTGTTTATCGCAGATGTTAGGCTCACTGGTCTATAATTCCCAGGCTTTCCCTTGCAGCCCTTCAGAGGTTAGCCACCCTCCAGCCTTCTGGCACCTCACTCCTCTCCAACAATGATACATATGTCTCAGCCAGGGCTACAGTGTCCTTGGTTATATCTGATCAGGCCTCAGAGATTTATCCACTTCATACTCTACTGTGACTAGTGGCGTGCCTCAGGGTTCAGTGCTGGGCCCGTTACTGTTTGTCATCTACATCAATGATTTGGATGAGAACATACAGGGCAAAATTAGCAAGTTTGCTGATGATGCAAAAGTGTGTGGTTTTGCAGATAGTGAAGATGGTTGTGAACTATTGCAGCAGGATCTGGATCGATTGGCCAGGTGGGCGGAGGAATGGTTGATGGAATTTTATGCAGAGAAGTGTGAGGTGTTGCATTTTGGGACGTCAAACAAGGGCAGGACCTAAATAGTAAATGGTAGGCCTCTGGGTAATGTTGTAAAACAGGGGGATCTAGGAGTACAAGTTCCTTGAAGGTCTAGTCGCAGGTAGATAAGGTGATCACAAAGGCAGAGTATTGAGTATAGAAGTTGGGAGGTCATGTTGCAATTGTATAAGACGTTGGTGAGACCGCATTTAGAATATTGTGTTCAGTTGTGGGCATCATGTTATAAGAAAGATGTTGTCAAGATTGAAAGGGTTCAGAGAAGATTTACGAGGATGTTGCCAGGACTAGAGGGTGTGGGCTATAGGGAGAGGTTGAGTAGGAAAGAACTGCAGATGCTGGTTTAAATGGCAGGTAGACACAAATTCCTCATCCTGGGCCAAGATGTGGCAAAGACGGAGGAATTGGGAGTAGAGGCCCCCGCTCCCTCGTCTTTAGTATGGATATCCAATCACACTCCACCTCCATCCCCCACCAGGAGGGTCTTAAAGCCCTCCATTTCTTCCTCGAACGCAGAACCAGCCAATTTCCGTCTACAACACTCTCCGCCTAGCAGAGCTGGTCCTTACCCTTAACAAGTATAGAAGTTGGGATGTAATGTTAAAATTGTACAAGGCATTGGTGAGGCCAATTCTGGAGTATGGTGTACAATTTTGGTCGCCTAATTATAGGAAGGATGTCAACAAAATAGAGAGAGTACAGAGGAGATTTACTAGAATGTTGCCTGGGTTTCAGCAACTAAGTTACAGAGAAAGGTTGAACAAGTTAGGGCTTTATTCTTTGGAGCGCAGAAGGTTAAGGGGGGACTTGATAGAGGTTTTTAAAATGATGAGAGGGATAGACAGAGTTGACGTGGAAAAGCTTTTCCCACTGAGAGTAGGGAAGATTCAAACAAGGGGACATGACTTGAGAATTAAGGGACTGAAGTTTAGGGGTAACATGAGGGGGAACTTCTTTACGCAGAGAGTGGTAGCTCTGTGGAATGAGCTTCCAGTGAAGGTGGTGGAGGCAGGTTCGTTTTTATCATTTAAAAATAAATTGGATAGTTATATGGATGGGAAAGGAATGGAGGGTTATGGTCTGAGCGCAGGTATATGGGACTAGGGGAGACTATGTGTTCGGCACGGACTAGAGGGGTCGAGATGGCCTGTTTCCGTGCTGTAATTGTTATATGGTTATATGGTTATAAGTTCTCCTTCCACTCCTTCCACTCCTCCAAATTCTAGGCGTACTGTAGATATGGGCACCCGCATGGGCCCCAGCTGTGCCTGCCTCTTTGTAAGGTACGTCAAACAATCACTGTTCCAGGATGAGGTTTTCCATAAAAAGTAATCAAAGATGTCCTCATTCTTTAGGGAACGGGGCTTCCCCTCTTCCATTATAGATGAGGCTCTCACTGGGGTCTCCTCGATATCTTGCAGCTCCGCTCTTACTCCCCCCCCCCATTTATAAAAAGGCCAGAGTCCCCTTGTCTTCACCTTCCACCCCATCAGCCGTCGCAAACAGACAATAATCCTCCAACATTTTCTCCACCTCCAACGGGATCCCACTACTGGCCACATCTTCCCATCTCCACCCTTCCTTCCGCAACTCCCTGGTCAACTCGTCCCTTCCCACACAAACCACCCCCTCCCCAGGTACTTTCCCCTGCAACCGCAGGAGATGCAACACCTGTCCCTTTACCTCCCCTCTCGACTCCGTCCAAGGACCCCGACAGTCTTTTCAAGTGAGGCAGAGGTTCACTTGCACCTCCTCCAACCTCATCTACTGTATCCGTTACTCCAGGTGTGGACTCCTGTACATTGGCGAGACCAAGCGCAGGCTCAGCGATCGTTTCGCTGAACACCTCCGCTCGGTCTGTCTAAACTCACCTGATCTCTCGGTTGCTCAGCACTTTAACTACCCCTCCCTTTCCTACACTGACCTTTCTGCGCAAACTTGAGGAACAACACCTCATATTTTACTTGGGTAGCTTACACCCCAGCGGTATGAACATTGACTTCTCTAACTTCAAATAGCTCTTACTTTCCTCTCTCTCCACACCCCCCCCTCCCAGTTCCCCCACCAGTCTTACTGTCTCCGACTACATTCTATCTTTAGTCTGAAGAAGGGTCTCAACCCGAAACGTCACCCATTCCTTCTTTCCAGAGATGCTGTTTGTCCCACTGAGTTACTCCAGCATTTTGTTTCTACCTTCGAGAGGTTGAGTAGGCTGTGTCTCTATTTCTTGGAGCGCAGAAGGATGAGGGAGATCTTATAGATGTGTATAAAATCATGAGTGGAATAGATCGGGTAGATGCACAAAGTCTCTTGCCCAGAGTAGGGGAATCGAGGACCAGAGGTTTAAGGTGAAGGGGAAAAGATTAAATATGAATCCGAGGGTTAACATTTTCACACAAAGGGTGGTGGGTGTATGGAACAAGCTGCCAGAGGAGGTAGTTGAGGCTGAGACTATCCCATTGTTTAAGAAACAGTTAGACAGGTACATGGATAGGACAAGTTTGGAGGGATATGGACCAAGCGCAGACGGGTGGGACTTGTGTAGCTGGGACATTGTTGGCCGGTGTGGGCAAGTTGGGCCGAAGGGCCTGTTTCCACACGGCATCACTCTCTGACTCTATAACTCTATTGGACGTCGTCAAGACATTTTCGTTAACTGTCCCAAGTTACCTTGTCTTCATGTTTTCTCCATGGTAAAAACAGAGGAGAAATATTCATAGAGGACCTTGTCCATCTCCTCTGGCTCACACAATGATGGCCACCATGATGTCTGAGAGGCCCTATTAGAAACATAGAAACATAGAAAATAGGTGCAGGAGTAGGCCATTCAGCCCTTCAAACCTGCCCCGCCATTCAATATGATCATGGCTGATCATCCAACTCAGTATTCTGTACCTGCCTTCTCTCCATGCCTCCTGATACCTTTAGCCACAAGGGCCACATCTAACTCCCTCTTAAATATAGCCAATGGACTGGCCTCAACTACCTTCTGTGGCAGAGAATTCCAGAGATTCGCCACTCTCTGTGTGAAAATGTTTTTCTCATCTCGGTCCTAAAAGATTTCCCCCTTATCCTTAAACTGTGACCCCTTGTTCTGGACTTCCCCAACATCGGGAACAATCTTCCTGCATCTAGCCTGTCCAACCCCTTAAGAATTTTGTACGTTTCTGAACTGAACTGAACTGAACTTTATTTATAGAGCACTTTAAAAACAACCACTGTTGCAACAAAGTGCTGTACATGACTAATCATAAACATAAAACAAAACAATGAAAACATTAAAAGACAGTAAAAACAATAAAAACAATAGAAACACTAAAACAGGAGCAAAGTCTCATGCAGGGTCGAAAGCCAAGGAATAGAAAAGGGTTTTAAGACTAGTTTTGAAAATGGACAGTGAAGGGGCCTGTCTAATGTGCAAAGGTAGAGTGTTCCTATAAGATCCCCCCTCAATCTTCTAAATTCTAGCGAGTACAAGCCGAGTCTACCCAGTCTTTCGTCATATGAAAGTCCTGACATCCCAGGAATCAGTCTGGTGAACCTTCTCTGTCTTTCCTCAGATTAGTAGACCAAAACTGTACGCAATACTCCAGTTGTGGTCTCACCAAGACCCTGTACAACTGCAGTAGAACCTCCCTGCTCCTATACTCAAATCCTTTTGCTATGAATGCTATTCTCTCTCTAGTTACCATCTTTCCCTTCATATACATAAAATATTTTTGGATTCTCCGTAATATCTGCCAGAGCTTTCATGCCCTTCTTTTGCCTTCCTGATTTCCTTCTTAAGCATGCTCCTCTCTCCCCTAAACTCCTCCAGTGATACACTTGATCACAAATACCTATACCTGACCCATGTCTCCTCCTTTTTCCTGATGAGTGATTCAATTTCTCGCATCATCCAAGCTTCCTTACTCCCAGACTATATTGGAGTAGTTCAAATTCCTTTCTCTCACAACCCTATCCATCTTCCAGCGATCTGTCATATTTGAGCCTTGAGTTCCATTAGGGCCCAACAAGGTGATCTTTTTGTACCTCAGCTCCACACATGCATCCTCTTGGGACAATCCTTCAATAATGTCATCTAGGGCTGCCATGATGCTCCCCTTTATCAAGAAAGCAACTCCCCCTCCTCTTTAAACCCCCACCCCCCTTCTATCTTGCCTGCAACTCCTGTACCCTGGAACTTTAAGCTGCCAGTCCTGTCCCTCTTTTAGCCAGGTTTCAGTAAATGTTATAATATCTCAATCGCTGTTAGTGGCAGCAAAGTGACGCAGTGGTAGAGTTGCTGCCTTACAGCGCCAGACACCGGGGTTTCAATCCTGACTACAGGTGCTGTCTGTACGCTGTTTGTACATTCTCCCTGTGATCTGCGTGGGTTTTCTCCGGGATCTCCGGTTTCCTCCCACACTCCAGAGACTTCCAGCCTCTCACCTGCCTCACTCTTGCAATGGATCACATCCTCTTGCAAATCTAGTTGAAACCTTCCAGAGTAGCACCAGCAAACCTTCATTAACTAATTATAATCAATTATATATTTTAATATACTTTATATATTTTATATATTACTTATTTTAATATATTTTATTATAATATATTTTATATATATATTTATATAATTATATATAAATAATTATAACAAATCAGTAATAATAAATTAGTAACTTTAATATCAAAATGTCAAGTTTGGTATATTTACTGAGATTCTTTAACGTAATTAGTGAGTGCTTTTTCCCAATAGTGACTGGTACTATTCAGATGTCTTTGTAAACCGTGGACTTTGATGTCGGTCTTTTCTGACAATTATAGTCCTCTCTTCACCATATTGGTGTCCTGAGTTTCCATATGTTTAACCCTTTAATCATTCCACGTTGGAAGCCTTGCTTTCAGTTGCCCCTCCCCTGCTCTGATATTCCCTCCCTCAGTCTTTGCCTATTTCTCATCTCATTTTTTCTTATGTGATTGAAGGAGGCTATTCGTACCATTCAGTCAATGCTAGCTCTCCCTGCAATCTCACCAATCATAGAGTCATCCAGCATGGAAATAGGTCCATCCAGTCCTGTTTTCCCACCTATTTCCCTCTCTCAAGTTCATCAACCCCCCCCCCCCTCCCAATTCTCCTGTCCACAGATTTTAACCTAGCAATCAGCAACTTTTTGGAATTGGGAGCATGTGGGGAAAACTCCACACAGACAGCATCAGATGTCAGGAACAAACTCAGGTTGCCCGAGCTATGAGGCAGTAGCCCCACTGTGTTTTCCTTAAGTAACTCATTCAAGATATCTCTAAAGATAGTCTTTTAGACCTGCCTCTGATGGGCTAGTTGGCCTAGTACTATCCCCATGTTGCCTAGTGGCAAATTTTATTTGGGAACATTCCTATTTCCTGTGACGTTGAAGGGCTTTACAAAAGTAAGTGATTGTTGTAACATCACATCCTCTGACCACCCTACCTCCCCACAGTGCAACCCAATTTTGTAGTCAGGTATTTGGGATGTGTCCTAACATCATAACATTGTGTCTGAGCCATGCTGTCTCATAGACTCTTTGATTTATGAATCTATTTCTAAACATAGAAACATAGAAAATAGGTGCAGGAGTAGGCCATTCGGCCCTTCGAGCCTGCACCGCCATTCAATATGATCATGGCTGATCATCCAACTCAGTATCCTGTACCTGTACCTGCCTTCTCTCCATACCCCCTGATCCCTTTAGCCACCAGGGCCACATCTAACTCCCTCTTAAATATAGCCAATGAACCGGCCTCAACTACCTTCTGTGGCAGAGAGTTCCAGAAAGTCCTAATTCAATCTGAAAACGTACGTTCTTTGGCTTGGCATAAATGTAAATTGTCCCTAGAGTGTGTAGGATAGTGTAAGTTATGGGGATCGCTGGTCGGTGCAGACTCGGTGGGCCGAAGGGGCTGTTTCCACGCTGTATGTCTAAGCTACATTAAACAATGAATATTACGCACAGTCATTTACAAGTTAGTGATTTACTTGGCCAGTCAATTGTGCATATTCAAATAGATTTTGTGTGTTGAAGGTCATGTAAGAGCAACAATTGGTGCCCATGTAATGTGGATTGAATAGATTGTTTCTGAAGGTGTTGGCGATCTCTCATCATTCTGCACTACGGCTCACACCATTGCTTCTTCCTCCCTCACAGATCTACGGAACCAGCCCTACAGGCGAGCTGACGCCATGAGAAGGAGCGTTCGGAAGAGAATGGACGAACAGAACCTTCGCATCTCTGGAGAAGTCTCATTATAACCAGTCGTCTGAACTGGTGTGGGGGAGGGGGGGGGGAGGGAGGGGAGGGGGGGGGTGGGGTGGGATGGGTCAGAGAAAAATGTGCAGCCTTTAGCTCTGTACTGTGCAGTAATCCAATTTAAGGTATAACTTTTGTAAGCACAATAGGATTCAAATGCTTCAATTAGAAAATTAACCAGTAGAGAAGTCTCTGGCAGCTCAGGGTGGGGGAGAAATGATGGTCAATTAATAAAGGGTTGTGGAATCTTGTAGGGATGGGAACTTGATGGAGAAGATGGGACTGTCCCCCTTCCTCCATGAGTAGCTCCCCCCCCCCCCACCCCCCCAACTTCTCCTCCGCAGTGTCACCGACTGATCCTCGGGGCTTCCTCTGTCTAGGACCGAGGACATAGGACCGCTACTGTCGGTCGGTTCGCTGATGTTATTTACATAACTGCACTGCTTTTGCCACCTGCTTTGCATATTCTGCATTTAAGACTTTTATGGCAGAAAATATAAATACCGTGAGAATTTCAGGAGTATTGTCCCTGATACAGACAATCAAAGGAAGAGTAAATCAGGACAGGGAATCAGCTGGAGTCTGTGCCATTTCGGTGTGGTCATCTTTAGCCCGCATTGATCAGCAGTGCTGCAGTAATTTGAGGCATGACTGATATTCCCTTCATTCGGGGATGTCGGACTGTGTTTGGCTCAGCTAATTATGGATTAATTATAAAGATGGCCATGTCATCACTTTCCAAAATCTTCTAATGCTATGAATAATTGGGTTTGATAAGAGTGGGACCTGTATCTGTTGTGCAGTCCTGGAAGTCTACCGAGCGATGGCTCTCCCCGTGAATAACTAAAGGCTTAGGTCACCTGTCGTATGGTGGGGTGACCTGTCACACCCCAATGAGGATTGGCCTCCTTTGCAATGTAACCATTCAACCAGCTGAATGGCCATGCACCTGACCATTTGGATGGTCAGTTCAGCACAATCCCAAGATGTATCTGGATCTGTTAGCCTTAAGCTTTTTGTGTAAAACTTATTCATTCCACATTTAAATTGAATCTTAAAATAGGATTTAGAGACGGGATAATGAAGTTTGAAAGCATAGATGCAAGTTTAATGACTCCACTGTTTGAGCTGTCCACATGCACAGTCTCAAAGTATGGAGTCAGCTAATCTTGGCTGAGAGGAAGTTCTTCAACAAGTGGGCAGTGAATCGTGAGAGTTATGGAGGCTCAGTCACCCAGTATGTTTAACATAACGATTAATGGATATTTAAATATATCAAGTGAATGAAACGGTAAAAGATGCCATAATCTGGAGCAGAAAAACCAAACTCTTGAAGGTACCAGGCAGGTCAAGCAGCATCTGTGGAGCCAATGGGATGGATGACATTGTGGATGGAGACCTGAACCAGGACTGAAATTGTGGAGGGGAAGTAGTCCATATAAAGTGGTGAGGGGGTGAGGGGTGTCAGCAGCTGGCAGGGATAGGTGGAACAAGTGAGAGTGCTAGGTAGGGTCAGATAAAGAGATAGAGAGAGAAAAGGCAGATGTATCCAGACAGGGGGAGGGGACACAGAGGCTGGAGTGTGATAAGTGGAAACAAAAGAGGCTTCATAAACTAAATACGTGGAACCAGGTAAGGGAGAGATGACAGGCAGATGGAATGGGAGCAACATTGATGCAAAAACGTGTGGAACTGTTGATAGTGAAAAGGTTTGTCCAAGGCTGCAGCGAGCCAGGCCTTCATAGGCTGAGACATGAAGTATAAGAGTACAGCTGTACAAAGCATTGTTTAGTCTGCACTGAGTATCTTGTACAGTTCTGTTGAACACAGCAGGAAGGACATGGTAGCAATAGAGTACAGCAGAGATTCACCAACATGGTGCCAGCAAGGGAGGGCTCCAATAAGAATGGTTGGAGAGGCTGAGTTTATTCTCACTGGAACATAGGAGACTGCGGAGGCTCAGAGATTTACAAAATTATCTAGAGATAGTTAGAATGTTCTCCCCACACCAAGGAGTCTAGAACTAGAGGTTAGTTCGTTTCAGTTAGTTAGTTTATTGTCACGTGTACCGAGGTACAGTGAGAAGTTTTTGTTGCATGTTATCCAGTCAGCAGAAAGACAACACGTGCACATGATTACAATTGAGCCATTTACAGTGTATGATAAGGGATAGATGATGAGGGCACTGGTTTAAGCTGAGGGGGGAGACATTAAATGGAGATCTGAGGAGTAAGTTTTTCATACAGTGTGTGGTGAATATTTGGAACAAGGTGGGTACTATTACAAAGTTTAAAGGTATTTGTGTATGTGTTTAGACAGGAGAAATGTGGATGGATATAGGCCCAATGCAGGCAAACGGTATTAGCATAGGGTAGACGTCATTGTTGGCATGGCTAGGGCACATGGATCTCCACTGTACATTCCTGTCATCTTTCCATAAGCCCCAAGGTTGCAACCATTATCATCGACTGTTCAAAGAATTTCCTGTAAGCGCTATTGTAGGAGATAACGAGAATCCCTCCACCTTCAGACCCTGTAACCTCAGTCAGGGGGGGTCTCAGTCACGGTGGAATTTACAAAATGCTCATTCAGATACAGGACCCACTTGCCTCACAGCAGTAATGAAGCTGAGCACATCGATACAATGCTCACTTACTCCCTGGTATCCAAAGTAAGCACTTACCACAGAATAAATTTGTTTTTATATCTCTATATGAATTGTATTATTTTTTATTACGGATGAATTTCACAGACAACGTGGCATTATTTCTTGCAGCTGTAACTCCGTTCGCTATCATGTACGGATCATAACCATCAATGTAAATCTGTTTCTCGTTCCACTGTCTGTTAAATTATCATTTGTTTCAACGTCATTCATGAAGACACGTCCTTCTTCAAAGTAACCACAGGAAGGCCATCAGTCATCTGGTGTTTGATTTGACTTCTCACTGTCAGGGCTTTGTGGCACATGGAGGTTATTTCCATCTACTTCAAGCGATACTGAGAGAGACCGAGCAAATTCAGAACCTACAGAACTACACAAAGTGGATTGGAAAGTGGACTTGGGTCGCCCCAACTAACTTGCGTGATTTAAGTTGACAAAGATGAACTGTTATCAGATTATGCCTGCTAGCACACATATAAATTGCCTTGGGATATATTATTATATTATTATGTTAAAATAAAAATAAAAATTCTCCAGATATGCTGCCTGACCTGACCTATACATGTTAAGAACCATGTGTAAAACAGAAAAACACAAGGTGCTGCATTCATCAGCGGGTCAGGCAGCATCTCTGGCCAACATTTCGGGTCGGGAGCCTTCAGACTGATCATAGTGGGGGGAGGGGGGGGGGGGGATGAAAGCTGGACAAGAGGTGGGGGTGGCATGGAGCCAGACAAGTGATAGGTGAATACAGGTGAGGGGCATTTGATTGGCAGATGGAGAAAAGGAGATAAAAGGCTGTCAGATAATGAAGTCACCAACTCGTGAGGTGTTGATCAGGAGCCCATGCAGATGAGGAGATGTGTGTAAGGGGATAATGGAGCAGTATAACAGTATGTATTTCACAAGGGGGAGGGGGAAGCTTGAAGTAATATTGCATAGGGGACACCCTGGGAAATGATCAACAGATAAGATGCAGAGAGATAGTTCTGTGTCCACTGTTGATGATTAGTGACCAATCTATTGACATTCACATGAGTGAGAAAAGATTTGAGTTGATAATTTAGTCATCTGTGGGGCAGAAGTGTGTTGGAGGCATGTTTATATACTAGGGCGGCCCATGTACTAAGCAATATTTTGTACATCATTTTGAAATTATTTTGAATTATGCCAATCCAGGTGCAGAACTCAGAAACAAGGAAGACTTGGCAAAGCCCACGTGGGTGGTGAGGCTGGTGGATCAGAGCAGGCGTGGACCAGAATAGATTTGAGCTTTGCCCCTTTCTGGGTGAAGGTGGTGTTGGTCTATATGCTCAAAAACCTTGCCTTGGTGCCGGCAATCCAAACAGAGACCCCTTGTGCCCAAGCTCTATCCAAAACCCAAAGTGTAAACTGAATAGATAACAGCTTGTAAAAATGCATACATTATATTTCAGAGATTATAAAAAGTGAATTTTTTATGCACTAATAAATATAAGAATTTCAAAAAAGCTTTGATGTGTGGCTGCTGGGATTTTCTAATATAACATGCAGGAGCAGCAGTAGAGTTGCTGCCTTACAGCATTCGATCCTGACTACGGGTGCTGTCTGTACAGACTTTGTACGTTCACCCCATGACCTGCGTGGGTTTTCTCCAAGTGCTCAGGTTTCCTCCTACAATCCAAAGACGTACAGGTTTGTAGGTTAATTGGCTTGGTATAGTTGTGTGAGTGTGCAGGGATGGCTGGTCGGCGCAGACCCGGCTGATCTATCTCTCTCTCCTAACCCCATTCTCCTGCTTTCTCCCCATAACCTGTACTAATCAAGAATCTATCTATCTCTGCCTTGGCCTCCACAGCCTTCTGTGGCAAAGAATTCCACAGATTCACCACCCTCTGACTAATGTTATTCAACATTAATACTGTTTTATATTGCCCACATTCACAACAACGGTGGTGCAGCAGTAGAGTTGCTGCCCAGCGAGTACAGGCCCAGTGCCGTCAAACGCTCATCATATGTTAACTCACTAATTCCTGGCATCACTCTCGTAAACCTCCTCTCGACTCTCTCCAGAGCCAGTACGTCCTTCATCAGATATGGGGCCCAATATTGCTCACAATACTCCAAATGAGGCCTGACCAGCGCCTCATAGAGCCTCAGCCTCAGCACCTCATGGAGTCTCAGCAATACATCCCTGTTTTTGTATTCCAGTCCTCTTGAAATAAATTTGCCTTCCTTTGCGTTTGCCTTCCTTACTACCGATTCGACTTGCAAATTAACCATTTGGGAATCCTGCCGCAGCACTCCCAAGTCTCTATGCACCTCCGATTTCTGGATTCCCTCCCCATTTAGAAAATAATCTACGCTTATGTGCCTGCGTTTTTTTTCTCCCAGACAGTGGAGCTCATGAATGTGGGAGATGAACTTCCGGAGATGAATATACAGACTAGTCAGGGAAAAGGAAACGAGAGATATAGACAATGAATGCAAAAAACTAATGATGATAAAGGAAACAGGCCATTGTTAGCTATTTGGGGGTGCACAAAAATGCTGGAGCAACTCAGCGGGTGCAGCAGCATCTATGGAGCGAAGGAAATAGGCGACGTTTCGGGCCGAAACCCTTCTTCAGACTGATAGGGGGTGGGGGGGGAGAAGGAAGGAAAAAGGGAGGAGGAGGAGCCCGAAGGCGGGGGGATGGGAGGAGACAGCTCGAGGGTTAAGGAAGGGGAGGAGACAGCAAGGGCTAGCAAAACTGGGAGAATTCAACGTTCATGCCATCGGGACGCAAGCAACCCAGGCGGAATATGAGGTGCTGTTCCTCCAATTTCCAGTGTTGCTCACTCTGGCAATGGAGGAGACCCAGGACAGAGAGGTCGGATTGGGAATGGGAGGGGGAGTTGAAGTGCTGAGCCACCGGGAGTTCAGGTAGGTTATTGCGGACTGAGCGGAGGTGTTCGGCGAAAGGTGTTCATTGTTAGCTATTTGTTGGGTGAGTTTTTGGGGCTGTTTTTAAAATTTAAGGGATTAATAACTTTGGAAATATACGTGGGAATGCGACGGGAAGATGTTTATCGTCACGACGGGAAAAATGTGAATAGGATATGTGAAAATGGGAAGGCTGTGGCCTAGCGTTTGGAAGAAGATAAGAAAAGCAGATTGACACATCATGGGCACATCATCGGCACAAGCAAGACAAAGACTTTTAGTTATATAGAGATGTCTGGGATATAGGTGTTGCTAACAGGGTCAGAATGTATGGGATTTCTCTTTATGCCCTTGAGAGGGAAATGGCCATCAATAAACACACCTTCCAATTATCCTTTCAAGAAGGTATAAAGGAATTGAAGCACAAAACAAATTGCTGGAGGACCTCAGTAAGTCAGGCAGCATCTGTGGGGAAAGGATCAAAACCCTGCAGTGTCATGACCGAAAACTTCAGCAATTCCTTTCCACCGATATTTCACTTCAACCTACTGAGTTCCAGCAGCCAATCGTTTATTGCTCTTGGATTCCAGTATCCACACTCTCTGTGTCTCCAAGAAGGTCTACCTAGGGCTTCATGGTCTCCCAGTTGCCAAACACTAACTCCCCCTCCCATTCCAATACTGACCTTTCTGTCCTGGGCCTCCTCCATTGTCAGAGTGAGGCCTAGCACAAATTAAAGGAACAGTACCTCATATTTCGCTTGGGCAGCTTACACCCCAGTGGTATGAACATTGACTTCTCTAACTTCAAGTAACACTTGCTTTCCCTCTCTCTCCATCCCAACCCCACGCTAGTTCTCCGATTAGTTTCACTGTCCTCATGATTAAATTACCGATTGTATACCTCGTTGTCACCTTCCCCTCAGCTAACAATGTACCATCTACATTTTCCTGGATCTTCGTCCACTTTAATCTCTTGTTTTCACATCTTACCCTTCCAAATGTCTATGTCTCCCTCTCCCCCGGCTCAGTCTCGACCCGAAATGTCGCCCATTATTCTCTTCAGAGATGCTGCCTGTCCCGCTGAGTTACGCCAGCATTTTGTGGCTATCTTCAACGTAAACCAGCATCTGCAGTTCCTTCCTCCACAAGGTGATGAAGATATTGGACCTTGGACAATGCCTGTATGAATTTCCATAATGACGGGTGTGTTGACATTCAACTACCTTGATCACCTTGCTTTGATCAAATTATGACTAGTTCTCCAAGAATTTGCTCTATCCTAATGACTTCAATTTTGGTCAGGCTCCCTGGTGTTTAGCTTGGCCACATGCAGCTTTTATATCAAGAGAGAGAAGGAGACAAGTCATAGAAACATAGAAACATAGAAAATAGGTGCAGGAGGAGGCCATTCGGCCCTTCGAGCCAGCACCGCCATTCATTGTGATAATGGCTGATCGTCCCCAATCAATAACCCGTGCCTGCCTTCTCCCCATATCCCTTGGTTCCACTAGCCCCAAGAACTCTATCTAACTCTCTCTTAAATCCATCCAGTGATTTGGCCTCCACTGCCCTCTGTGGCAGGGAATTCCACAAATTCACAACTCTCTGGGTGAAAAATATTTTTCTCACCTCAGTCTTAGATGGCCTACCCTTTATTCTAAGACTGTGACCCTTGGTTCTGGAATCGCCCAACATTGGGAACATTTTTCCTGCATCTAGCTTGTATAATTTCTTTAATAATTTTATATATTTCTATAAGATATCCCCTCATCCTTCTAAACTCCAGTGAATACAAGCCTAGTCTTTTCAATCTTTCCTCACATGATGGTCCCGCCATCCCAAGGATCAATCTCGTGTACCTACGCTGCACTGCCTCAATCACAAGGATGTCCTTTCTTAAATTAGGAGACCAAAACTGTACTCAATACTCCAGATGTAGTCTTACCAGAGCCCTATACAACTGCAGAAGAACCTCTTTACTCCTATACTGAAATCCTCTTGTTATGAAGGCCAACATTCCATTAGCTTTCTTCACTGCCTGCTGTACCTGCACGTCAACTTTCAGTGACCGATGTACAAGGACGCCCAGGCCTCGCTGCACCTCCCCCTTACCTAACCTAACCCCATTGAGATAATAATATGCCCCCTTGTTTTTGCCACCAAAGTGGATAACCTCACAAGTCAAGTGCTTTATTGTCATATGTCCCGGATAGAACAATGAACAGAATATATCCCCCCCATTTTGACAGCAACATGACAGAATATGTAAACATAATGCACTGTAAACAATATAATAAACAAGACAGAAAAAGTTCAGTGTGTGCAGTGGCTGCCCCCCCCCCCCCCCCCCCCCCCCCCCCCCCCCCCCCCAAAAACTTTTTTGGCTAGACATGTCTCCGGCTTTGGAAGAGGCGCTGCTGTGCTCTGAGCAAGCTGGTCATGGGTGTTGTAGAGCCGGGGCAGAGGGAGGGATGGAAGTATAAGCAGCGACGGGGGCAGATGCAGATGGGGAGCCGGGGCTGCAGCTCCGGCCATGGAGCAGCCTCAGTGCAAGAGTCCCGGGCCATGGGAGGCGTCGGAAGCATTGTGCTGCTGCCGTGAGAGTCTCTGCGCCGAATTTGCCCTGGTGACCGACATTGACCAGACTGCTGCTTGATGCATCCTGGAGGACAAACAGTGGTTGCTGGAAGTAGGTACCAAACACTGGGTGGAAACGGTGGAAGATAGTGGGCTTCAAATGGGGGTGGTTGGAGAAAGCATCCTGTTTGCCTGCTAGATTTTCACTTACTGTAACTGCAGGAAAAATGTTCCCGATGTTGGGGGAGTCCAGAACCAGGAGTCACAGTTTAAGAATAAGGGGTAGGCTATTTAGGACTGAGATGAGGACAAACTTTCTTCACCCAGAGAGTTGTGAATCTGTGGAATTCTCTGCCACAGAAGGCAGTGGAACCAATTCACTGGGTGATTTCAAGAGAGAGCTACATTTAGCTCTTGGGGCTAGTGAAATCAAGGGATATGGGGAAAAAACAGAAAAAGGGTACTGATTTTAGATGAACAGCCATGATCATAATGAATGGCTGTGCTGGCTCGAAGGGCCGAATGGCCTATTCCTGCACCTATTTTCTATGTTTCTATGCTTGAGTTTCTGGCAATAAAACTCAACCACGATTTTGAAGCATTCATGCATGGTGGAAGTATAATGTAGTCATAGAGTGATACTGTGCAAAAACAGTCCCTTCGGCCCAACTTCCCCACACCAGCCAACATGTCCCAGCTACACTACCTGCTTTTGGTCCATATCCCTCCAAACCTGTCCTATCCATGTATCAGTCTAACTGTTTCTTAAATGTTGGGATAGTCCCAGCCTCAACTACCTCCTCGGGCAGCTTGTTCCATCCACCCACCACCCTTTGTGTGGAAAAAGTTACCCCTCAGATTCCTATGAAATCTTTTCCCCTTCACCTTAAATCTGTCCTCTGGTCCTCGATTCACCTACTCTTAGGGTAAGAGACAGTGCATTGAAATGTATATTTTACTTCGGAGTCACGTGAGTGATTCCGTGAAGAAGCCCGCCAGTCCGCATGCGCGTCATTACGTCTGACGCGCAATGACTGGCTGGCAGGCGCGTTGCTCTTCCAGCGGTAAGTTTTAAAAACCCTCAGGTAAGTGTTTAAAACGTAGTCGGAGGTCGTTTTCTTGGGTCGGTAATTCTTGTTACAGGAGCAAGTTCGAGTTGATGGAGAAAACGTCTAATGTGAAGTCTAGGCGAGCCGCCGGGAGAGCAGCTATGGAAGACCGTGGGAGTACGGGTAGCGGGCGGCCGTCTATCTCACCTTCCAAGTCGCTGGCGGCACAACCAGTGACTTCAGACTTGGTGCCTCTTGAGAGCACCGTGGCTGCTCCATTGGGTCGGAAAGCCACAAAGAAGTCTGCAAGGCCCGGCTCGGATGAGTCGGGCCAGGACGGTCCCCCTCCTACAATGGATAGCGTCTTCGGACGTTTGTCCGGTATGGAGCTCCTGGTGGAGAGGATGCTCCACCATGATACGCTCCAACAAGAGGAATTATACCAGCGTGGGTCTCCTCGGGGGCCCGCGCCAGCGGCACCTGTTTCAGGGCCGCATAATGTCTCCCTCTCGGAGGAGGAGAGCATTCAGGGTCAGTTTTCGGGGGCAGAAATATCCACCAGTAACCATGGAGGTAGGTGGGTCTGGTTCTTTTCGGAACATATCATGTGTGGATCAGTTAAAAGTTGGTGGGAGATTACACTTGTTTTTGAATGAATGGTATTGGATGACATCAGATTTGTTTATACTGCACAGTATACAAGGGTTCCGAATCAAATTCCTTCCCAATTTGCGTCCACCCACACAGCATACACCAAGCCGGACATTGGTTTTTTCGCAACAAGAGAGTTTGGATGTACAAGCTGAAATTGAAACGTTATACAAAAAAGGGGTAATTGAGAAGTTGTTTCATCAATCTCACCAGTGGATAATCTGGAGTAGATACTGACATTTTAAATCTCACTCCACCAAGGCGGCATCAACGACAGTAGCGAGGGCACTGGACGTCCCTCTCGACCATATCCTCGCGGCTGCAGGATGGTCAAATGAACTGACTTTTCAAAGGTTCTAAAACCTCTTACCAGCCCGGGGGTATTTGCCCACTCAATTTTATGTTCTGTTTCATAGCTTCCCTCTGGGAGAGAGGGGTCACTATTGTTTTTTCTTTTTGATAATTAAATCATCAACATGTTTAAATCTATGCCATGTTTCAATGCATTGTTTATTATTCACTCATCCTGGGTCAACTGATGCAGTGTGTGACGCATGGATTCGTATCCACGGCATGAAATCGCAGAGCTTTGAAATCTTCACGGAATCACTCATGTGACTCCGAAATAAACTAGTAAGATTAAACGAGAACTTACCAGTTTGAAGTTTGATCTTTATTTTATGAGGAGTTACGATGAACGATTACATGCCCTCCGCTCCCAACCCTCATATCATAAAGGCCATCTGGTAGTTCTAGTTCTCTCTAATCGTACTATGTTACTTCAATGACTGTTATCTGTGATTTCACACCGCTGCTTTGAAGATTGACGCGCATGTGGACTGGCGGGCTTCTCCACGTAATCGTTCATCGTAACTCCTCATAAAATAAAGATCATACTTCAAACTGGTAAGTTCTTGTTTAATCTTACTATTTCTAATGCATTTTAGATTTCTCGAACGTCGTTTAAAAAAGTAATGTTTCCACAAACATATATCCCATTTATCAATGTCATGGTTTGATGATTCTAAATTCAAATCAATATGAAATATACATCAAAAGGAGAACAAATACTTTCAAAACAGTTTTTCCCCGAGCAAAACATAATTTGTATGACTTTGCAAAACCAGGAAATGTTATGATTATTTCTTGTCCCTTTTTCCAACTACAAACAAAAAAATATAGCACTTGAAATTATTACACATTGAAACGTTTTTTTGTCAAATTTTCTGTACCGTGGAAGGCACTGGTGTCGTTCGGGGGGGATATATCCCCCCATTTATTGAGGTAGGGGATGGCCTGTATTATTATCCCCCAGTTTTTGGAGGTCGAGCAATAACAAAAATAATAATAACCTGCTCCTCTCTCATGTAGGCCCTACATTATCTTAAAAATACTTCAAACAAAAAACATTGAAATCATACTTCTAAAATGCACTAAAACATGATTTTAATACATCATATTAAAAAAAGTACCTACCCTCAAGGCCAGTGATCAGTGATCGCTCAGCCCCCCACTTTCAAAAACACTCCGTGGCCTCTATATATAGAACATGTTCCTGAACATGTTCCTGAACATGTCCCAATCAGAAACCTTGGATGAACTTTGAGATCCGCACTCTCCTGAAGTCCAGGCACAGGGCATTCACCTCCAATGATACAGTGGCCTACATGAAGACCAGATACGACCTTGGTAAGGCCATCAAAAAGGCCAAAAGGGACTTCTGCTCCAAACTGGAGGACGTGACAGATGTTCGGCAGCTGTGGCAGGGCCTGAATGCAATCACCTCCTACAAGGCGAAACCAGGAGGCAGCTCGAATGTTGGTGTAACATCACTCCCTGACGAGCTCAATGCGTTTTACGCACGCTTTGACAGGGAGAATACTGATGTGCCTTCCCGATCCCCCATTCGCTGTGATGGCATTTCAGTCACAGTCACAGAGGCCGATGTCAGGAAATCCTTCAGAGGGGTGAACCCCCGAAAAGCACCTGGTCCTGATGGTATACCCGGTCGTGTTCTAAAAACCTGTGCGGACCAACTGGCGGGAGTTTTTACGGACATTTTCAACCTCTCACTTCTGAGGTCTGAGGTCCCCACCTGCTTTAAAAGGGCATCAATCATACCGGTGCCCAAGAAGAGTAAGGTGACGTGCCTCAATGACTATCGACCAGTGGCACTAACGCCGGTGGTGATGAAGTGCTTTGAGAGGTTGATCATGGAGCAAATCAACTCCTACCTCGACAAAAACCTGGACCCACTGCAGTTCGCATACCGTCACAACAGATCAACGGTGGATGCGATCTCGCTGGCCCTCCACTCCGCACTGGACCACTTGGACAACAAAAACTCATATGTCAGGCTGTTATTCATTGATTACAGCTCGGCATTTAACACAATCATCCCCTCCAAACTGGTTACCAAACTCGCAGAACTGGGTCTCTGCGCATCCCTCTGCAACGGGATCCTCGACTTCCTCATCCACAGACCTCAGTCTGTTCGTATTGGTGGAAATGTGTCAGCCTCGATAACAATCAGCACGGGAGCACCTCAAGGCTGCGTGCTCAGCCCCCTGCTGTACTCACTCTATACCCATGACTGCGTAGTGAACCACAGTGCGAACTCCATCATCAAGTTCGCTGACGACACCACTATTGTGGGGCGTATCGCTGATGGGGATGTCAGAATATAGAAGAGAGATCGAGCAACTGTCCATATGGTGCCAGCGCAATAACCTGGCCCTCAACACCAGCAAAACCAAGGAACTGATTGTGGACTTTGGAAGGAGTAGGAGGGGGACCCACAGCCCCATTTATATCAACGGGTCGATGGTTGAAAGGGTCAAGAACTTCAAATTCCTGGGCGTGCACATCTCTGAAGATCTTTCCTGGTCCGAGAACACTAACGCAATTATCAAAAAAGCTCATCAGCGCCTCTACTTCCTGAGAAGATTACGGAGAGTCGGATTGTCAAGGAAGACTCTCTCTAACTTCTACAGGTGCACAGTCGAGAGCATACTGACCGGTTGCATCGTGGCTTGGTTCGGCAATTTGAGCTGGAGAGGAAAAGACTACAAAAAGTAGTAAACACTGCCCAGTCCATCATCGGCTCTGACCTTCCTTCCATCGAGGGGATTTATCGCAGTCGCTGCCTCAAAAAGGCTGGCAGTATCATCAAAGACCCACACCTTCCTGGCCACACACTCATCTCCCTGCTACCTTCAGGTAGAAGGTACAGGAGCCTGAAGACTGCAACAACCAGGTTCAGGAATAGCTACTTCCCCTCAGCCATCAGGCTATTAAACCTGGCTCGGACAAAACTCTGATTATCAATAACCACTTTCTGTTATTTGTACTTTACCAGTTTATTTATTCATGTGTGTATATATTTATATCATGGTATATGGACACATTTATCTGTTTTGTAGTAAATGCCTACTATTTTCTGTGTGCTTAAGCAAAGCAACAATTTCATTGTCCTACACAGGGAGACATGACAATAAACTCACTTGAACTTGAACTTGAACATTACAGTTTTCAGGCTTGGGTACCTTCTTGCCAATGGCAGGGGTGAAATGAGAGTGTGGCCAGGGCACTTATTTTCACACTCTCTGTAATTCAGCTTTCAAGTGTATATCAGGCAACTGAACCATCCTATCGACAATTAGAGACCCTCGGATTTTCTTTAATTGGACTTTAATTAACTTTATCTTGCATGAAACGTTATTCCCCTTATCCTATTTAAGAAAGAACTGCAGATGCTGGAAAAATTGCAGGTAGACAAAAATGCCGGAGAAACTCAATGGGTGAGGCAGCATCTCTGGAGCAAAGGAATAGGTGATGTTTCGGGTCGTGACCATTCTTCCCTTAATCTTGTAACTACACACTGTATATGACTTGATTGTAATCACATATAGTCTTTCCGCTGACTGGTTAGCATGCTACAAACACTTTACACAGTATATGTGACAATAATCTAAACCAGATGAGTGAAGTTTAACACCATCCAAGAAGCCAAACATAATACTGAATAAAACACCTCACTTGATTGGCACCCCTTCTACCGTCCTAACCTTCATCTACATCTACAGCTGCAGCATGTACCACCGCGGGGGACAAAGCACTGTGGTATCTCCCTCCTGCTCAGACCGCCCTGGCCAAACCCACAACCTCCATACCCATGAACTACGGCAGCAGGTACAAGGGTCTCTCCAGATTACCCTCTAATTCGCCCCTCATTTTCACATGGAAATATACAGCTGGTCTTTTACTCTCCAGAGTCCAAATCCTGTAACTCCTGACCCAATAGCATATTGGAGCATGTTCACAGTAGTTCAAGAAGATGGCAGCAAAGGACATTGGTGTAAGCACAGCTTCATGCCCCTTAAATAAGAGAAAGTCCTGTGTTGGGTACACACGAGATTGCAGATGCTGGAATCTTTAAAGATATGTCCTGACTTTAAACACAGTCTCTCTAATAGATATTGCCACAGATGCTGCCTGACCTGTTGAGTTCATCCAGCAGTTTGCTTTATAATTTTATCTGACATCTCTGTTATTCCAAACCAATATTTAGTTTAGTTTAAGAAATAAAAAGCTGGAGTAACTCAGCGGGTCACAACATCTCTGGAGAAAGAGAACAGGTGTGGAAACTAGACATACAGCTCAGAAACCACCGAGTCTGCTCCAACCTGCAATCCCCGTAGAAAGCATCATCCTACCCACGCTGGGGACAATTTACAATTTTACTTCGGAGTCACGTGAGTGACTACGTGAAGAACCCCGCTTACGACGCATGCGTGTCATATCGCATACACGCATTGAACGGGTCGGACCTGTGGAGGACGTCCCCTTGAACGGGAGAACTGAAAAAGCCGACGGACGGCAGGTAAGTGACTCTGCATTTCACCCTGTGTAGGAAATGGACAGAGCAACGCGTAGAAAGGCTGTAAAGAAGCTGCAGGACGTCAGTGGCGAAGGTGCCGGGGACCTGCAGCAGCAGCCGCCGGCACAGGCAACTTGTATGGAGCACGAAGGTCGGCAGGAGCGGTTGGATAAATTTAAACACCCGCGATCGACTAGTGCCCGAGAGCACGTAAGTCGGCTGGAGCGGTTGTTGGAGGAACTTCTCCAGAGTGGCAGGCTCCAGGATATGGACGATAGCCACAGTGGTAAAGGTGTAAGTCCCTCAGCAGATTACCATAAAGGGCTGCTTGACATTTCATCCTCCTCGGAAGAGGGTGTTGAAGGGCTGCCTGTGTCAGATTCTGAACTAGAGATGGACCCACATTCCCATATGGAGGACGAAGAAACCAAGTTGCTGGACATGGTAGGGCAATACTTTCAGCAAGAACAGACTGGCAAAGATCTAGAGGCCAGGATGGCTGCCAGCATTGAGTACATGTCTACTCATCACCTGCAAGCCAATACCTTTGCTGAGGTGTTGGCAAGACATTTACCTCCAGGAAATTGTGGGGCTCTGAATGTGGCCAGTGTTAACCGAAGTATTTGGAGACACGTTGGTCAGGCAATCAGGAGTCAGGATATAAAAATTCAAAACGCTCTGAAAGGTCTCTCGGCGGGCATAACAGCCTTGGGCCGTACGCTAGAGAACGTAGACATGACGAATGACCATAAAGATGCTTTAGCGCTTTTTTGCAACGTTCAATTTGAACTTAATAATATAAGGAAGGTCAGACGGGTAGCCAGGATTATTGGGAGAATTGTAGCCACGTTTCCTGCCATTCAATTTGGACGATTACATTACCAAAATTTACAGAGAGAAAAAATTAGAGCACTCAAAAATAATAGAGGCCATTTTGATAGGCCAATGGAGCTAACAATTGAAGCCATAAAAGAACTACAATGGTGGGAACACAATGTTAAGTATAGCTCCAACCCAATAGTTTTTCCCAACCCATCTATGGTATTGCAAACAGATGCCAGTGCAATTGGTTGGGGTGCAACGGATACCATCTCGAGCTGTGGAGGGAGATGGAATATACAAGAAACTAACCTACTTAACACTAAGGGTATAAATTACTTAGAAATGTTGAGTGCGTTTTATGGTCTAAAATCTTATTGCTCGGGAATGAAACACCAGCATGTTAGATTGCAGATAGATAATACCACGGTGGTGGCATATATAAATCATATGGGTGGAAATATATCAACATCCTGTGATGAGTTAGCAAACTCTATTTGGCAATGGTGCATCCAAAGGAATATTTGGTTATCAGCTACGTATCTACCAGGGATACTTAATTCAGTGGCAGATGCCAGGTCACGAAAGTTTAATGAAAATACGGAATGGATGTTGGATAGAACGATATTTGCTAAAATCACAGCAAAGTATGGAATGCCGGATATTGATCTTTTTGCATCCAGGTTAAATCATCAATTACCAAGGTATGTATCATGGGAACCAGATCCTGGGGCAGAAGCTACAGATGCATTCTCACTGCACTGGGGGAAATGGTTCATTTATGCATTTCCTCCTTTCTGCCTCATCAATCGGGTACTACGGAAAATTCAACAAGATTCGGCATCTGGGATTCTCATAGTACCTGATTGGCCTACCCAACCATGGTTCTCGGTGCTACAGGATTTGGTGCTAACACCATGTAGTATTTTAAGACATAGTCCTCAGTTGCTTGTGCATCCGGTGACTCAGGATAGCCATCCTTGCCATAATTATCTGAATTTATTGGTTTGTAGACTCTGAAAGACCCGCTTCGGGACATGGGTCTATCTGATAGAACTGTGGACATGATCACAGCAGCACAGAGAACTTCGACTCAAAAACAGTATTTATGTCATATTAAGAAATGGACTAAGTACTGCCAGAATAACAATCTGGACCACAGGAAGATGGATGTTCCAGCTATGCTAGAATTTCTCACCAGCCTGCACTATGAAGGACTCAGTTACAGCACGGTGAATAGTGCTAGAAGTGCATTGTCGACTTATCTATGGCAAGGCACAGAAAGACAGGCTGTGGGCTCACATCCTCTAGTAGTAAAACTGTTACGAGGCATCTTTAACACCAACCCACCAAGGTCTAGATACAGCCAAATCTGGGATGTGAGTGTGGTCCTAACCATGATAAGGAATTGGTCGCCGGCTACAGCTTTAACTCTGAAAAAACTAATTATGAAAATGGTAATGCTAATGGCGCTGGTCACAGCGCAAAGGGTCCAGTCATTGCAGAAATTAAGATTGGATAGCTTGACTGTGGTGACAGGAACTTTGATATTTGTGATCCAGGACCTTATTAAGCAAAATAGACCAGGATCAGCGGGTCAGGTCATAGAATTCATAGCCTATCCGGAGGACGAACGCCTCTGTGTAGTGAAACACATTATGTTATATATTGACAAAACAAAGGCTATCAGAGGCAATGAACAGGCTCTTTTGATCAGCCATAAGAAGCCGTACCATAGAGTCTCGACCCAGACCATTTCGCGGTGGCTGAGATATGGCTTAATAAAGGCGGGAGTGGACACTAATGTATTCAAATCTCACTCCACCAGGGCTGCAGCTACATCGGCAGCTAATCACCTTGAGGTATCGATGGACCAAATCCTCAGGACTGCAGGATGGTCATCAGAGAAAACGTTTCAGAGATTTTACAACAAACCAGTTAGGAATGAAGGAACGTTTTCGGGGAAAATTTTAAGTTCTATATAATTTATACCTGAAGCTTACAAGGTTTATGATTTGATTTAATAAATATTATTTATCATTTACGTATAAAAATTGGTATGAATGTATTTCTTGAATATCAGTAACAATTTCTCCCAAACTACCAAGGCAGTTGTGAAGCATGGACTCGTTCCACGGCATGAGGTCACAGAGCTTTGAAATCTTCACGTAGTCACTCACGTGACTCCGAAGTAAAATAGTAAGATTAAACGAGAACTTACCAGTTTGAAGTTTGATCTTTATTTTATGAGGAGGAACGTTGAGGGAATACGTGCCCTCTGCTCCCACCCTCATATCGTCATATCTTAAACTGGTATATTTTTAATAATCTTACTATCTTAGGTCATTATAGTGTATCTGTGACCTCACACCGTTGCTTTGAAGGATGACACGCATGCGTCGTAAGCGGGGTTCTTCACGTATTCCCTCAACGTTCCTCCTCATAAAATAAAGATCAAACTTCAAACTGGTAAGTTCTCGTTTAATCTTACTATTATACCAATTATCCTGCAAACCTGCATGTCTTTGGAGTGTGGGACGAAACAGGAGCACCCGCATAAAACCCATGCAGGTCACAGGGAGAACGTTCAAACTCTGAACAGACAGCACCTGTAGTCAGGATCGAACCCGGTCTCTGGCACTGCAAGGCAGGAACTCTATCGCTGAGCCACCCTATTTCTTCTACAAAACAGCGTTGCTAATTTTAGAGATTATCTAGGCCCGTAAATACCTTGGTTCTTCTATTCTTTTACACTTATTCCAAGCTGTTTATGGGTGGCTTGCTCAACCTGCCAAAGTGCTTCATCTTATTGTTTGCCAATTGCCTGCCAAGGCGTTCTTCAAGTTGATTCATGAGCCCATGCATTTTGTTACAGTCAGCCCCAGTACTGGTCAGTGTGGTGACAAAGGGAAGCTTTGACAATTTTACTTCTCCATTCCCCAATCTGAAATACTTTAGTTTAGAGATATAGCGCGGAAAAAGGCCCTTCGGCCCACCAAGTCTGCACTGACCAGCGATCACTGCAGCTTAACACTGTCCAACACGCAGTAGGGACAATTTACACATACACCTCGCCAATTAACCTACAAACCTGTAGGTCTTTGGAGCGTGGGAGGAAACCGAAGATCTCATAGAAAACCCACGCGGTCACGGGGAGAACGTACAAACCCCGTACAGACAGCACCCATAGTCAGGATTGAACCCGGGTCTCTGGCACTGCAAGCACTGTAAGGCAGCAACTCTACTGCTGCGCCACCGTGATGCACCTTGTGCAAATGGAGAACAGTAGTCCTAGCTCCAGCCCTTGTTGAACACCACTTTCCTGTCAGCCTGTTCGAGTTAAGACTCCTCCATTATCTGTGAATGCAACAATATGCCATAATTCCATGACTTCAATAGCTCAATGCTACTTTATTTGTCCCATATGCAACTGTAGAGTGAAATTATTTTTGCATATGTTACGCATGCGGGCACTGTCAATTTGGCGCCATTATTCAAGGTCCGGTCGGCCCAAGCACAGTATACTGGAGCAGTTCCCATGAAACGACATCCCTCTCTTCCTCGCCTGGCCAAATGTCGAGGTTTCTGAAAGTGAATTTCTAACAGCTTCTGAGAGTTCAAAGCAATATTTTTTCATCATAATGTTTCTAGTCACTGACACTGGATTTGATTTTATCCGAGACACAATGGACCACAGATGCTGGAATCCTGAACAAACTACAAACAGCTGGAGGAACTCAATGTGTCCCGGGAGCGCCTCCTGCAGCCGACCTTGATGGCGCTGGAGGCATTACCCTTGTTCACACTCCCACTGGCCATTGGTCCTAACTCCTAGCTCCTGACGTCTCCAGCTCCCTCCTGGTTACGTCGACCCATGAGCCGTTGGGCGGTTTCCCGGTCCCGCTGACCAATATGCCGTTGGGTGGGCTCCGATGAGCCTTCGGCGGGTTCCCGATCCAAAGGTGGGCACTGCAGATCCAACACCAGGATATATGCTGAGATATCTCCACAAGTAGGAGAGTCTCAAATGAGGAACAGAGTTATTTAAAACTGAGATGCTTCGGGCCTGCATCCGATCGAAGGTGGGGAATCTCTGAAATTCTCTATCCCAGAGCGCTGGGGAGAACAGGTCATTGGAATCATTTGAAGAAGGAGAAGATACAGTTTTGAAAGTTAAGGCAATTCAGGACTATGAAAATCTGGTGCTGAAGAAGAGGTGATGCCTGGGGAAGTCAACCATGAATTGCAGGGCAGGTTTGAAAGGCCAAGAGAATGGCTAATGCCCCTTCTTTATTGAGAAATGATTTCAGTGTCCGGTCTCCAATCAAAACTAACAGTTGCTGGTCAATTAACGGGCCATTGCAGTTTGCTTGGTTAGAAATACAATAAAGTCTGGAGGAGGTTTCTGAAAGTGAATTTATAACAGTTTTGGATAGTTCAAAGTAATATTTGTTCATCATAATGTTTCTAGTCACTGACACTGGATTTGATTTTATCAAATGGACCACAGATGCTGGAATCCTGAACAAAATACAAACAGCTGGAGCTCAATGGGCCAGGCAGCATCTGTGGAGGTAAATGGACACATTCTGTCCGTCAGTTTGAATAAAGGTCCTAACCTGAAACACCATCTGTCCATTTCCCTCCACATTACTGCCAAACCTGCTAAGTTCCTCAAGCAGTTAGTTTTATAATTCTATCTGACATCTGTCTGGATGAAACACTTGAATTGTCAAGTTGGAAAGAGTGCAGAGAAGATTTACGAGGATGTTGCCAGGACTTGAGGGTCTGAGCAACAGGGCGAGGTTGAGCAGGCTGGGACTCTATTCCTTGGAGTGCAGGAGGATGAGTGGTGACTTTATAACGGTGTACAAAATCATGAGAGGAATAGATCAGGTAGATATATTGCCTACAGTTCTGAATCAAGAACCAGAGGACATAGGTTTACAGTGAGGGGAGAAAGATTTAATAGGAATCTGAGGGGTAACTTTTTCACACAAAGGGTGGTAGGTGTATGGAACGAGATGCCGGAGGAGGTAGGGACTATTGCGATGTTTAAGAAACATTTAGACAACTACTTGGATAGGACAGGTTTAGAGGGATATGGGCCAAACCCAGGCCAGTGAGACTAGTGTAGCTGGGATATGTTGGTTGGTGTTGGTTGACAAATTGGGCCAAAGGGCCTGTTTTCATGCTGTATGACTCCATGACCATTCTAACCAATACGAGCTTGTTGGAACTGCAAAAGTAGGTAAGCAGGTAAGTGGGGCCATTACTGGAATAGTAATTTGCTGACCGGGTCAAATCACCCAGAGACATCAGTTCAAACCCCATCACAGCAGCCTGATATCCAAGTCATACAGTTAAATAAAGAGGTGGTCATACAGAAATAGAGTGATACAGTGTGGAAACAGGCCCTTCGGCCCAATTCGCACACACCGGCCACCAATGTCCCAGCTACACTAGTCCCACTGGCCTGCGCTTGGTCCATATCCCTCTAAACCTGTCCTATCCTTGTACCTGTCTAACTGTTTCTTAAACAATGGGATTTTCCCAGCCTCAACTACCTCCATTGACAGCTTGTTCCATACACCCACCACTCTTTGTGTGAAAAAGTTACCCCTCGGATTCCCCTTCACCTTTTCCCCTTCACCTTGAACCTATGTCCTCTGGTCCCCTACTCTGGGCAAAAGACTGTGCATCTACCCGATCTATTCCTCTGATGATTTTGTACACCCCTCAGATCTCCCCTCATCCTCCTGCGCTCCATGGATTAGAGACCCAGACTACTCAACCTCTCCCTATAGCTGATATCCTTTAGTCCCAGCAACATCCTCGTAAACCTTTTCTGAACCCTTTCAAGCTTGACAATATCTTTCCTATAACATGGTGCCTAGAACTGAACACAATATTCTAAATGCGGTCTCACCAACGTCTCATACAACTGCAACATGACCTCCCAATCTCTAAACTCAATACTCTGACTGATGAAGGCCAAAGTGCCAAAAGCCTTTTTGAACACCTTATCTACCTGCGACTCGACCTTCGAGGAACCATGCACCTGCACTCTTAGATCCCTCTGCTCGACAACACTACCCAGATGCCTACCATTTACTGTGTAGGTCCTGCCCTTGTTCGATATCCCAAAATGCAACACCTCACGCTTCTCTGTATTAAATTCCAACAACCATTCCTTCACCCACCTGGCCAATCAACACAGGTCCTGCTGCAATCTTTCACAACCATCTTCACTATCTGCAAAACCACTAACTTTTGTATCATCAGCAAACTTACTAATCTTACCCGGTATGTTCTCATCCAAATCATTGATGTAGATGACAAGCAGTAACGGGCCCAGCACCCAACCCTGAGACACGTCATTAGTCACAGGCATCTAGTCTGAGAAACATCCTTCCACCATCACCTCTGCTTCCTTACATGGAGCCCATTTTCTATCCATTCAGCTATCTCTCCTTGGATCCCATGCGATCCAACCTTTCAGAGCAGCCTACCATGCGGAACCTTGTCGAATGTCTTACTAAAGTCTATGTAAACAACATCTACAGCTCTGCCCTCATCAACCTTTTTGGTCATGTCTTCAAAAAAATCAATCAGATTTGTGAGACACGATCTCCCATGTACAAAACCATGCTGGCTATCCCTAATCAGCCCTTGCCCATCTAAATGCCTGTATATCCTATCCCTCAGAATACGCTCCAGTAACTTGCCAACTACAGATGTTAAGCTCACTGGCCTATAGTTACCAGCATTTTCCCTGCAGCCCTTCTTGAAAACATTTGCCACCCTCCAGTCTTCCGGCACCTTTCCTGTATTTAAGGACGACTCGTAAATTTCAAAGAAAGAGAGTTTGTAGAGTGCCTCTGAGATGGATTCTTAGAGCAGCTTGTAATGGAGCTGACCAGGGAAAAGGCAATTCTGGATTTAGTGTTGTCCAATGAACCAGATATGATAAGAGAACTCGAGGTAAAGGAACCGCTTGATCATAATATGATTAGTTTTAATCTGCAATTTGAGAAGGAGAAGATTAAATCGGAAGTGTCAGTGATGCAATTGAACAAAGGGGACTATGAAGACATGAGAGGGGAGCTGGCCAAGGTAGACTGGAAAGGGATCCTAGCAGGAATGACGGTGGAACAGCAATGGTAGGAATTTCTGGGCATAATCCGGAAGACGCAGGATCATTTCATTCCAAAAAGGAAGAAAGATTCTAAGGGGAGTAGGAGGCAACCGTGGCTGACAAGAGAAGTTAGGGATAGAATAAAACTAAAAGAAAAGATGTATAACACAGCAAAGAGTAGCCGGAAGCCAGAGCATTGGGAAACTTTCATAGGACAACAGAAGGAAACAAAACGGGCAATATGGGCTGAGAAGATGAAGTACGAGGGGAAGCTGGCCAGGAATGTAAAGAAGGACAGTAAAAGCTTCTTTAGATATGATAAGGGGAAAAGAGTAGCAAAGTCAAATGTTGGTCCCTTGAAGGCAGACGCGGGTGAAATTATTATGGGCAACAAAGTTCTATGTAAGTGTTTCTCGGCGCTGCTGGAGTTGAAGGAATGTAAGGGAGGACTGTCGTGGGAGTGGGAGTGGGGTGAGGCCGTTTAAAGGCAACAGATATGAGCTAAAGCTCAGAATGACACAGCACTTACCTTGGCCTATCTGCTGAGTCCCGGAATGACCTCTCGCTGATGTAAGCAGACCATTGCCCACAGTCTCCATGCCTAGGGATCGTTCTGGTAGCTGGGCCCTGAGGATGTAATTCTCGTGTGTCGGTGAGGAGGGGATGGTAGTCCTTCCCCTTGCAGGGTCCGCATTACAGAGCAGTGGATGGATCAACAGGAGGTAGCTGTTTGATGGCGAATGTTCTCAAGGGGCCAAATGTGAATTAACATGAGGAGTGTGCAGGAAGGAACCTCAGATGCTGTTTTGAACTGAAGATAGACACAAAATGCTGGAGTAACTCAGCGGGTCAGACAGTATCTCTGGAGAAAAGATATAGGTGATGTTTCGCTTCGGTCTGAAGAAGGGTCTCGATCCAATGCCTCACGTATTCCTTTTCGCCGGAGATGCTGTCTGACCCGCTGAGTTACTCCAGCTTTTTGTCTATGTTTGGTTTATTACAGCATCTGCAGTTCCTCCCTTTACAATCATATGGCTCTCATTTACAACCAAACGCTGCACTGCATGCCCAACGCGCACTCCATCACTATCATGAGAACCGTCAGTGTATTCCTGCCTCAGCTGCTTGGCAGGTTCCAGGCTCCATCACAGGAATGATCTGATTTGTTGATATGTATTTATTATTCTTAGCTTTGAAAGAGTCCAGTAATGTTTGTCTCTGTAATTAGCTGCGTGGTTGGAAAGCTAGGTTTGAATTTATACAGGCAGCCCCAAGATATGTAGCAATACCCGTCTTGGACCCCCTCATATGTTCCCATCCACAATGTCCTCCCGCCCCCTTCATCCACCCCCCTTCCCCTCCCACCACACCCCACACACATACCCTGGTGAATGAGAATGAGAGAGCACAGGTTTAATGCTGGAGACAGAATGTAAAGGAGATCTGAGGGGTAGGGTTTTAACCCAGAAAGTTCTGAATATCTGGATGGAGCTGTCAGAGGAGGTGCTGGAAGCAAATACAATTTACCATTGTTAAAATGGGTTTGGTCAGTAATTGGACAGATGGGAGATAGAGAGATAGAGGCCGACAGCATGGGAAAAGGCTCTTTGGTCCAACACGTCCACACTGACCAAGATGCCCCATGTAAGTTAGTCCAATTTGTCCACATTCGACCCATATCCCACTAAATCATTCCTAACCATGTAGCTGTCCAAATATCTTTGAAATGTTGGGATAATCCCAGCCTCAACTACCTCCTCTGACAGCTTGTTCCACACACCCACCACCCTCAGTGAAAAAGTTGCCCTTTTGAATTTCTATTAAATCTTAAACCTATGTCTGTTTTGTTTAATTCCACTACCGTGTGCACTGCAAGAAATGAAGTGCTAGCCCACACAACCTCTCCCTGTAGCGCTAGCTCACAATTCCTGGCAACATCCTCATCAATCTCTGCACTCTTTCCAGTTTATTGGCATCTTTCCTCTTGCAAGGTGCCCAAAACTTGACACAATATTCCAAGTGCAACCTCACCAACATCTTGTACAACACTTAGAAACAGTCTGAAGAAGGGTTTCGGCCCGAAACGTTGCCTATTTCCTTCGCTCCATAGATGCTGCTGCACCTGCTGAGTTTCTCCAGCATTTTTATTTAACTTAGAAACATACGTTGGGTTTATGCTAGGCAGATCAACTTAAAAATTGGATTGCACCCACATCTGATGCACAAAGCATTGAGTTGAGTGGCAACACCAAATTGGATTCCCCTCAAAAATGGTGAAATTAGTCAAAAGAAAATGTTGACATGTTTTCCCAATAAGACAACCTCTGAACCAGAATGAGAGCTGCTTTGAACAATCATGTCCATCAGTAATGCTTTATTGGTTCTAATGGTTCCTCTCCAATTATGAACCTGGTTGCAAAGTGAAATCAACCATTCTTTAAGTTAAATTAAGTCACTCATTAACTCATGAGCACAAGCAGATGGCAAAACTCTCTGGATCAATGTAAATAAACAACCCTCCCCATGTGATTTGGCATCCAACTGTGATGGTATTTACTGAGTGAGGTAATAGAATGTGTGTTTGTGTTTGGCTGGTTAATGATGTCCCCAGGGGAATCAGTTCATGCATCAATGCCTTTCAACACGTTGGCCAAACCTCCAAGGGGATTAGTGGCTATTTTATCAGCTGCCCTTTGTTAGAAACCACCTCAAAAGCAGGATCGGGACCCAACTCAACACGTTTCCCATTGCCCAGAGAAGAAGTGTCTCGTGGTAAATACAACTTTAATTTGATGAAGTTTTGCTTTAAATAAATATTAACCTGTTTGTTTTGTTTAATTTGGTCTACTTTATTGTGGAATGTGAAATGTGTCACTTTCCCTGGCAGAGATTCCCAACATTCAATGTGTTCCACACCGGACAATGAGTCTGCCCGACTTCAGCTTTCAAAGTTTAATGGCTTTGTTCTACAGCTGCTGAAGACTGGGGTGTGACTGGGAGAGATTATGTTGAACTATAGTTAAAATATTACAAATTATGGCAGAAAATACAAAAGAAAAAAATATATTCAATGTATTAACCGAAATCTCAAAAAATAGAGTTTAACGTTCTGGATATATTATAAACATTATAAACTTGCAACACAAATAACAATATTATCAACACCTTCAATATCATAGTTGGGGCCCACAAGTAATTAAAACAATTCATCACTATTTATCAGATGACTTGAAAAATATATATGTCTTTTTGGTTTTAATTATCTTGTTAAACAATAGTAGAAAAACCAGTAGTGTGGGAAGGCCTGGCCTTTTCCTACTTCCACTCCCACCCCCTTTACTTTCAGTCTGATGAAGAGTTACGACCAGAAATGCCCACCCACCCTTTTTCTCCAGAGACAGACACAAAACGCTGGAGTAACTCAGCCAGACAGGCAGCATCTCCGGAGAGAAGGAATGGGAGACGTTTCGGAGAAGGAATGGGAGATGTTTCGGGTCGAGGCCCTTCTTCAGTCTGAAGAAGGGCCTCGACCCGAAACGTCTCCCATTCCTTCCCCCAAACGTCTCCCATTCCAGTCCAACGAGACCGCACCTGGAGTATTGTGTGCAAATCTGCTCTTCTATTTTGAGGAAGGACGTTATTGCTATTGAGGGAATGCAGCGTAGGTTCACCAGGTCAATTCCAGGGATGGCGGGACTAACGTATGATGAAATTGGTTCAACTGGGCTTGTATTCGCTGGAATTTAGAAGGATGAGAGGGCATCTTATCGAAACATAAAATTATTTGAGGATTGGACAGGGTAGATGCAGGAAAAAGTTCCTGATGTTGGGGGACTCCAGAACCAGGGGTCACTGTTTAAGAATAAGGGGTAGACCATTTAGGACTGAGATGAGGGAAAACATTTTCACCCAGAGAGTTGTGAATATGTGGAATTATCTGCCACAGAAGGCAGTGGAGGGCAATTCACTGGATGTTTTCAAGAGAGAGTTAGACTTAGCTCTTAGGGCTAAAGGAATCAAGGGAAAAGGCTGGAACGGGGTACTGATTTTGGATGATCAGCCATGATCATATTGAATGGCGGTGCTGGCTCGAGGGCTGAGTGGCCTACTCCTGAACCTATTTTTTATGTTTCCAGAGATGCTGCCTGTCCCACTGAGTTACTCCAACATTTTGTGTCTATCTTGATGTAAACCAGCATCTGCAGTTCCTTCTTATACTTTTTCTCCAAAGATGCTGCCTGACCCACTGAGTTACTCCAGCACTTTGTGTCTATCTTCGGAGGAAAACCAGTATTTTAGTTTGGGGAAAGGCATTGGTTTTGAGTGGGAATAGAGTCAAGGGAATAGGGAAGGTGGAAAGAGAAGCGATATTGAGATAGGCATGAGAGAGAGAGAGGGAGAGGGAAAGGAGAATGGTAGAGGAGAGCGGCTTTCCAGTCAGAGGGTTTGCAGGATTGATTACGAGATAATGTTTAGGAAAAGTTGGGAGATGGATGGAAGGGGGTAGAGAAAAATAAGATAAAAATGAGAGAATGTAGAGAGGGAATGCAATAGGAGGAGAGGGAGGAGAAAGGAGAGAGGGAGTGAGGAGAAACAAGAGAATTATGCCACTTAGGAAAACTGAACGGAAACCTCTGGAAACTTTGCGCACTGCCCAAGGTTTCCGTGCGGTTCCTGGAGGTTTTTTGTCAGTCTCCCTACCTGCTTCCACTACCTGCAACCTCCGGGAACCACACGGAAACCTTGGGTGGGGCGCAAAGTTTCCAGAGGTTTCCGTTCAAGTTTCCTAAGTGGGACAGGGGCATTACAGCTGAGAGAAACATGAAGTGAGAAGAGTTGAGGGAGAGGGTGTAGAGCAGAGAGGGAGGTATGGAGAGGATGCAGGATGACTATAATCACCTTTGCTGCATGTGTGTTTGTCATTAATTGTTGTGAGTGGCAGGAATGTGCCCATGTGTGAGGCATGACCCTGTGTGTCTACACTGGACTCCCCGACCTTGCCAGCTCGTGTCATGGACCAATTCTATGTGACAGACTGCCTCCACACCGTGGACACAAGGGCTGCTGCCGTTATTGGTCTCCTTCCCTCCATCGCAGCCACTCTCCTGAATGTTGGAGCAGCAGACAATCTCCTGCAGGAACTCAGCGACTTGAGGAGCTGTGAGAGAGGAGAGAAATGTGTGACATTTCAGGTCAAGACCCTGCACCAGGACAGCGATTGTAGAGGGAGGCAGCCAGGATAAAGAGCAGCAAAGGGGGTGGTGAGACAGGAGCTGGGGGTGATTGGTTCAACAGGGGCAATGAGCAGGGGGGGGCTGATCGCGGAGGGTCGTGTGGTGTAGGGGACAGAGGTGGAAGCAAAACACAACGAAACAGAAAAAGGGACAGATGGAGCTGAGGAAGTGGTGGTGGGGGCAGGGGGGGGGGAGTTGGTGAGGGGAAAAGGGGAGGGAGGCAGGGAGGGAAAATGCATATTCACAGTAGAGGCAACACTACATACACCTCAGATGCTGAGTCCTGCATATCTAACAGATCTGTCAGAATTCTCAAACAGACCACTACACACACCAACAATGATGGTATTTCCTGATGTGGGAGACTTGCTCTATTGTGTCTGGCCCTCTTGCTCTTTTGGCACATTGTGATTCTTTACTCTTTGTATCATTGCTTTACTCTTTGTATCTTCACTTTGTATTATCAGCGCACATTCCACTTCTGGGGCTGGGTCTCTAATTTCTGAAGGTGGCTGACATATCCACATTTCTGTAGCCTGTATCATCCCTGCCTGAACTCACAATTCCATTACTTTATATGTGATCACTGCCCTGATATCACCTCCGGTAGCAACACACCGACCCACTACAAATGTCGGGGTTGTTGTAACAAACATCCTTTGCTGGCGGAAAGCCAACAGTTACCAACCGTAGCTGGTAAAACAAAGTATCACAAGTGCTACACATGGTCCACACACTTCATAAGTTCATTAATTCATAAATGGTAGGTGCAGAATTAGGCCATTCGCCCTTCGACTCCACCATTCAATCATGGCTGATCTATCTTTCCCTCTCAACACCATTCTCCTGCCTTCTCCCCGTAACCCCTGACACCCGTACTAATCAACCCGTACTAACCCGTACTAATAAAGCTTCCATGCCAGCCTTCATGGACACTTATTACAGCTGTTCTGTCATATTAATGAGTCAAAGGTCCGGTCCTAATGTAGTGTCACTAGAGCATCTCATGGTTATTTACTTCCAAGTAACTACAGACTATCTCGAATGATCACATTTTATTTTATGTAAGTTTTATTAACATTGAAGTATGCTTGCACTAAAGCAAATGCCATAATGAAAATGTGTCACAAAGACAAGATAAATATTTGACACTTGAAAAAACAATGTATCAGACTTTGATAAGTTGAGCCCTTTTACTCCTGAGCCCTTTTTATGTCGGTGTGCACGATTTCTTGCGGCAGTTCAAATGCTTTTGAATGATTTATATATTTTTCTTCGCAAACTCTTTCCAAGGGTGATTTCTTTGGTGAATACATTCCTGGTTTAAGACCAACAAAGTATTTTTTCTTGTTCTTATTCACATCAGTCAATTGGGCAACAACTAGTCTCAAAGGTGTGAAACAAAATCCATTTTTTATTCAAGGAAAAATTCAATAAGTAACCAGAACACTGAAGCAAAATGACTATTCAATAGACAATAGGTGCAGGAGTAGGGCATTTGGCCCTTCGCGCCAGCACCGCCATTCAATGTGATCATGGCTGATCATCCCCAATCAGTACCCCGTTCCTGCCTTCTCCCCATATCCCCTGACTCCACTTTTTTTAAGAGCCCTATCTAGCTCTCTCTTGAAAGCTTCCAGAGAACCTGCCTCCACCATCCTCTGAGGCGGAGAATTCCACAGACGTATGATGTATTTCATTCTGAGGTAAAATCATGGGCATTTTATATGTCAGAATACGTGAGGCAAATCAATTAGTAATCCCTGAACATAATGTAAGAGTCAAATGTAATGATTTTTTGAGAAAGTGTTATTTTATTCATTTCGGGGATTTGGCACTGTTACGAAGGCCGGAAGATAGACGCAAAAAGCTGGAGTAACTCAGCGGGTCATGCAGCATCTCGGGACCCTTCATCAGACCTGCCGAGTTACTCCAGGGTTTTGTGTCTATCTTTGGTGTAAACCAGCTTCTACAGTACCTTAGATAGACACAAAATGCTAGAGTAACTCAGCAGGACAGGCAGCATTTCTGGATAGAAGGAATGGGTGACATTTCTGGTCGAGACCCTTATTTAGACTGAGAGTCAGGGGAGAGGGAGTTACAGATATGTTGTGCGTGGCCCCTTGGGCAAGAGTGACCATTATATGGTTGAGTTCTTCATTTGAATGGAGAGTGACATAATTAATTCAGAAACAATGGTCTTGAACTTAAAGAAAGGTAACTTTGAGGGTATGAGACGTGAATTGGCCAAGATAGACTGGCAATTGATTCTTAAAGGGTTGACGGTGGATATGCAATGGAAGGTATTTAAAGGCTGCATGGATGAACTACAACAATTGTTCATCCCAGTTTGTCAAAAGAATAAATCAGGGAAGGTAGTGCATCTGTGGATAACAAGGGAAATCAGGGGTAGTAGCAAAACAAAAGATGAAGCATACAAATTAGCCAGAAAAGGCAGCCTACCAGAGGACTGGGAGAAATTCAGAGTCCAGCAGAGGAGGACAGAGGGCTTAATTAGGAAAGGGAAAATGGATTATGAAAGAAAATTGTCAGGGAACATAAAAACTGACTGCAAAAGGTTTTATAGATATGTGAAGAGAAAAAGATTAGTTAAAACAAATGTAGGTCCCTTGCAGTCAGAAACAGGTGAATTGATCATGGGGAACAAGGACATGGCAGACCAATTGAATAACTACTTTGGTTCTGCCGTAAATAGCAGGGGACCGGGGGTCAAATGAGATGGAGTGAAATCCAGGTTAGCCGGAAAGTGGTGTTAGGTAAATTGAATGGATTAAAGGCCGATAAATACCCAGGGCCAGATAGGCTGCATCCCAGAGCACTTAAAGAGGTAGCCCCAGAAATAGTGGATGCATTAGTGATAATTTTTCAAAACTCTTTAGATTCTGGAGTAGTTCCTGAGGATTGGAGGGTGGCTAATGTAACCCCACTTTTTAAAAAGGGAGGGAGAGAGAAAACGGGGAATTACAGACCAGTTAGTCTAACATCGGTAGTGGGGAAACTGCTAGAGTCAGTTATTAAAGATGGGATAGCAGCACATTTGGAAAGTGATGAAATCATTGGACAAAGTCATCATGGATTTATGAAAGGTAAATCATGTCTGACGAATCTTATAGAATTTTTCGAGGATGTAACTAGTAGAGTGGATAAGGGAGAACCAGTGGATGTGTTATATCTGGACTTTCAGAAGGCTTTTGACAAGGTCCCACATAAGAGATTAGTATACAAACTTAAAGCACAAGGTATTGGGTGTTCAGTATTGACGTGGATAGAGAACTGGCTGGTAGACAGGAAGCAAGGAGTAGGAGTTGACGGGTCCTTTTCAGAATGGCAGGCAGTGACTAGTGGGGTACCGCAAGGCTCAGTGCTGGGACCCCAGCTATTTACAATATATATTAATGATTTGGCCGAGGGAATTGAATGCAACATCTCCAAGTTTGCGGATGACACGAAGCTGGGGGGCAGTGTTAGCTGTGAGGAGGATGCTAGGAGGCCGCAAGATGACTTGGATAGGCTGGGTGAGGGGGGATCTTATAGAAACTTACAAAATTCTTAAAGGGTTGGACAGGCTAGATGCAGGAAGATCGTTCCCGATGTTGGGGAAGTCCAAAACAAGGGGTTACTGTTTAAGGATAAAGGGGAAATCTTTTAGGGCTGAGATGAGAAAAAGCATTTTTTACACAGAGAGTGGCGAATCTCTGGAATTCTCTGCCACAGAATGTAGTTGAGGTCAGTTGATTGACTTTATTTAAGAGGGAGTTAGATGTGGCCCTTGTGGCTAAAGGGATCAGGGGGTATGGAGAGAAGGCAGGTACAGGATATTCAGTTGGATGATCAGCCATGATCATATTGAATGGCGGTGCAGGCTCGAAGGGCCGAATAGATAGGTTCTTTATTGTCATTATAACATGTAAACATGTACAACAAAATTAAAAATGCCAACCAGTCAGTGCACTATTCACACATTATCTAAAAGCTAACGATACGTAAAAGAGAATATCTGAAAATAAACAACTAAAATAAATAACATGAAAAAAACCAAGCATAAAAACACAACCATACATTCGTCTGTCGATTGCACAATCCCTTTGGTATGTAGCGCACCTGCGCTCATTTGGTGGCTATATTAAGTGTAGTTATTGCTGTGGGATAAAAACTGTTCTTGAGTCTGTTTGTCCTTGTCCTCATTGATCTGTACCATCTGCCTGACGGCAACAGTTCAAACAGGGAGTGTCCGGGGTGGGAAATGTCCTTTATAATGTTCTGGGATTTCTTGAGACAGTGGGAACTGTGTAGGTCCTCCAAGGTGAGGAGAGGACAGCCGACAATCTTCTGAGCGTTGTCAATGGCCCTCTGGAGCGCTTTCCTCTTAGCCGCTGTGCAGCTGGTGTACCACACGCATACACAGTATGTTAGGATGCTCTCTATGGAGCACCGATAAAAGGACAGCAGCAGTCTCTGAGTGATGTTGATGATGTTGGACCTTTTTCAGCAGCGCAGAGGTGTTCACGCTCCATGTCAGGTCCTCCTCAATGTGGATTCCCAGGAAGCGGAAATCCGCCACCCTCTCCACTAGGTGCAGGAATGGCCTATTCCTGCATCTATTTTCTATGTTTCTATGTTTCTAACTGTACACACCCGACAAGGCATTCCCAGCCAAGCTCATGTTTGATGAGGAAGGCTTTCAGCATTCTGAACCCTTCTCCCCGAGTCGTAGCATGGTTCCGAGAACAAATACTCCTCCTTCATGGCTTCTCCGTCAAGGTAATGAACATAGACTAGCAGTTAGGAACATGAGGCACTATCTGTTGACTCATCCAGTTGCAGTGAATACACTGGACTGCTCTTCACAGCGCTCACTACTTGCAGCAGAATATCATTACTCATATCCGAGATTCGACTTTTGACTGTGTCATTCGAAAGGGAAATCTGCCTGAACTTGTTTGACTGCTGTTCCCCCAGCACCAACTTTGCTGCTTCGAGAAGGCATGGCTTGATAAGCTCTTCACCGATTGTGTGAGGTTTCTAAGTCTGTGCGATTCGTATGAAGCCTCAAGCACTGCTTCAATTTGACAAGTGCAGTGGCCTGTCGAATCGATGCGGGAACCCTTGAGTTCAGCTTCTTTTCGTTTGAAATAGTCCACGCCCTTCCCCGCCAGGTCGCTATGACAAGAATCCGAATGGATCTTCAGTTTGCTGGGCTTCATGCTCTTGTGGCTCAAAACTTTGACACAGATAACACATTGCGGCTTGACCATGGATTTCTGAACAATGCTTGTGAAGCCGAACTTGAGAAATGCTTCACAATACGTGCGCTTCTTGGCAGACATAGTTCACAACATCAATGTAGCACACACTCGTGGCCTCAAAACGACCGTGATTTGTAGGAATTACATAAATGTGTTCTATGTGACCTGAACTAAAGTGCCATTATGAAATTATAGTGAAAATGGGTAAATGTAAGGCCTACTCACAATTTGGCCATGCACGTACGCTAACACATGGCAGTTGGCAAGCATGAGCCTCGATCGTACATGATCCAGGCCACAGTTTGTGTGTGTATACGTACGCACATACACAAACAAAATATTGTGAGTGGTATGTACCTTTGTTAGGTTCCTAAAAATGGGCCCAACAAATTGATATGTTATTTATGACCCTTTCATGACCCCCGGAAAAACCTCAAACGATCCCCAGGTTACGAGCCGCTGCTCTAAATGAGGGCTCACCAATGTCTTATACAACTGCAACATGACCTCCAACTTCTATACTCAATACTCTGACTGATGAAAGCCAATGTGCCAGACACCTTTTTGACCACCCTATCACCCTACAATACCACCGGGTAACGCTTCGCTCGCAGCGTCGCTTACAGTCTGTCTGTCCTTTTTATCTTTTTTCTTATTTTTGGTGTGTTTTAAAAGTTTGTGTTAATGTTCTCTGGTTTGTTTTATGTGGGGGTGGGGGAGGGGGTTGGGGAATCTTTTTTTCAATCTCTCACCTTGCCGGAGATGCGATTGTTTTCTGGGTCGTATCTCCGGTCGCTCTACGGCCTAACATCGTGGAGCTGGAGTCTTTGCTCGGGACTGAATTTGAGCCCCGATGTGGGGCGTGGATTCACCATCGGAGTCGATTCCTCACCTGGGATTGTCGCTCCTGTGTACGTTAACATCAAGGAGCTCGCAGTCTCGGGTTGAGACCAACGTTGGAAAGCTCCAAAACCGCACAAAGTTTGACTAGCCCCAACCCGGGGTAGATCGCCCGGCGCGGGGGAGCTGAGATTCCCCCCCCGATGCAAAAACTGGAGGAGGCCCGCCACTGGCTACGGGAGTAAGATCGTCCCGTCAATGGGAGGTTAGAGGCCCCAACCGCTGGAGGACAAAAAACGGAGAGATTTGAACTTTTTTTCGCCTTCCATCACAGTGAGGAATGTGGAGGAGTCACTGTGGTGGATGTTTATGTTAAAATGAATTTTGTGTGTTCTGTTGCTTTTTATTAGTATGACTGTATGGCAAATTAAATTCCTTGTATGTTGCATAACATACTTGGCTAATAAAGTATGATTATGATTGTTACCTGCGACTCCATCTTCAAGGAACTATGCAAATGCACTCTGTTCTACAACACTCCTCAGAGCCCTGCCATTCACCGTGTGGGTCCTGCCTTCTAACAAAATGCACACCTCACATTTCTCTGTATGAAATTTGGCAACAAAGAACTGTACAGCGCTGCCAGACACAACCTTAAGCGGGGCATTAAATCAGCTAAAATGTCCAGAAGGAGATCGAGGACCATTTCACCTCCAGGGATACTGCACGCATGTGGCAGGGAATACATCACCTAACAAACCTCAGGGGCAGCAGGGACCCACCGACAGCTGCAAATACATCGCTGGCAGAGGAGCTCAACCACTTTTTTGCCCGTTTCGAGAGAGGTCCGAATGAAAGAACCTCTCTCCAACTGGACCCTGCTGACCAGCCACTTACCCTCCAGTTAGAGGAGGTAAAGCGGGCCCTGAGAACTGTTAATGCTAGTAAGGCTGCTGGCCCGGATGAGATCCCAGGCAGGGTGCTCCGGGACTGTGCTCACCAGCTCGCTGGGGTATTCACAGACATTTTTAACCTTTCCCTAGCACACTCCTCCGTGCCAGCGTGCCTGAAAACCACCACTATCATCCCGGTGCCCAAGCAGACAAACATCAACTCCCTCAATGACTACAGGCCCGTTGCTCTTACATCTGTAGTCTCCAAGTGCTTTGAAAGGCTGGTCCTAGGTTACCTTAAATTATCTCTCCCCCCCTCACTCGACCCACACCAGTATGCATATAGGGCTAATAGATCTACAGAGGATGCATATAGGGCTAATAGATCTACAGAGGATGCCATAAACACTGTCCTCCATGCTGCACTACAACACCTAGAGGAGAAGGGGTCATATGTCAGGATGCTTTTTGTTGATTACAGCTTAGTTTTTAATACAATCATACCCAGCAAGCTGATCACAAAAATGCTAGACCTTGGCCTCAGCAGTCAACTGTGTCGGTGGATATTGGACTTTCTCAGTGAACGCCCACAGACAGTGAGACTTGGACCCTACACCTCGACATCCCTGACCCTCAGCACAGGAGCACCGCAGTGCTGTGTGCTCAGTCCGCTCCTCTACGCCCTATACACACACATGACTGCTTGCCCCATCACCCCGCAAATAGGATCATAAAATTTGCGGACGATACAACCGTGGTGGGGCTCATCTCAATGGGAACGAGGTCCCTATAGAGAGGAGGTGCACAGACTTTCTGAGTGGTGTGCTCACAACAATCTCTCTCTGAACACTAAAAAGACAAAGGAGATCATCACTGATTTCAGGCGACATAGAGCGGAGCTCAGGCCACTGGAGATAGGGGGTGAGGAGTTGGAGAGGGTGCCTAGTTTTAAATTTCTGGGGATCAACATCAGTGAGGATCTTAAATGGTCTGTGAACTCTGCTGTAGTTGTAAAAAAGGCGCAACAGATTATTTACTTCCTCAGAACACTGAGGAAGGCCCATCTGTCTGCTAAACTGCTGGAGTCTTTCTACCGCTGTTTGGTAGAAAGCATACTGACTTATTGCATAACTGCCTAGTTTGGGAACTGTTCAGCAGCTGACAGAGCAGCTCTCCAGAGGGTGATAAAAACCTCTGGACTCCCCCTGCCCCCTCTGGAGGACATTTACCACTCCAGATGCCGCAGCAGGACCTGTAATATCGTGAAAGACATTACACATCACCACCTTTTCACACTGCTGCCCTCAGGAAAAAGGTACAGGTCGCTAAAGTCACGCACTGCCAGACTCAAGAACAGCTTTTACCCATCAGCAATCTTGGAACTGAACTCTGTCTCGGGAGCGGGTTATGGGGAAGGAGGGGGGGGGGGTGGGAGACAGTGTTAATTTATGTTAATTTATGTAAATGTGAATCCATGGGTGGGTTTGGGGATGGAGGGAGTGTAAAAAGTATGAGTATGTGAATGTTTGAAGTTCTTTTAAATGGAGAGACACAGTAATCTCGTTGTATGTGACACATGCAATGACAATAAAGCATTCTGATTCTGAGTGGCGGCGCGGCTCTGGCTGCAGCGGCTCACCGGCAGTCCCGTTTGTTTGTGTTTTTTGTGTTGTTTATTTTGTTTTGGTTAGTCTAGTTTTTGGTTTTTAGTTTGTGTTTTGGGGAGGGTGGGGGGTTGAAACGGGGTTTGCAGTCTCTCCCTGCGGGGGAATGCGACTTTTTTGTCGTATTCCCCTTCTCTGTCTCCGTCTGCGCTGAGGCCTAATGGAGAGGATGACCTCAAGGCTCCGGAGGCAGAGCCCGTCAGGACTCGCCCTGAGCTCGCTCCCGTGAGGGTGGTCCGGCTCAGGGCTGGAACAGTGCTCCCGTGAGAGGCTGTGGCGCTCTCGTGAGGGCGGCCAGCCCAAGGGTGGAACGAGTCTCCCGTCGGAGCGGCCGAGCTCGGGGAGGTGCAGCGCTCGCAGCCCGAGGGAGGTTCGGCGCCCATGTCGGGGCGGCCCGGCCCGAGGGAGAAGCGACGCCCAAGTCGGGGCGGCCCGGCCGGAGGGAGAAGCGACGCCCAAGTCGGGGCGGCCCGGCCCGGGGAAGAAGCGACGCCCATGTCGGGGCAGCCCGGCCCGAGGGAGAAGCGACGCCCAAGTCGGGGCGGCCCGGCCGGAGGGAGAAGCGACGCCCAAGTCGGGGCGGCCCGGCCCGGGGAAGAAGCGACGCCCATGTCGGGGCGGCCCAGCCCGGGGGAGGTTCGGCGCCCATGACGGGGGCGGCCCAGCCCGAGGCTGAAGACGGCACGATACTCAGTGAGGGTGGCTGGGACGGTGTTCTGACGGTGGTGGCCTGAGTCCGGGGTTCGGCCACGGGCCAGCGGCTGCGTCTGCAGGACTGGTGGGCGGCAGCTTCGACCACCCCGGGCCGCGGGACTGATTTATAACATTGCCCAGGGGGTATCGCCTCAGCGCAGAGGGAGAAGAGGAGGGAAGAGACTGCAGACCTAAGACTTTTGCCTCCGTCACAGTGAGAAGATGCTGGGTCGACTCACTGTGGTGGATGTTAATATGTGTTTATTGTTGTTTTTTTATTGTATTATATGTATGACTGCTGCAATTTCGTTCAGACTTCGGTCTGAATGACAATAAAGGCATATCTATCTATCTATCTATCTATCTATCTATCTATCTATCTATCTATCTATCTATCTATCTATCTATCTATCTATCTATTCTGATCAACCATTCCTCAGGCCACCTGCCAATCGATCAAGATTCTGTTGCAATTTTTCACAGCAGGAAAAACCACTATCTACAAAACCACCCACTTTTGTATCATCTGCAAACTTGCTAATCTTGCCCTGTATGTTCTCATCCAAATCATTGAGATAGATGACAAACACCAACGGGCCCAGCACCGAACCCTGAGGCACACCACTAGTCACAGGCCTCCAAGAAGCAACCCTCTTTCACAACCCTCTGCTTCCTTCCATGCAGGGAAGTGGGACGAGCTTAGATGTGGCATCTTGGTCGGCATGGACAAGTTGGGCCAAAGGGCCTGTATTCCTATTATGTGACCGTGATCCATTTGACTTTTCTCCTTGCATTTGACAGAGAAATAACAAATGTACATTTCATAATTAAGGAAACGTGGGAATAAGGAATTAAAGCCATCAACCTGCAATGTCTAGTGCCCAGTCTGGGCATTGGTACAGACCAGGTCACAGGCGAGCTCAAGTTGCTGCAGCAGCTTGGGTTCCACTCTGACATCCAAGGTTGTTTGTGTGGAGTGTGCACGTTCACTCTTTCTTATTAATGGGCAGGGAGCAACAGAAGATAACTAAAAAGGCAATACATGGAGAAAAGATAAGGTACGAAGGTAAGCTAGTCAAGAATATAAAGGATAGTAAAAGCTTCTTTAGGTATGTGAAGAGGAAAAAATTAGTTAAGACCAAAGTTTGACCCTAGAAGACGGAAAAAGGTGAATTTATTATGGGGAACAAGGAAAGGGCAGACGAGTTGAACACGTACTTTGGATCCGTCTTCACTCAGGAGGACACAAACAATCTCCCTGACGTTCTAGTGGCCAGAGGTTCTAGGGTGATGGAGGAACTGAAGGAAATTCACATTAGACAGGAAATGGTGTTGGGTAGACTGATGGGTCTGAAGGCTGATAAATCCCCAGGGCCTAATGATCTGCATCCCAGGGATGCATTGGTGATCATTTTCCAATGTTCTATAGATTCAGGATCAGTTCATGTGGATTGGAGGGTAGCTAATGTTATCCCACTTTTTAAGAAAGGCGGGAGAGAGAAAACAGGGAATTACAGACCATTTTGCTAGCCCTTGCTGTCTCCTCCCCTTCCTTAACCCTCGAGCTGTCTCCTCCCATCCCCCCCCCGCCCTCGGGCTCCTCCTCCTCCCCTTTTTCATTCCTTCTCCCCCCCACCCCCTATCAGTCTGAAGAAGGGTTTCGGCCCGAAACGTCACCTATTTCCTTCGCTCCATAGATGCTGCTGCACCCGCTGAGTTTCTCCAGCTTTTTTGTGTACATTTGATTTTCCAGCATCTGCAGTTCCTTCTTGAACGAATTATAGACCAGTTAGCTTGACATCGGTGGTGGGGAAGATGCTGGAGTCAATTATGAAAGATGAAATAGCGGCTCATTTGGATAGAAGTAGCAGGATCCGTCCGAGTCAGCATGGATTTACGAAGGGGAAATCATGCTTGACTAATCTTCTGGAAATTTTTGAGTATGTAATTAGGAAAATGGACAAGGGAGAGCCAGTGGATGTAGTGCACCTGGACTTTCAGAAAGCATTTGATAAGGTCCCACACAGGAGATTAGTGGGCAAAATTAGAGCACATGTTATTGGGGGTAGGGTGCTGACATGGATAGAAAATTGGTTGACAGACAGGAAACAAAGAATTAACAGGGATTAATGGGTCCCTTTCAGAATGGCAGGCAGTGTCTAATGGGGTACTACAAGGCTCGGTGCAGGGATCAACATACATTAAGGATTTAGATGAAGGGATTAAACGTGACATTAGAAAATTTGCAAGTAGACAAAAATGCTGGAGAAACTCAGCGGGTGAGGCAGCATCCATGGAGCGAAGGAATGGGTGAAGTTTCGGGTCGAGACCCTTCTTCAGTCTGAAGAAGTGTCTCGACCATCAGTCTACCCCATGACAGAGGGCGTGGAGTTGTACAGTTTGATGGCCACAGGGAAGAAGGATCTCCTTTGACGTTCTGTGCTGCATCTTGGTGGGAACCAGTCTGTTGCTGAAGGTGCTCCTCAGGTTGACCAGTGTGTCATGGAGGGGGTGAGATGTATTGTCCAGGATGCTCCGCAGTTTGAGGAGCATCCTCCCCTTCAAGACCAACCTCCCGTGAATCCAAATCTGCCTCCAGGACAGAGCCAGCCTTCCTGATGAGTTTGTTGATCCTATTGGCATCCGCAGCCTTCGCCCTGCTGCCCCAGCACATGGCAGCGAAAAAGATGGCACTGGCTACAATTGATTGGTAGAACATCTGCAGCATCTTACTGGAGATGTTGAAGGAGCGGAGCCTTCTCAAAAAGTACAGCCGGCTCTGTCCCTTCTTGTAAAGGGCTTCAACGTTCCTGGACCAGTCCAGTTCACTGTCCAGATATAATCTACTTCAATCGGCTTTTCCGGATATTGTAAATCTCATCATTACAATTTGTGTTTTTTAGTTTCGTTTAGAGATACAGCGTGGTAACAGGCCCTTCGGCCCACCGAGTCTGTGGCAGCCAGCGATCCCCGCACACTAATACTATCCTACACACACTATGGACAATTTTGTTTTATCAAGCTAATTAACCTACAAAGCTGCACGTTTTTTGAGTGTGGCGGGAAACCTAAGAATCCCAATAGATCCCATACAGTCACGGGGAGAATGTACAAACTGTACAGACATGTACCCGCAGTCAGGATCAAAACAAAGTCTCTGGCGTTATAAAGCAGCAACTCTACCAATGATTCTTTACCAAGGATTTTAAACGCGTGCCTTCAGAGGAGCTACTGGCAAAAGCTTCTCTCATCTAAACACTTGCATTTGGTGTTGAAGATGAGGAATGTGATATAAAGAACAGGAGATAACGGCTGGAGTTCAGTGTACAGGCATGTAAACGCCAGCCTCTATACCTCAACAACATCCCCTAAACCCCAATGCCAACCGCTGAGCCCCAACGCCAGCCGCGAAAAACCCCAACTCCAACCGCGAAACCACAATGCCAACAGCGAAACCCCAACACCAATCGCTAAACCCCAATGCCAACCGCTAAACCGTAACGCCGGCCGCTGAGTCCCAATGCCAAACGCTGAGCCCCAAAACCGACCCCTAAGCTCCAACACCAATCGCTAAACCCCAACGACAACCGCTAAGCCCCAACGCCAACCGCTGAGCCACAACACCGACTGCTAATCCCCATCGCCAGCCGCAAAACCCTAACGCCAGCCACTAAACCGCAACGCCAGCTGCTAAACCCCAACGCCAGCCGCGAAGCTCCAACACTAACCGCTAAGCCCTAACGCCAGCTGTCAAGCCACAACGCCAGCCTCTAAGCCGCAACGCCAGCCGCAAAGCCCCAACGCCAGCCGGTAAGACCCAACGCCAGCCGGTAAGACCCAACGCCAGCCGGTAAGCCCCAACGCCAGCCGCTAAGCCCCAACGACAGTCGCTAAGCCCCAACGCCAGCCACGAAAACACAACACCTGCTGCGAAATACTAACGCCATCCACAAAACCCCAATGCCAGCCGATAAGCTCAAATGCCTGCCGATAAGCCCAAACGCCAACCGCTAAGCACGCCAGCCGATAAGGCCAAACGCCAGCCGATAAACCCCAATGCCAGCTGCGAAACCCCAATGGCAATCGCTAAACACCAATACCAGCTGCTAAACCCCAACGTTCGCTGCTAACCCCCAACGCCAGCCGCTTAACCACAACGGTAGATGCTTAACCATAACGCCAGATGCTTAACCATAACGCCAGCCGCTTAACCATAATGCCAGGCTCTATACTTCAACAACCGCCCCTAAACCCCAATGCCAACAGAAAAACCCCAACATCAATCGCTAAACCCCAATGCCAATCGCTAAACCCCAATGCCAGTCGCTGAGCCCCAATGCCAAACGCTGAGCCCTATAACCGACCGCTAAGCCCCATCGCCAGATGCTAAACTGCAATGCCAGCCGCTAAGCCCCAACGCTAGCCTATAAGCCCCAACACCAGCTGCTAAACCCCAACGCCATCCTCTAAACACAAACGCCAGCCGCAAGAGCTTACAAAAATACATCCAGATCTTGAAATTTATAAAACACTAATATACTTAATCTGCTATAAATTTTAGTTACAGTATGACTTGTTATATCCTTGCATTTTTTAAGAAGATGAAACAGGAAGTCGGGCCATATTAAATGTATTTTATAAACAAATCTGTACATCCATAGTCTTATCGCATTTTCCATACAAAATATGGAAAATCCATACTACTTGGCAGCTCTGCTATACCCCTACGTCAGCCGCGAAACCCCAACGCCAACCACTAATCTGCAACACCAACTGTGAAACCCCAACGCCAACCGCTAATCCGCAACACCAACTGTGAAACCCCAACGCCAACCGCTAATCCGCAACACCAACTGTGAAACTCCAACGCCAACCGCTAATCCGCAACACCAACTGTGAAACTCCAACGCCAACCGCTAATCCGCAACACCAACTGTGAAACCCCAACGCCAACCACTAATCCGCAACACCAACTGTGAAACTCCAACGCCAACCGCTAATCCGCAACACTAACCGCTAAACCCCAAAGCCGGCCGCTGAGCCCCAATGCAAAACGAAGAACCCCAACATTGACCGCAAAGCCCCAACACCAGCCGCAAAACATCAACGCCAGCCGCGAAACCCCAACACCAGCCGCAAAACCCGAACGCCAGCCACGAAACCCCAACACCAGCAGCGAAACCCTAACGCCAGCAGCAAAACCCCAACGCCAGCAGCGAAACCCCAACGCCAGTAGCGAAACCCCAACGCCAGCTGCTAAACCCCAACGCCAGCCGCTAAACCCCAATGCCAGCCGCTGAGCCCAAGGCCGCTGAGGTCCAACGCCAACCGCCAAGCCCCAATACCAGCCGCTAAGCCCCAACGCCAGCCACAAAACCACAACGCCAGCCACGAAGCCCCAACGCCAGCCGCTAAGCCCCAATGCCAGCCACGAAGCCCCAACGCCAGCCGCTAAGCCCCAACGCCAGCTGCTAAACCCCAACGCCAGCTGCTAAACCCCAACGCCAGCTGCTAAACCCCAACGCCAGCAGCTAAACCCCAACTAAAAATCAGTTAAGACCAAAGTTGGACCCTAGAAGACGGAAAAAGGTGAATTTATTATGGGGAACAAGGAAAGGGCAGACGAGTTGAACAGGTACTTTGGATCCGTCTTCACTCAGGAGGACACAAACAATCTCCCTGACGTTCTAGTGGCCAGAGGTTCTAGGGTGATGGAGGAACTGAAGGAAATTCACATTAGACAGGAAATGGTGTTGGGTAGACTGATGGGTCTGAAGGCTGATAAATCCCCAGGGCCTAATGATCTGCATCCCAGGGATGCATTGGTGATCATTTTCCAATGTTCTATAGATTCAGGATCAGTTCATGTGGATTGGAGGGTAGCTAATGTTATCCCACTTTTTAAGAAAGGCGGGAGAGAGAAAACAGGGAATTACAGACCATTTTGCTAGCCCTTGCTGTCTCCTCCCCTTCTTTAACCCTCGAGCTGTCTCCTCCCATCCCCCCGCCCTCGGGCTCCTCCTCCTCCCCTTTTTCATTCCTTCTCCCCCCCACCCCCTATCAGTCTGAAGAAGGGTTTCGGCCGAAACGTCACCTATTTCCTTCGCTCCATAGATGCTGCTGCACCCGCTGAGTTTCTCCAGCTTTTTTGTGTACATTTGATTTTCCAGCATCTGCAGTTCCTTCTTGAACGAATTACAGACCAGTTAGCTTGACATCGGTGGTGGGGAAGATGCTGGAGTCAATTATGAAAGATGAAATAGCGGCTCATTTGGATAGAAGTAGCAGGATCCGTCCGAGTCAGCATGGATTTACGAAGGGGAAATCATGCTTGACTAATCTTCTGGAAATTTTTGAGTATGCAATTAGGAAAATGGACAAGGGAGAGACAGTGGATGTAGTGCACCTGGACTTTCAGAAAGCATTTGATAAGGTCCCACACAGGAGATTAGTGGGCAAAATTAGAGCACATGTTATTAGGGGTAGGGTGCTGACATGGATAGAAAATTGGTTGACAGACAGGAAACAAAGAATTAACAGGGATTAATGGGTCCCTTTCAGAATGGCAGGCAGTGTCTAATGGGGTACTACAAGGCTCGGTGCAGGGATCAACATACATTAAGGATTTAGATGAAGGGATTAAACGTGACATTAGAAAATTTGCAAGTAGACAAAAATGCTGGAGAAACTCAGCGGGTGAGGCAGCATCTATGGAGCGAAGGAATGGGTGAAGTTTCGGGTCGAGACCCTTCTTCAGTCTGAAGAAGTGTCTCGACCATCAGTCTACCCCATGACAGAGGGCGTGGAGTTGTACAGTTTGATGGCCACAGGGAAGAAGGATCTCCTTTGACGTTCTGTGCTGCATCTTGGTGGGAACCAGTCTGTTGCTGAAGGTGCTCCTCAGGTTGACCAGTGTGTCATGGAGGGGGTGAGATGTATTGTCCAGGATGCTCCGCAGTTTGAGGAGCATCCTCCCCTTCAAGACCAACCTCCCGTGAATCCAAATCTGCCTCCAGGACAGAGCCAGCCTTCCTGATGAGTTTGTTGATCCTATTGGCATCCGCAGCCTTCGCCCTGCTGCCCCAGCACATGGCAGCGAAAAAGATGGCACTGGCTACAATTGATTGGTAGAACATCTGCAGCATCTTACTGGAGATGTTGAAGGAGCGGAGCCTTCTCAAAAAGTACAGCCGGCTCTGTCCCTTCTTGTAAAGGGCTTCAACGTTCCTGGACCAATCCAGTTTACTGTCCAGATATAATCTACTTCAATCGGCTTTTCCGGATATTGTAAATCTCATCATTACAATTTGTGTTTTTTAGTTTCGTTTAGAGATACAGCGTGGTAACAGGCCCTTCGGCCCACCGAGTCTGAGGCAGCCAGCGATCCCCGCACACTAATACTATCCTACACACACTATGGACAATTTTGTTTTATCAAGCTAATTAACCTACAAAGCTGCACGTTTTTTGAGTGTGGCGGGAAACCTAAGAATCCCAATAGATCCCATGCAGTCACGGGGAGAATGTACAAACTGTACAGACATGTACCCGCAGTCAGGATCAAAACAAAGTCTCTGGCGTTATAAAGCAGCAACTCTACCAATGATTCTTTACCAAGGATTTTAAACGCGTGCCTTCAGAGGAGCTACTGGCAAAAGCTTCTCTCATCTAAACACTTGCATTTGGTGTTGAAGATGAGGAATGTGATATAAAGAACAGGAGATAACGGCTGGAGTTCAGTGTACAGGCATGTAAACGCCAGCCTCTATACCTCAACAACATCCCCTAAACCCCAATGCCAACCGCTGAGCCCCAACGCCAGCCGCGAAAAACCCCAACTCCAACCGCGAAACCACAATGCCAACAGCGAAACCCCAACACCAATCGCTAAACCCCAATGCCAACCGCTAAACCGCAACGCCGGCCGCTGAGTCCCAATGCCAAACGCTGAGCCCCAAAACCGACCCCTAAGCTCCAACACCAATCGCTAAACCCCAACGACAACCGCTAAGCCCCAACGCCAACCGCTGAGCCACAACACCGACTGCTAATCCCCATCGCCAGCCGCAAAACCCTAACGCCAGCCACTAAACCGCAACGCCAGCTACTAAACCCCAACGCCAGCCGCGAAGCTCCAACACTAACCGCTAAGCCCTAACGCCAGCTGTCAAGCCACAACGCCAGCCTCTAAGCCGCAACGCCAGCCGCAAAGCCCCAACGCCAGCCGGAAAGCCCCAACGCCAGCTGGTAAGACCCAACGCCAGCCGGTAAGCCCCAACGCCAGCCGGTAAGCCCCAACGCCAGCCGGTAAGCCCCAACGACAGTCGCTAAGCCCCAACGCCAGCCACGAAAACACAACACCTGCTGCGAAATACTAACGCCATCCACAAAACCCCAATGCCAGCCGATAAGCTCAAATGCCTGCCGATAAGCCCAAACGCCAACCGCTAAGCACGCCAGCCGATAAGGCCAAACGCCAGCCGATAAACCCCAATGCCAGCTGCGAAACCCCAATGGCAATCGCTAAACACCAATACCAGCTGCTAAACCCCAACGTTCGCTGCTAACCCCCAACGCCAGCCGCTTAACCACAACGGTAGATGCTTAACCATAACGCCAGATGCTTAACCATAACGCCAGCCGCTTAACCATAATGCCAGGCTCTATACTTCAACAACAGCCCCTAAACCCCAATGCCAACAGAAAAACCCCAACATCAATCGCTAAACCCCAATGCCAATCGCTAAACCCCAATGCCAGTCGCTGAGCCCCAATGCCAAACGCTGAGCCCTATAACCGACCGCTAAGCCCCATCGCCAGATGCTAAACTGCAATGCCAGCCGCTAAGCCCCAACGCTAGCCTATAAGCCCCAACACCAGCTGCTAAACCCCAACGCCATCCTCTAAACACAAACGCCAGCCGCAAGAGCTTACAAAAATACATCCAGATCTTGAAATTTATAAAACACTAATATACTTAATCTGCTATAAATTTTAGTTACAGTATGACTTGTTATATCCTTGCATTTTTTAAGAAGATGAAACAGGAAGTCGGGCCATATTAAATGTATTTTATAAACAAATCTGTACATCCATAGTCTTATCGCATTTTCCATACAAAATATGGAAAATCCATACTACTTGGCAGCTCTGCTATACCCCTACGTCAGCCGCGAAACCCCAACGCCAACCACTAATCTGCAACACCAACTGTGAAACTCCAACGCCAACCGCTAATCCGCAACGCTAACCGCTAAACCCCAAAGCCGGCCGCTGAGCCCCAATGCAAAACGAAGAACCCCAACATTGACCGCAAAGCCCCAACACCAGCCGCAAAACATCAACGCCAGCCGCGAAACCCCAACACCAGCCGCAAAACCTGAACCCCAGCCACGAAGCCCCAACGCCAGCAGCTAAGCCCCAACGCCAGCTGCTAAACCCCAACGCCAGCTGCTAAACCCCAACGCCAGCTGCTAAACCCCAACGCCAGCAGCTAAACCCCAACTAAAAATCAGTTAAGACCAAAGTTGGACCCTAGAAGACGGAAAAAGGTGAATTTATTATGGGGAACAAGGAAAGGGCAGACGAGTTGAACAGGTACTTTGGATCCGTCTTCACTCAGGAGGACACAAACAATCTCCCTGACGTTCTAGTGGCCAGAGGTTCTAGGGTGATGGAGGAACTGAAGGAAATTCACATTAGACAGGAAATGGTGTTGGGTAGACTGATGGGTCTGAAGGCTGATAAATCCCCAGGGCCTAATGATCTGCATCCCAGGGATGCATTGGTGATCATTTTCCAATGTTCTATAGATTCAGGATCAGTTCATGTGGATTGGAGGGTAGCTAATGTTATCCCACTTTTTAAGAAAGGCGGGAGAGAGAAAACAGGGAATTACAGACCATTTTGCTAGCCCTTGCTGTCTCCTCCCCTTCTTTAACCCTCGAGCTGTCTCCTCCCATCCCCCCGCCCTCGGGCTCCTCCTCCTCCCCTTTTTCATTCCTTCTCCCCCCCACCCCCTATCAGTCTGAAGAAGGGTTTCGGCCGAAACGTCACCTATTTCCTTCGCTCCATAGATGCTGCTGCACCCGCTGAGTTTCTCCAGCTTTTTTGTGTACATTTGATTTTCCAGCATCTGCAGTTCCTTCTTGAACGAATTACAGACCAGTTAGCTTGACATCGGTGGTGGGGAAGATGCTGGAGTCAATTATGAAAGATGAAATAGCGGCTCATTTGGATAGAAGTAGCAGGATCCGTCCGAGTCAGCATGGATTTACGAAGGGGAAATCATGCTTGACTAATCTTCTGGAAATTTTTGAGTATGCAATTAGGAAAATGGACAAGGGAGAGCCAGTGGATGTAGTGCACCTGGACTTTCAGAAAGCATTTGATAAGGTCCCACACAGGAGATTAGTGGGCAAAATTAGAGCACATGTTATTAGGGGTAGGGTGCTGACATGGATAGAAAATTGGTTGACAGACAGGAAACAAAGAATTAACAGGGATTAATGGGTCCCTTTCAGAATGGCAGGCAGTGTCTAATGGGGTACTACAAGGCTCGGTGCAGGGATCAACATACATTAAGGATTTAGATGAAGGGATTAAACGTGACATTAGAAAATTTGCAAGTAGACAAAAATGCTGGAGAAACTCAGCGGGTGAGGCAGCATCTATGGAGCGAAGGAATGGGTGAAGTTTCGGGTCGAGACCCTTCTTCAGTCTGAAGAAGTGTCTCGACCATCAGTCTACCCCATGACAGAGGGCGTGGAGTTGTACAGTTTGATGGCCACAGGGAAGAAGGATCTCCTTTGACGTTCTGTGCTGCATCTTGGTGGGAACCAGTCTGTTGCTGAAGGTGCTCCTCAGGTTGACCAGTGTGTCATGGAGGGGGTGAGATGTATTGTCCAGGATGCTCCGCAGTTTGAGGAGCATCCTCCCCTTCAAGACCAACCTCTCGTGAATCCAAATCTGCCTCCAGGACAGAGCCAGCCTTCCTGATGAGTTTGTTGATCCTATTGGCATCTGCAGCCTTCGCCCTGCTGCCCCAGCACATGGCAGCGAAAAAGATGGCACTGGCTACAATTGATTGGTAGAACATCTGCAGCATCTTACTGGAGATGTTGAAGGAGCGGAGCCTTCTCAAAAAGTACAGCCGGCTCTGTCCCTTCTTGTAAAGGGCTTCAACGTTCCTGGACCAATCCAGTTTACTGTCCAGATATAATCTACTTCAATCGGCTTTTCCGGATATTGTAAATCTCATCATTACAATTTGTGTTTTTTAGTTTCGTTTAGAGATACAGCGTGGTAACAGGCCCTTCGGCCCACCGAGTCTGTGGCAGCCAGCGATCCCCGCACACTAATACTATCCTACACACACTATGGACAATTTTGTTTTATCAAGCTAATTAACCTACAAAGCTGCACGTTTTTTGAGTGTGGCGGGAAACCTAAGAATCCCAATAGATCCCATGCAGTCACGGGGAGAATGTACAAACTGTACAGACATGTACCCGCAGTCAGGATCAAAACAAAGTCTCTGGCGTTATAAAGCAGCAACTCTACCAATGATTCTTTACCAAGGATTTTAAACGCGTGCCTTCAGAGGAGCTACTGGCAAAAGCTTCTCTCATCTAAACACTTGCATTTGGTGTTGAAGATGAGGAATGTGATATAAAGAACAGGAGATAACGGCTGGAGTTCAGTGTACAGGCATGTAAACGCCAGCCTCTATACCTCAACAACATCCCCTAAACCCCAATGCCAACCGCTGAGCCCCAACGCCAGCCGCGAAAAACCCCAACGCCAACCGCGAAACCGCAATGCCAACAGCGAAACCGAAACACCAATCGCTAAACCACAATGCCAACCGCTAAACCCCAACGCCGGCCGCTGAGTCCCAATGCCAAACGCTGAGCCCCAAAACCGACCGCTATGCACCAACACCAATCGCTAAACCCCAACGACAACCGCTAAGCCCCAACGCCAACCGCTGAGCCACAACACCGACTGCTAATCCCCATCGCCAGCCGCAAAACCCTAACGCCAGCCACTAAACCGCAACGCCAGCTGCTAAACCCCAACGCCAGCCGCGAAGCTCCAACACTAACCGCTAAGCCCTAACGCCAGCTGTCAAGCCACAACGCCAGCCTCTAAGCCGCAACGCCAGCCGCAAAGCCCCAACGCCAGCCGGTAAGCCCCAACGCCAGCCGCAAAACTCCAACGCCAGCCGGTAAGCCCCAACGCCAGCCGGTAAGCCCAAACGCCAGCCGGTAAGCCCCAACACCAGCCGCTAAGCCCCAACGCCAGCCGGTAAGCCCCAACGCCAGCCGCTAAGCCCCAACACAAGCCGCTAAGCCCCAACGCCAGCCGGTAAGCCCCAACGCCAGCCGCAAAACCCCAACGCCAGCCGGTAAGCCCCAACGCCAGCCGCTAAGCCCCAACGACAGTCGCTAAGCCCCAACACCAGCCACGAAAACACAACACCTGCTGCAAAATACTAACGCCATCCACGAAACCCCAATGCCAGCCGATAAGCTCAAATGCCTGCCGATAAGCCCAAACGCCTACCGCTAAGCACGCCAGCCGATAAGCCCAAACGCCAGCCGATAAGGTCCTACGCCATCCGCTGCCCCAACGCCAGCCGCGAAACCCAAACGCCAGCTGCGAAAACCCAATGGCAATCGCTAAACCCCAATGCCAGCTGCGAAACCCCAATGGCAATCGCTAAACACCAATATCAGCTGCTAAACCCCAACGTTCGCTGCTAACCCCCAACGCCAGCCACTTAACCACAACGCCAGATGCTTAACCATAACGCCAGATGCTTAACCATAACGCCAGCCACTTAACCATAATGCCAGGCTCTATACTTCAACAACAGCCCCTAAACCCCAATGCCAACAGCAAAACCCCAATGCCAAACGCTGAGCCCCAAAACCGACCGCTATGCACCAACACCAATCGTTAAACCCCAACGACAACCGCTAAGCCCCAACGCCAACCGCTGAGCCACAACACCGACTGCTAATCCCCATCGCCAGCCGCAAAACCCTAACGCCAGCCACTAAACCGCAACGCCAGCTGCTAAACCCCAACGCCAGCCGCGAAGCTCCAACACTAACCGCTAAGCCCTAACGCCAGCTGTCAAGCCACAACGCCAGCCTCTAAGCCGCAACGCCAGCCGCAAAGCCCCAACGCCAGCCGGTAAGCCCCAACGCCAGCCGCAAAACTCCAACGCCAGCCGGTAAGCCCCAACGCCAGCCGGTAAGCCCCAACGCCAGCCGGTAAGCCCCAACACCAGCCGCTAAGCCCCAACGCCAGCCGGTAAGCCCCAACGCCAGCCGCTAAGCCCCAACACAAGCCGCTAAGCCCCAACGCCAGCCGGTAAGCCCCAACGCCAGCCGCAAAACCCCAACGCCAGCCGGTAAGCCCCAACGCCAGCCGCTAAGCCCCAACGACAGTCGCTAAGCCCCAACACCAGCCACGAAAACACAACACCTGCTGCAAAATACTAACGCCATCCACGAAACCCCAATGCCAGCCGATAAGCTCAAATGCCTGCCGATAAGCCCAAACGCCTACCGCTAAGCACGCCAGCCGATAAGCCCAAACGCCAGCCGATAAGGTCCTACACCATCCGCTGCCCCAACGCCAGCCGCGAAACCCAAACGCCAGCTGCGAAAACCCAATGGCAATCGCTAAACCCCAATGCCAGCTGCGAAACCCCAATGGCAATCGCTAAACACCAATATCAGCTGCTAAACCCCAACGTTCGCTGCTAACCCCCAACGCCAGCCACTTAACCACAACGCCAGATGCTTAACCATAACGCCAGATGCTTAACCATAACGCCAGCCACTTAACCATAATGCCAGGCTCTATACTTCAACAACAGCCCCTAAACCCCAATGCCAACAGCAAAACCCCAACATCAATCGCTAAACCCCAATGCCAACCGCTAAACCCCAATGCCAGTCGCTGAGCCCCAATGCCAAACGCTGAGCCCTATAACCGACCGCTAAGCCCCATCGCCAGATGCTAAACTGCAATGCCAGCCGCTAAGCCCCAACGCTAGCCTATAAGCCCCAACACCAGCTGCTAAACCCCAACGCCATCCTCTAAACACGAACGCCAGCCGCAAGAGCTTACAAAAATACATCCAGATCTTGAAATTTATAAAACACTAATATACTTAATCTGCTATAAATTTTAGTTACAGTATGACATGTTATATCCTTGCATTTTTTAAGAAGATGAAACAGGAAGTCGGGCCATATTAAATGTATTTTATAAACAAATCTGTACATCCATAGTCTTATCGCATTTTCCATACAAAATATGGAAAATCCATACTACTTGGCAGCTCTGCTATACCCCTACGTCAGCCGCGAAACCCCAACGCCAACCACTAATCTGCAACACCAACTGTGAAACTCCAACGCCAAACGCTAATCCGCAACACCAACTGTGAAACCCCAACGCCAACCGCTAATCCGCAACGCTAACCGCTAAACCCCAAAGCCGGCCGCTGAGCCCCAATGCAAAATGAAGAACCCCAACACTGACCGCAAAGCCCCAACGCCAGCCGCAAAACACCAACGCCAGCCGCGAAACCCCAACAGCAGCCGCAAAACCCCAACGCCAGCCGCGAAACCCCAACGCCACCTGCGAAACCCCAACGCCAGCCGCGAAACCCCAACGCCAGCCGCGAAACCCCAACGCCAGCAGCGAAACCCCAACGCCAGCAGCGAAACCCCAACGCCAGCCGCGAAACCCCAACGCCACCCGCGAAACCCCAACGCCAGCCGCGAAACCCCAACGCCAGCAGCGAAACCCCAACGCCAGCAGCGAAACCCCAATGCCAGCTGCTAAACCCCAACGCCAGCCGCTAAACCCCAACGGCAGCTGCTGAGCCCCAACGCCAGCTGCAAAACCCCAACGCCAGCTGCTAAACCCCAACGCCAGCCGCTAAACCCCAACGCCAGCAGCTAAACCCCAACACCAACCGCTGAGCTCCAAAGCCAACCGCTGAGGCCCAACGCCAACCACTGAGGCCCAACGCCAACTGCTAAGCCCCAACGCCAGCCTCTGAGCCCAACGCCAACCGATGAAACAGGAAGTTGGGCCGATTTAAAGAAAAACAGTATTTTAAAAGCAAATCTGTACATCCGTTGTCTTATCGCATTTTCCATATAAAATATGGAAAATCCATACTACTTGGCAGCTCTGCTATACCCCAACGTCAGCCGCAAAACCCCAACGGCAACCGCTAAACCGCAAGGCCAACTGCGAAAACCCAACGGCAACCGCTAAACCGCAACGCTAACTGCTAAACCGCAACGCTAACCGCTATACCGCAACGCCAACTGCGAAACCCCAACGCCTACCGCTAAACCGCAACGCTAACCGCTAAACCGCAACGTTAACCGCTAAACTCCAAAGCCGGCTGCTGCGCCCCAACACCGACCCCTAAGTCCCAACACCAGCTGCAAAACCTCAATGCCAGCCACGAAACCCCAATGCCAGCCGCAAAACCCCAACGCCAGCCGCTAAGCCCCAACGACAGCCACTAAGCCCCAACGACAGCCGCTGAGCCCAAGGCCACTGAGGCCCAACGCCAACCGTTAAGCCGCAATGCCAGCTGCTAAGCCCCAACACCAGCCGCTGAGCGCAAGGACGCTAAGCCCAAACGCCAGCCGCTAAGCCCCAATGCCAGCCGCTGAGCCCAAGGCCGTTGACGTCCAACGCTAACCGCCAAGCCCCAATGCCAGCCGCTAAGCCCCAACGCCAGCCACAAAACCACAACGCCAGCCACGAAGCCCCAACGCCAGCCGCTAAGCCCCAATGCCAGCTGCAGAGCCCCAACGACAGCTGCTAAGCCCCAACGCCCGCCGCAGAAACACAACGCCTGCAGCGAAACACCGACATCCGCAAAACCCCAACGCTAGCCAATAAGCCCCAACGCCAACTGCGAAACCCCAACGCCTACCGCTAAACCGCAACGCTAACCGCTAAACCGCAACGTTAACCGCTAAACTCCAAAGCCGGCTGCTGCGCCCCAACACCGACCCCTAAGTCCCAACACCAGCTGCAAAACCTCAATGCCAGCCACGAAACCCCAATGCCAGCCGCAAAACCCCAACGCCAGCCGCTAAGCCCCAACGCCAGCCACAAAACCACAACGCCAGCCACGAAGCCCCAACGCCAGCCGCTAAGCCCCAATGCCAGCTGCAGAGCCCCAACGACAGCTGCTAAGCCCCAACGCCCGCCGCAGAAACACAACGCCTGCAGCGAAACACCGACATCCGCAAAACCCCAACGCTAGCCAATAAGCCCCAACGCCAGCTGCTAAGCCCTAACGCCAACCGCTAAGCCCAACGCCTAGCCGCAAAACCCCAATGCCAACCGCAAAACATCAACGCCAGCCGCAAAACCCCAACGGCAATCGTTAAACCCCAACGCCAGCCGCTACACCCCACCGATCGCTGGTAACCCCCAACGCAAGCTGCTTAACCACAATGCCAGCCGCTTAACCTTAACGCCAGCCTCTATACTTCAACAACAGCCCCTAAACCCCAATGCCAACCGCTGAGCCCCAACGCCAGCCGCGAAAAACCCCAACGCCAACCGCTAAACCCCAATGCCAACCGCTAAACCCCATCACAGGGCGCTGAGCCCCAATGCCAAATGCTGAGCCCCAACACCGACCGCTAAGCCCCAACACAAATCGCTAAACCCCAACGCCAACCGCTAAGCCCCAACGCCAACCGCTGAGCCCCAACACCGACCGTTGTCCCATCGCCAGCCGCAAAACCCCAACGCCAGCCGCTAAACCGCAACAGCAGTCACTAATCCCCAATGCCAGCCGCTAAGCCCCAATGCCAGCCGCAAAGCCCTAACCCCAGCTGCTACGGCCCGCCAGCCTGTAAATTCTACAGGTGCAGTCGAGAGCATGCTGACCGGTTGCATCGTGGCTTGGTTCGGCAATTTGAGCGCCCTGGAGAGGAAAAGACTACAAAAAGTAGTAAACACTGCCCAGTCCATCATCGGCTCTGACCTTCCTTCCATCGAGGGGATTTATCGCAGTCGCTGCCTCAAAAAGGCTGGCAGTATCATCAAGGACCCACACCATCTTGGCCACACACTCATCTCCCTGCTACCTTCAGGTAGAAGGTACAGGAGCCTGAAGACTGCAACAACCAGGTTCAGGAATAGGTACTTCCCCTCAGCCATCAGGCTATTAAACCTGGCTCGGACAAAACTCTGATTATCAATAACCACTTTCTGTTATTTGCACTACCAGTTTATTTATTCATGGGGGTATATATTTATATCATGGTATATGGACACATTTATCTGTTTTGTAGTAAATGCCTACTATTTTCTGTGTGCTTAAGCAAAGCAAGAATTTCATTGTCCTATACAGGGACACATGACAATAAACTCACTTGAACTTGAACTTGAACTCCAACAACAGCTGCGAAACCCCAACGCCAGCTGCAAAACCCCAACGCCAACCGCTAAATCTCAACGCCAGCCACTAAGCCCCAATGCCAGCTTATAAACCCCAATGCCAGCCTCTAAGCCCCAACGCCACCGGGAAGCCCCAACGCCAGCCGTTAAGTCCCAACGCCAGCCACGAAAACCCAACGCCAGCCGCGAAAAACCCCAACGCCAACCGCAAAACCGCAATTCCAACAGCGAATCCCCAACACCAATCGCTAAACCCCAATGCCAACCGCTAAACCTCAACGCCGGCCGCTGAGCCCCATTGCCAAACGCTGAGCCCCAAAACCGACCGCTAAGCCCCAACACCAATCGCTAAACCCCAACGCCAACCGCTAAGCCCCAATGCCAACCACAAAGCCCCAACACCAACCGCTGAGCCCCAACACCGACTGCTAATCGGGCCGATTTGTAAAAAATTCATATTTTAAAAACAAATCTGTACATCCGTAGTCTTATCGCATTTTCCGTACAAAACATGGAAAATCCATACTACTTGGCAGCTCTGCTATACCGCAACGCCAACTGCAAAACCCCAACGCCAACCGCTAAACTGCAACAGTAACCGCTAAACCCGAACGCCGGCCGCTGAGACCCAATGCCAGCCCGTATGCCCCAACGCCAGCCGCAAAGCCGTAACGCCAGCCGGTATGCCCCAACGCCAGCTGCTAAGCCCCAACGCCAGCCGCTAAGCCCCAACGCCAGCCGGTAAGCCCCAACGCCAGCCGGTAAGCCCCAACGCCAGCCTGTAAGCCCCAACGCCAGCCGCTAAGCCCCAACGACAGTCGTTAAGCCCCAACTCCAGCCACGAAAACACAACGCCTGCTGAGAAACACTAACGCCATCCGCGAAACCCCAATGCCAGCCAATAAGCCCAAACGCCTGCCGAAAAGCCCAAATGCCAACCGCTAAGCCCACCAGCCGATAAGCCCCAACGCCATCCGCTGCCACAACGCCAGCAGCAAAACCCCAACGCCAGCCGCAAAACCCCAATGGCAATCACTAAACCCCAATGCCAGCCGCGAAACCCCAATGGCAATCGTTAAACCCCAATGCCAGCCGCTAAACCCCAACGTTCGCTGCTAACCCCCAACGCCAGGCGCTTAACCACTACGCCAAATGCTTAACCATAACGCCAGATGCTTAACCATAACGCCAGGCTCTATACTTCAACAACAGCCCCTAAACCCCAATGCCAACAGTGAAACCCCAACACCAATCGCTAAACCCCAATGCCAACCGCTAAACCCCAATGCCGGTCGCTGAGCCCCAATGCCAAACGCTGAGCCCCAATGCCAAACGCTGAGCCCCAAAACCGACCGCTAAGCCCCATCGCCAGCCGCGAAACCCCAGAGCCGGATGCTAAACTGCAATACCGGCCGCTAAGCCCCAACGCTAGCTTATAAGCCCCAACACCAGCTGCTAAACACCAATGCCATCCTCTAAACACGAACACCAGCCGCTAGAGCTTACAAAAATACATCCAGATTTGAAATTTATAAAACGATAATATACTTAATCTGCTAAAATTTTTAGTTACAATATGACGTTATATACTTGCATTTTTGAAGAAGTTGAAACAGGAAGTCGGGTCATTTTTTTTTTAATGTAGTTTAAAAGCAAATCTGTACTTCCGTAGTCTTATCGCATTTTCCGTACAAAATATGGAAAATCCATACCACTAGGCAGCTCTGCTATACCCCAACGTCAGCTGCGAACCCCCAACGCCAACCGCTAAACCGCAACGCCAACTGTGAAACCCCAACGCCAACCGCTAAACCGTAACGCTAACCGTCAAACCCCAAAGCCGGCCGCTGAGCCCCAATGCCAAACGAAGAGCCCCAACACCGACCGCTAAGCCCCAACACCAGCCGCAAAACATCAACGCCAGCCGCGAAAACCCCAACGCCAGCCGCAAAACCCCAACGCCAGCAGCAAAACCCCAACGCCAGCAGCGAAACCCCAACGCCAGCAGCGAAACCCCAACGCCAGCCGCTAAACCCCAACACCAACTGCTGAACCCCAACGCCAGCTGCTAAACCCCAACGCCAGTCGCTGAGCCCCAACGCTAACCACTGAGGCCCAACGCTAACCACTGAGGCCCAACGCCAACCACTGAGGCCCAACGCCAACCGATGAAACAGGAAGTTGGACCGATTTAAAAAAAATCTGTATTTTAAAAGCAAATCTGTACATCCGTAGTCTTAATGCATTTTCCGTACAAAATATGGAAAATCCATACTACTTGGCAGCTCTGCTATACCCCAACGTCAGCCGCGAAACCCCAACGGCAACCGCTAAACCGCAACGCCAACTGCGAAACCCCAACGCCAACCGCTAAGCCCCAACGCCAGCCGCTAAGCCCCAACGCCAGCCGCTAAGCCCCAACGCCAGCCGCTTGGCCCAAGGCCGCTGCCCCAACGCCAACCGCTAAGCCCCAATGCCAGCCGCTGAGCCCAAGGCCGCAAAGACCCAACGCCAGCCACAAAACCACAACGCCAGCCGCGAAGCCCCAATGCCAGCCGCAGAGCTCCAACCACAGCTGCTAAGCCCCAACACCCGCCGCAGAAACACAACGCCTGCTGCGAAACCGACATCCGCAAAACCCCAACGCTTGCCAATAAGCCCAAACACCAACAGCTAAGCCTCAACGCCAGCTGCTACGCCCCATCGCCAGCTGCTAAGCCTCACGCCACCCGCAAAGCCCGAACCCCAGCTGCTAAGGCCCGCCAGCCTGTAAACTCCAACACCAGCTGCGAAACCCCAACACCAGCTGCGAAACCCCAACGCCAACCGCTAATTCTCAACGCCAGCCACTAAGCCCCAACGCCAGCCTATAAACCCCAATGCCAGCCTCTAAGCCCCAACACCGTATTTTAAAAGCAAATCTGTATCTCCGTATTCTTATCGCATATCCGCACAAAACAAGGAAAATCCATACTACTTGGCTGCTCTGCTGTATCCCAATGCCACGCGCGAAAGGACAACGCTAACGCCAACTGCAAAACCCCAACGCCAGCCGCTAAGCCCCAGCACCGACCCCTAAGTGCCAACGCCAGCCGCAAAACCCCAATGCCAGCCGCTGAGCCCAAGGCCACTGAGGCCCAACGCGAACCGTTAAGCCGCAATGCCAGCTGCTAAGCCCCAATGCCAGCCGCTGAGCGCAAGGACGCTAAGCCCAAACGCCAGCCGCTAAGCCCCAATGCCAGCCGCTGAGCCCAAGGCCGCTGAGGTCCAACGCCAACCGCCAAGCCCCAATGCCAGCCGCTAAGCCCCAACGCCAGCCACAAAACCACAATGCCAGCCGCGAAGCCCCAACGCCAGCCGCTAAGCCCCAATGCCAGCTGCAGAGCCCCAACGACAGCTGCTAAGCCCCAATGCCCGCCGCAGAAACACAACGCCTGCAGCGAAACACCGACATCCGCAAAACCCCAACGCTAGCCAATAAGCCCCAACGCCTGCCGATAAGCCCAAACGCCAACCGCTAAGCCTCAACGCCAGCTGCTACGCCCCATCGCCAGCTGCTAAGCCCTAATGCCAACCGCTAAGCCCAACGCTTAGCCGTAAAACCCCAATGCCAACCGCGAAACATCAACGCCAGCCGCGAAACCCCAACGGCAATCGTTAAACCCCAACGCCAGCCGCTACACCCCACCGATCGCTGGTAACCCCCAACGCAAGCTGCTTAACCACAATGCCAGCCGCTTAACCTTAACGCCAGCCTCTATACTTCAACAACAGCCCCTAGACCCCAATTCCAACCGCTGAGCCCCAACGCCAGCCGCGAAAAACCCCAACGCCAACCGTTAAACCCCAATACCAACCGCTAAACCCCATCACCAGGCGCTGAGCCCCAATGCCAAATGCTGAGCCCCAACACCGACCGCTAAGCCCCAACACAAATCGCTAAACCCCAACGCCAACCGCTAAGACCCAACGCCAACCGCTGAGCCCCAACACTGACCGTTGTCCCATCGCCAGCCGCAAAACCCCAACGCCAGCCGCTAAACCGCAACAGCAGTCACTAATCCCCAATGCCAGCCGCTAAGCCCCAATGCCAGCCGCAAAGCCCTAACCCCAGCTTCTACGGCCCGCCAGCCTGTAAACTCCAACAACAGCTGCGAAACCCCAACGCCAGCTGCAAAACCCCAACGCCAACCGCTAAATCTCAACGCCAGCCACTAAGACCCAATGCCAGCTTATAAACCCCAATGCCAGCCTCTAAGCCCCAACGCCAGCCGGGAAGCCCCAACGCCAGCCGCTAAGCCCCAACGCCCGCCGCTAAGTCCCAACGCCAGCCACGAAAACCCAACGCCAGCCGCGAAAAACCCCAACGCCAACCGCAAAAACCGCAATTCCAACAGCGAATCCCCAACACCAATCGCTAAACCCCAATGCCAACCACTAAACCTCAACGCCGGCCGCTGAGCCCCATTGCCAAAACGCTGAGCCCCAAAACCGACCGCTAAGCCCCAACACCAATCGCTAAACCCCAACGCCAACCGCTAAGCCCCAATGCCAACCACTAAGCCCCAACACCAACCGCTGAGCCCCAACACCGACTGCTAATCGGGCCGATTTAAAAAAAATTCATATTTTAAAAACAAATCTGTACATCCGTAGTCTTATTGCATTTTCCGTACAAAATATGGAAAATCCATACTACTTGGCAGCTCGGCTATACCGCAACGCCAACTGCGAAACCCCAACGCCAACCGCTAAACTGCAACAGTAACCGCTAAACCCGAACGCCGGCCGCTGAGACCCAATGCCAGCCCGTATGCCCCAACGCCAGCCGCAAAGCACTAACGCCAGCCGGTATGCCCCAACGCCAGCTGCTAAGCCCCAACGCCAGCCGCTAAGCCCCAACGCCAGCCGCTAAGCCCCAACGCCAGCCGCAAAGCCCCAACGCCAGCCGGTAAGCCCCAACGCCAGCCGGTAAGCCCCAACGCCAGCCTGTAAGCCCCAACGCCAGCCGCTAAGCCCCAACGACAGTCGTTAAGCCCCAACTTCAGCCACGAAAACACAACGCCTGCTGCAAAACACTAACGCCATCCGCGAAAACCCAATGCCAGCCAATAAGCCCAAACGCCTGCCGAAAAGCCCAAATGCCAACAGCTAAGCCCACCAGCCGATAAGCTCCAACGCCATCCGCTGCCACAACGCCAGCAGCGAAGCCCCAACGCCAGCCGCAAAACCCCAATGGCAATCACTAAACCCCAATGCCAGCCGCGAAACCCCAATGGCAATCGTTAAACCCCAATGCCAGCCGCTAAACCCCAACGTTCGCTGCTAACCCCCAACGCCAGGCGCTTAACCATTACGCCAAATGCTTAACCATAACACCAGATGCTTAACCATAACGCCAGGCTCTATACTTCAACAACAGCCCCTAAACCCCAATGCCAACAGTGAAACCCCAACACCAATCGCTAAACCCCAATGCCAACCGCTAAACCCCAATGCCGGTCGCTGAGCCCCAATGCCAAACGCTGAGCCCCAATGCCAAACGCTGAGCCCCAAAACCGACCGCTAAGCCCCATCGCCAGCCGCGAAACCCCAGAACCGGATGCTAAACTGCAATACCGGCCGCTAAGCCCCAATGCTAGCTTATAAGCCCCAACACCAGCTGCTAAACCCCAACGCCATCCTCTAAACACGAACACCAGCCGCTAGAGCTTACAAAAATACATCCAGATTTGAAATTTATAAAACAATAATATACTTAATCTGCTATAATTTTTAGTTACAATATGACGTTATATATTTGCATTTTTGAAGAAGATGAAACAGGAAGTTGGGTCATTTTTTTTAAAATGTAGTTTAAAAGCAAACCTGTACTTCTGTAGTCTTATCGCATTTACCGTACAAATATGGAAAATCCATACCACTAGGCAGCTCTGCTATACCCCAACGTCAGCTGCGAACCCCCAACGCCAACCGCTAAACCGTAATGCTAACCGTCAAACCCCAAAGCCGGCCGCTGAGCCCCAATGCCAAACGAAGAGCCCCAACACCGACCGCTAAGCCCCAACACCAGCCGCAAAACATCAACGCCAGCCGCGAAAACCCCAACGCCAGCCGCAAAACCCCAACGCCAGCAGCAAAACCCAACGCCAGCAGCGAAACCCCAACGCCAGCAGCGAAACCCAACGCCAGCCGCTAAACCCCAACACCAACTGCTGAACCCCAACGCCAGCTGCTAAACCCCAACACCAGCTGCTAAACCCCAATGCCAGTCGCTGAGCCCCAACGCTAACCACTGAGGCCCAACGGTAACCACTGAGGCCCAATGCCAACCACTGAGGCCCAACGCCAACCGATGAAACAGGAAGTTGGACCGATTTAAAAAAAAATCTGTATTTTAAAAGCAAATCTGTACATCCGTAGTCTTATTGCATTTTCCGTACAAAATATGGAAAATCCATACTACTTGGCAGCTCTGCTATACCCCAACGTCAGCCGCGAAACCCCAACGGCAACCGCTAAACCGCAACGCCAACTGCGAAACCCCAACGCCAACCGCTAAGCCCCAACGCCAGCCGCTAAACCCCAACGCCTGCCGCTAAGCCCCAACGCCAGCCGCTAAGCCCCAACGCCAGCCGCTGAGCCCAAGACCACTGAGGCCCAACGCCAACCGCTAAGCTGCAACGCCAGCCGCTAAGCCCCAACGCCAGCCGCTTGGCCCAAGGCCGCTGCCCCAACGCCAACCGCTAAGCCCCAACGCCAGCCGCTGAGCCCAAGGCCGCTGAGGCCCAACGCCAACCGCTAAGCCCCAACGCCAGCCGCAAAGACCCAACGCCAGCCGCTAAGCCCCAACGCCAGCCACAAAACCACAACACCAGCCGCGAAGCCCCAATGCCAGTCGCAGAGCTCCAACCACAGCTGCTAAGCCCCAACACCGCCGCAGAAACACAACGCCTGCTGCGAAACCGACATCCGCAAAACCCCAACGCTAGCCAATAAGCCCCAACGCCTACCGATAAGCCCAAACGCCAACAGCTAAGCCTCAACGCCAGCTGCTACGCCCCATCGCCAGCTGCTAAGCCCCAACGCCAACCGCAGAGCCCGAACCCCAGCTGCTAAGGCCCGCCAGCCTGTAAACTCCAACACCAGCTGCGAAACCCCAACGCCAGCTGCGAAACCCCACCGCCACCCGCTAATTCTCAACGCCAGCCACTAAGCCCCAACGCCAGCCTATAAACCCCAATGCCAGCCTCTAAGCCCCAACACCGTATTTTAAAAGCAAATCTGTATCTCCGTATTCTTATCGCATATCCGCAAAAAACAAGGAAAATCCATACTACTTGGCTGCTCTGCTATATCCCAATGCCACGCGCGAAAGGCCAACGCTAACGCCAACTGCAAAACCCCAATGCCAGCCGCTAAGCCCCAACGCCAGCCGCTAAGCCCCAGCGCCAGCCGCTAAGCCCCAACGCCAGCTGCAAAACCCCAATGCCAACATCGAAACCCCAACGCCAGCCGCGAAACCCCAACGGCAATCGCTAAACCCAACGTCTGCCGCTAAATCCCAATGTTCGCTGCTAACACCCAACGTCAGCTACTTTACCACTACGCCAGCCTTTATACCTCAACAACAGCCCCTAAACCCCAACGCCAACCGCTGATCCCCAACGCCAGTCGCGAAAAACCCAAACATCAACAGCTAAGCCCCATGTCGGCCGCTAAGCCCCAATGCCAAATGCTGAGCACCAACACCGATCGCTAAGCCCCAACTCCAATCGCTAAACCCCAACTGCTAAGCCCCAACGCCAACCGCTAAAGGCCAACCGTTGAGCCCCAACACCGACTGCTAAGCCCCATCGCCAGCCGCGAAACCCCTACGCCAGACACTAAACCGCAATGCCAGCTGCTAAACCCCAATACCAGCCGCTAAGCCTCAACGACAGCCGCTAAGCCCCGTCGACTGTTGAGGCCCAACGTCAACTGCTAAGCCCCAATGCCAGCCGCTAAGCCCCAACGCCAGCCGCTAAGCCCCAACGCCAGCCGCTAATCACCAACACCAGCTGCTAAGCCCCAACGCCAGCCGCTAAACCCCAACGACTGCCGCTAAGCCCCAACACCTGTCACAAAACCCCAACACCAGCCGCAAAGCCCCAACGCCAGCCGCAAAGCCCCAACACCAGCCGCTAAACCCCAACGCCAGCCGCTAAGCCCCAACGCCACCCACGAAAACACGCCTGATGCGAAACACCAACACCATCTGCAAAACCCCACCAGTCGATAAGCCACAACGCCTGCCGTAAGCCCAAACGCCAACCGCTAAGCCCCAACGCCAACTGCTAAGCCCCAACGCCAACCGCTAGGCCCCAATGCCAGCCGATAAGCCCCAACACCAACCGCTAAATCCAAACGCCATCCGCTAAGCCCCAACGCCACCCACGAAAACACGCCTGATGCGAGACATCAACACCATCTGCAAAACCCCACCAGTCGATAAGCCACAACGCCTGCCGTAAGCCCAAACGCCAACCGCTAAGCCCAACGCCAACTGCTAAGCCCCAACGCCAACCGCTAGGCCCCAATGCCAGCCGATAAGCCCCAACACCAACCGCTAAATCCCAACGCCATCCGCTAAGCCCCAATGCCAGCCGCAAAACCCCAACACCAGCCGCGAAACCCCAATGACAATTGCTAAACCCCAACGCCAGCCGCTAAACCACAACGCCAGCTGCTTAACCATAACACAAGCGTCTATACTTCAACAGCCCCTAAACCCCAACACCAACCGCTAAACCTCAACGCCGGTCGCTGAGACCGAATGCCAAACGCTGAGCCCCAACACCAACCGCAGAGTCCCATCACCGACTGCTGAGCCCCATCGCCAGCCACGAAACCCCAACGCCAGATGCTAAACCACAACGCCAGCCGCTAAACCCCAATGCCAGCCGCTAAACCCCAACGACAGCCGCTAAGCCCCAACGCCAGCCACAAAACGCCAACCGCTAACCCCCAACGCCAGCCGTGAAGCCCCAACGCCAGCCGCGAAACCCCAACGCCAATCGCTAAACACCAACACCAGCCGCTAACTCCAACGTTCGCCGCTAAACACCAACGCCAGCCGTGAAACCCCAACGCCAGCCACTGAACCCCACCGCCAGTCGCTTTGCCTCAACGCCAACTGCTGAGCCCCAACGCCCACTGCTAAACCACGATGCCAGCCTATATACCACAACAACAGCCCCTAAACCCCAATGCCAGCCGCTGAGCCCTAACGTGAGCCGCTATCCGCAATGCCAGGTGTTGAGTCCCAACGTGAGCCACTAAGCCACAACGCCAGCTGCAAAGCCCCAATGCCAGTCGCTAAGCCCCAACGCCAGCCGATAAACTGCAACTTCAACTGCGAAACCGCAACGACAGTCGCTAAACCGCAACACTAACCGCTAAACCCCAATGCCAACCACTCAGCCCCAAAGCCAGCCGCTAAGCCCCAAAGCCAGCCACAAAACCCCAATGCCCGCCGCAGAAACACAATGCCTGCTGCGAAACACCGACATCCGCAAAACCCCAACGCCAGCCAAAAAGCCCCAACGCCTGCCGATAAGTCCAAACGCCAACCGCTAAGCCCCAATGCCATCCGCTAAGCCCCAAATGCCAGCTGCTAAACCCCAACGCCAGCCACTAAGCCCAACGCCTGCCGCAAAATCTTAACACCAACCGCGAAACCCCAACGCCAGCTGCGAAATCCCAACGGCAATCACTAAACCACAACGCCAGTCGCTACACCCCAACGTTCGCCGCTAACCCCCAATGCCAGCTGCTTAACCACAATGTCAGCCGCTTAACCCTAATGTCAGCCTCTCTACTTCAACAACAGCCCTTAAACCCCAATGCCAACCGCTGAGCCCCAGCGCCAGCCGCGAAAAAACCCAACGCCAACCACTAAACCGCAATGCCAACAGCGAAACCCCAACACCAATCGCGAAACCCCAATGCCAACCGCTAAACCCCAACGCCAAACGCTAAGCCCCAACGCCAAACGCTGAGCCCCAACGCCAACCGCCAAGCCCCAACGCCAGCCGCTAAACTGCAGCAGCTGTCATTAAACCCCAACGACAGCAGTTAAACCCCAATGCCAGCCGCTAAGCCCCAATGCCAGCCGCGAAGCCCTAACCCCAGCCGCTAAGGCCCGTCAGCCTGTAAACCAACACCAGCTGCAAAACCCCAACACCAGCTGACAAACCACAACGCTAGCCAATAAACACCAACGCCAGCCATGAAACTCCAACACCGGCAATCGCTATACCCAACGTCAGCCACTAAATCCCAACGTTCGCTGCTCACCCCCAACGACAGCCGCTTAACCACAACTCCAGCCTCTATACCTCAACAACAGCCCCTAACCCTCAACGCCAACTACTGAGCCCCAACGCCAGCAGCGAAAAACCCCAACGCCAACCGCTAAACCGCAATGCCAACCGCGAAACCACAACACCAACCGCTAAGGCCCAACACCGACTGCTAAGACCCATCGCCAGCCGCGAAACCCCAACACCAGCTGCGAAACCCCAACGCCAGCTGCGAAACCCCAGCGCCAGCCGAGAAATCACATCTCCAGCCGTGAAACACCAACGCCAGCCGCGAAACCCCAACATCAGCTGCTAAAACTCAACACCAGCCACTAAGCCCCAACGCCAGCCTATAAGCCCCCAACGGCAGTCGCGAAAACACAACGCCAGCTGCGAAAACACCGACGCCATCTGCGAAAGCCCGACGCCAGCCGATAATCCCCAATGCCAGCCGATAAGCCCCAACACCAGCCGCTAAGCAAACGCCAGCCGCTAAGCCAATGCCAGCCGCTAAGCCAACGCCAGCCGCTAAGCCCCAACGCCAGCCGCTAAGCCCCAAAGCCAGCCGCTAAGCCCCAACGCCAGCCACTAAGCCCCAAAGCCAGCCGCTAAGCCCCAACGCCAGCCACTAAGCCCCAAAGCCAGCCATTAAGCCCCAATGCCAACCGCTTAACCACAACGTCAGCCCCTTAACCATGCCAGCCTCTATACTTCAAAGCCCCTAAACCCCAACGCCAGCCGCGGAAAACTACGATGCCAACCGCTAAACTGCAATGCCAACAGCGAAACCTCAACACCAATCGCTAAACCCCAATGCCAACCGCAAACCCCTACGCTGAGCCCCAATGCCAAACGCTGATCCAGAACACCAACCGCTGAGTCCCATCACCGACTGCTAAGACCCATCGCTAGCCTATAAGCCCCAACACCAGCTGCTAAACCCCAACGCCATCCTCTAAACACGAATGCCAGCCGCTAGCTTACAAAAATACATCCAGATCTTGAAATTTATAAAACACTAATATACTTAATCTGCTATAATTTTTAGTTACAGTATGACTTGTTATATCCTTGCATTTTTTAAGAAGATGAAACAAAAAGTCGGGCCGATTTAAAAAAAATCCGTATTTTAAAGCAAATCTGTACATCCGCTTATCGCCTTTTCCGTACAAAATATGGAAAATCCATACTACTTGGCAGCTCTGCTATACCCCAACATCAGCCGCGTAACCCCAACGCCAACCGCTAAACTGCAACGCCAACTGCGAACCCCCAACGACAACAGCTAAACCGCAACGCTAACCGCTAAACCCCACAGCCGGCCGCTGAGCCCCAATGCCAAACGATGAGCCGCAACACTGACCGCTAAGCCCCAACACCAGCCGCAAAACCTAAACACCAGTCGCGGAACCCCAACGCCAGCCGCGAAACCACAATGCCAGCAGCGATACCCCAATGCCAGCAGCGAAACCCCGACACCAGCCGCTAAACCCCAACGCCAGCCATTGAGTCCCAATGCCAACCGCTGAGCCCAGGCCAACCGCTGAGGCCCAATGGACAGCCGCTAAGCCCCAACGCCAGCCACTAAGCCCAAACGACAGCCACAAAATCCCAGTGACAGTCACGAAGCCCCAACGCCCGACGATAAACCCCCAACGCCTGCCGATAAGCCCAAACGCCAACCGCTAAACCCGAACGCCAGCCACAAAACCCCAACGCCAGCAGCGGAAAACCTAACGCCAGCCACTAAACCCCAATGCCATCCGCTAAACCACAACGCCAGCCGCTGTCCCAACGCCAACTGTTGAGCCCAACACCAACTGCTGAGGCCCACCGCAAACCGCTAAGCTGCAATGTCAGCCGCCAAGCCCCAACGCCAGCCACTAAGCCCGAACACCAGCCACAAAACCCCGCCAGCCGCGAAGCCCCAATAACCATATAACCATATAACAATTACAGCACGGAAGCAGGCCATCTCGACCCTTCTAGTCCGTGCCGAACACATAATATCCCCTAGTCCCATATACCTGCGCTCAGACCATAACCCTCCATTCCTTTCCCATCCATATAACTATCCAATTTATTTTTAAATGATAAAAACGAACCTGCCTCCATCACCTTCACTGGAAGCTCATTCCACACAGCTACCACTCTCTGAGTAAAGAAGTTCCCCCTCATGTTACCCCTAAACTTCAGTCCCTTAATTCTCAAGTCATGTCCCCTTGTTTGAATCTTCCCTACTCTCAGTGGGAAAAGCTTTTCTACGTCAGCTCTGTCTATCCCTCTCATCATTTAAAAAACCTCTATCAAGTCCCCCCTTAACCTTCTGCGCTCCAAAGAATAAAGCCCTAACTTGTTCAACCTTTCTCTGTAACTTAGTTGCTGAAACCCAGGCAACATTCTAGTAAATCTCCTCTGTACTCTCTCTATTTTGTTGACATCCTTCCTATAATTTGGCGACCAAAATTGTACACCATACTCCAGAATTGGCCTCACCAATGCCTTGTACAATTTTAACATTACATCCCAACTTCTATACTCAATGCTCTGATTTATAAAGGCCAGCACACCAAAAGCTTTCTTTACCACCCTATCTACATGAGATTCCACTTTCAGGGAACTGTGCACAGTTATTCCCAGATCCCTCTGTTCACCTACATTCTTCAATTCCCTACCCCAATGGCAGCCGCTAAGCCCCAATGCCATCTGATAAGCCCCAACGCCTGCCGATAAGCCCAAACGCCAAACTCTAAGCCCCAACACCTGCCGATAAGCCCAAATGCCAAACTCTAAGCCTCAACGCCAGCCGCTAAGCCCCAACGCCAAACTCTAAGCCTCAATGCCAGCTGCTAAGCCCCAACACCAGCCGCAAAACCCCAACGCCAACCGTGAAACCTCAACGCCAGCCGCAAAACCCCAATGCCAGCAGCGAAACCCCACCAGCCGCTAAACCCCAATGCCAGCCGCCGTCCCAACGCCAACCGCTGTGCCCAACGCCGACCTTTGAGGCCCAACGCCAATCGCTAAGCCCCAACGCCAGCCGCTAAGCCCCAACGCCAGCCGCTAAGCCCCAATGCTAGCAACAATACCCCAACACCAGCCGCAAAGCCCCAATGCCAGCTGCTAAGCCCCAACAACAGCTGCTAAGCCGCAACGCCAGCCGCAAAACCCCAATGCCAGCAGCGAAACCCCACCAGCCGCTAAACCCCAACGCCAGCCGCCGTCCCAACGCCAACCGCTGTGCCCAACGCCGACCTTTGAGGCCCAACGCCAACCGCTAAGCCCCAACGCCAGCCGCTAAGCCCCAACGCCAGCCGCTAAGCCCCAATGCTAGCAACAATACCCCAACACCAGCCGCAAAGCCCCAATGCCAGCTGCTAAGCCCCAACAACAGCTGCTAAGCCGCAACGCCAGCCACAAAAACACAACGCCACCCGCCAAGCCCCAACGCCAGCCGCTAATCCCCAACGCCAGCCGCTTAACCACAACGCCAGCCGCTTAACCATAACGCCACCTTCTAAACTTCAACAATAGCCCCTAAACCCCAACGCCAGCCGCGGAAAACTCCGATGCCAACCGCTAAACCGCAATGCCAACTGCAAAATCCCAACACCAATCGCTAAACCCCAATGCCAACCGCTAAACCCCAATGCTGAGCCCCAACACCAACCGCTGAGTCCCATCACCGACTGCTAAGCCCCATCGCAAGCCACAAAACCCCAATGCCAGACGCTAAACCGCAACGCCAGCCGCTAAACCCCAATGCCAGCCACTAAGCCCCAACAACAGCCGCTAAGCCCCAACGACAGCCGCTAAGCCCCAACTCCAACCGCTGAGCCCAACGCCAGCCTATAAACCCCAACACCACCCACGAAACCCCAACGCCATCCTCTAAACATGAATGCCAGCCGCTAGAGCTTACAAAAATACATCCAGATCTTGAAATTTATAAAACACTAATATACTTAATCTGCTATATTTTTTAGAGTTACAGTATGACTTGTTATATCCTTGTATTTTTTAAGAAGATGAAACAAGTTTGGCCGATTTTATTTAAATCCGTATTTTAAAAGCAAATCTGTACATCCATAGTCTTATCGCATTTTCCGTACAAAATATGGAAAATCCATACTACTTGGAAGCTCTGCTATACCCAAACGTCAGCCGCGAAACCCCAACGCCAACCACTAAACTGCAACGCCAACTGCGAAACCTCAACGACAACCGCTAAACCGCAATGCTAACCGCTAAACCCCAAAGCCGGCTGCTGAGCCCCAATGCCAAACGATGAGCCCCAACACCGACCACTAAGCCCCCAACACCAGCCGCCAAACCTCAACGCCAGCCGTGAAACTCCAACGCCAGCCGCGAAACCACAACGTCAGCAGCGAAACCCCAACACCAGCAGCGAAACCCTAATGCCAGCAGCGAAACCCCAACGCGAGCCGCTGAGTCCCAATGCCAACCACTGAGGCCCAACGCCAACCGCTAAGCCCCAACGACAGCTGCTAAACCCTAACGCCAGCCGCAAAAACACAAGGCCTGCTGCAAAACTGCTGCGGTGGGCGGCGCGACTCTCGTCAGCAGTGGCCTCTGCAGTCCGTCTGCGTTTTTATTATTTTATGTCTATGTTTTTATGTAGTTTTTGTTATTTTTTGTTGGGGTATGTGTGTGGGGGGGGGGGGGGTGTGGAGGGAGGGGGTAACTTTTAAATCTCTCCCTGCACGGGAGACCCGACCTTTTCTTTGTCGGGTCTCCGTTGTCGTTGGGGCTGCAACGAGGAGCGGCCTCCAACAGGAAGACCGGGGGCTGTGGTTGCCAACTACTCACCTCACCATCGCGGAGCTGGCCGAGCCAGAGCAGGTGGAGCGGTGGTGGGACCGTTGCTGCGGCCCCGACCTCCGGAGCTTCGGAGGCTGCAACTGCGGGTCTGGCGGACGGCGGCACCGGGAGCCCGCGGGTCCCTGGAGGGAGACCGCTTTTCAGGGCTCCCGCAACGGCGACTTCTCCCGCCCGAGTTGCGGGGTTGAAGAGCTCCTGGAGCGGGGCCTTACAGCACCGCCCCGCGCGGCTTGGAATGGCCGCGGGACTCTGCGAGCGCACGCCAGGGGCTCTAACATCAAGAACCCGGTGTGCGACCTTGCATCACCCGGTGTGGCTTTAATGGCCGCGGGACAATTCGCCATCGCCCGCCGGGGGCTTTGGCTTTGACTTTGACTCTGACATCGGGGGGGAGAGTGCAGTGGAGAGATAAGTTTTTTTGACCTTCCATCACAGCAATGTGATGGATGTTTATGTAAATTATGTTGTGTCTTGGGTCTATTTGTTTGTAATGTATGGCTGCAGAAACGTCATTTCGTTTGGACCTCAAGGGGTCCAAATGACAAATAAATTGTATCGTATCGAAAAAAAAACACCAACGACATCCGCGAAACCCCAACGCCAGCCGATAAGCCCCAACGCCTGCCGATAAGCCCAAAGCCAGCCGCTAAGCCCAACGCCAGCCGCGAAACCCCAACGCCAGTCGCTACACCCCAACGTTCGCCGCTAACCCCCAACGCCAGCCGCTTAACCACAATGCCAGCCGCTTAGCCTTAATATCAGCCTCTCTACTTCAACAACAGCCCCTAAACCTCAACGCCAACCGGTGAGCCCCAACGCCAACCGCTAAACCCCAACGCCAACCGCTAAACCCCAACGCCAACCGCTAAACCCCAACGCCAACCGCTAAACCCCAACGCCAACCGGTGAGCCCCAACGCCAACCGCTAAACCCCAACGCCAACCGCTAAACCCCAACGCCAACCGCTAAGCCCCAACACCAACCGCTAAACCCCAACGCCAACCGCTAAGCCCCAACGCCAACCGCTAAGCCCCAACGCCAACCGCTAAGCCCCAACACCAACCGCTGAGTCCCAACATAGAAACATAGAAATTAGGTGCAGGAGTAGGCCATTCGGCCCTTTGAGCCTGCACCGCCATTCAATATGATCATGGCTGTTCATCCAACTCAGTAAGATTCCCGCTCAATCTTCTAAATTATAGCGAGTACAAGCCGAGTCTATCCAGTCTTTCTTCATATGAAAGTCCTGACATCCCAGGAATCAGACTGGTGAACCTTCTCTGTACTCCCTCTATGGCAAGAATGTCTTTCCTCAGATTAGGAGACCAAAACTGTACGCAATACTCCAGGTGTGGTCTCACCAAGACCATGTGCAACTGCAGTAGAACCTCCTTGCTCCTATACCTCAATCTTTTGTATGAATGCTAACATACCATTCGCTTTCTCACTGCCTGCTGCACCTGCAATTCCTACTTTCAATGACTGGTGTACCATGACACCCAGGTCTCGTTGCATCTCACCTTTTCCTAATCGGCCACCATTCAGATAATAGTCTACTTTCCTGTTTTGCCACCAAGTGGATAACCTCACATTTATCCACATTATACTTGCATCTGCCATGCATTTTCCCACTCACCCAACCTATCCAAGTCACCTTGCAGCCTCCTAGCATCCTCTTCACAGCTAACACTGCCCCCCAGCTTCGTGTCATCCGCAAACTTGGAGATGTTGCATTCAATTCCCTCGTCCAAATCATTAATATATATTGTAAATAGCTGGGGTCCCAGCACCAAGCCTTGTGGTTACCCCACTAGTCACTGCCTGCCATTCTGAAAAGGACCCGTTACCTCCTACTCTTGCTTCCTGTCTGCCAGCCAGTTCTCTATCCACATCATTACTGAACTATCAATACCATGTGCTTTAAGTTTGCATACTAATCTCTTATGTGGGACCTTGTTGAAAGCCTTCTGAAAGTCCAGATATAACACATCCACTGGGTCTTCCTTATCCACTCTACTAGTTACATCCTCGAAAAATTCTATAAGATTCGTCAGACATGATTTACCCTTCATAAATCCATGCTGACACGATTTCACCAAATCATTGGATTTACACTTCAGAATTCATTATGCTATGAATTCTGAAGTCTATACACTTCAGAATTCATTATGCTACTACCATCAGCAGTTGTATCATCAATAAAGATAAGTGAGCCAGAACCTTCAGCAGCCATACATGCCCAGGTCATAAAACCCCCACCACCGTGTTTCACAGATGAGGTGGTATGCTTTGGATCTTGGGCAGTTCCTTCTCTCCTCCATACTCTTGCCATCACTCTGATATGTTAATCTTCGTCTCATCTGTCCACAAGACCTTTTTCCTGAACTGTGGTTGCTCTTTTAAGTACTTCTTGGCAAACTGTAACCTGGCCATCCCAATTTTGCAGCTAACCAGTGGTTTGCATCTTGCAGTGTAGCCTCTGTATTTCTGTTCATGAAGTCTTCTGGGGACAGTGGTCATTGACAAATCCACACCTGACTCCTGAAGAGTTTTTCTGATCTGCTGGACAGGTGTTTGGGGATTTTACTTTATTATAGAGCGAATTCTTGTCATCAGCTGTGGAGGTCTTCCTGGCCTGCCAGATTGTTTCTCAATCTCATAATGGCTTCTTTGACTTCATTGGCACAACTTTGGTCCTCGTGTTGATAAACAGCAATAAAAGTTTCCAAAGGTGATTGAAAGACTGGAGAAAAGACCAGGTGCTGGTAGCTCTCTTATACCTGCATTAAAGGAGGCATTTAAACACACCTGAACCAATTACAACCCCCTGTGAAGCCATGTGTCCCAAACATTTGGTGCCCTGAAATGGCTGGGACTATGTATGAACACTGCGGTAATTTCTACATGGTGAAACCAAAATGTATAAAATGGCCTTTAATAAATCTGACAATGTGCACTTTAACCACATGTGATTTTTTTCTATTACAAATCTAATATTGTGGAGAACAGAGGCAAATAAATAATGATGGGTCTTTGTCCGAAACATTATGGAGGGCACTGTATGTCCTCTGGTACTTGATTCCCCTACTCTGGGATCTTATAAACCTCTAGAATATCACCCATCAGCCTCCTGCGCTCCAAGGGATAAACTCCTAACTGACAAACACGTGCATATAGTTTATCTCCTCAGGTGCTGGCAACATCATTGTAGATAAGAAGCGTCTCGACATAAAATGTCACCCATTCCTTCTCTCCAGAGATGCTGCCTGTCCCGCTGAGTTACTCCAGCTTTTTGTGTCTATCTTTGGTTTGAACCAGCATCTACAGTTCCTTCCTACACATCATTACAGATAATCTCTGCACTCTTTGCAGTTGAATGGCATCCTTCCTATAGGAGGGTGACCAAAACTGAGCACAGTACAGGCACCTCGCATTGTACACATGCCTGATTTACTCGTCTTAAGTATAACACGCTCGTCTAATTTCGACAGAAGTTTAATTTCTGCACTCCTATTTTTGGAATAACATGCTTAAATTTATGCCTGGCATACGTACACATCAGCTTTCAAAGCTCAAATCCTTGCCAGCAGCCATTGGGTTATATGTTTAAATGTATATGCCTTTGGGGTATATTTTCCCAATTACAGATAATTTTCTCCATTTTATGTTCCAACAGTTAGCATTAGGCATTTCAGGTCGGTCATTCTACAGATGGAAGGGGAAGCTTATGATGTTGCGTGATGTGATTTACCTCATTAATTTTCATTTGTCAGCTTAGTCATGATTTAGAGCTTTTTCATTACACTCTGTTTATCCAGCCCGTCACCCTCCACATAAAACACGAGATGTCTATGCCTCCACATGCGGCGGCACCAACATCTTGCTCAGATGTAACAGCATGTCCCAACTGTCCCTGATTGATGAAGGTCATTTACCGAATGCCTTCTGGACCACACTATACACCTGTGACGCCACATTCAAATACTCATTGATCCCTGTACTCTACAACACTCCACAGTCCTTTACCATTGTTGTGAAGCTCCTGCCCTGGTATGACTCCCCAAATAGTAACATCTTGCATTCATCTGTATTAAACTCTATTAACTATTCCTCAACCCAGCTCATCAAGATCGTTGCTGTTATTTTTGGTAACCATCTTCACTGTTTATCATTACCACCTACTTTCATGTTCAAGAAGGAAATGCAGATGCTGGAAAATCGAAGGTAGACAAAATTGCTGGAGAAACTCAGCGGGTACGGCAGCATCTATGGAATGAAGGAATAGTCAACGTTTCGGGCCGAAACCCTTCTTCAGACTGATGCAGGGTGGGGGGGCGGGAAGAAGAAAGGAAGAGGAGGAGGCTGAGGGCTGAGGGAGAGCTGAGAAGGGAAGGAGACAGCAAGGGCTACCAGAAATTGGAGGTCAATGTTCAGGCCACCAGGATGCAGACTGCCCAAGCGGAATATGAGGTGCGACAGAGGTTTACCTGCACCTCCTTGCAACCAACCCTTACAATTTACAATACAATACGATGGAACGTTATTTATCTCAGGAGGGAAATTGATCTGGCAACAGTCATAAAATACAAAATACATGAAACATGAAATTAAACTGACGAGTGGAAAGGATTGGGGATGTGCAAAGATTGGGGGGGGGGGGGGGGGGGGTGGAGTCAGTCTCAGTCTACTCCACGCCAGAAGGGGAGGGGTTGTACAGTTTGATAGCCACAGAGAAGAAGGATCTCCTGTGGCATTCTGTCCTGCATCTTGGTGGAACCAGTCTGTTGCTGAAGGTGCTCCTCAGGTTGACCAGTGTGTCATGGAGGGGGTGAGATGTATTGCCCAGGATACTCCGCAGTTTGAGAAGCATCCTCCAAGACCACCTCCCATGAATCCAACTCCACTCCAGGACAGCCAGCCTTCCTGATGAGTTTGTTGATCCTATTGGCATCCGCAGCATTCGCCCTGCTGCCCCAGCACACGGCAGGGAAGAAGTTGGCACTGGCTACCACCGATTGGTAGATCGCCTGCAGCATCTTACTGCAGACGTTGAAGGACCGGAGCCTTCTCTAAAAGTACAGCTGGCTCTGTCCCTTCTTGTACAGGGCCTCAGCGTTCCTGGACCAGTCCAGTTTACTGTCCAGGTAGACGCCAAGGTATTCGTACTCCCTGGTAAACTGCACATCCACACCATTGATGGAGACAGGGGACAGGAGTGTTCCTCTCCTCCTAAAGTCCAGCACCAACTCCTTAGTCTTGTTGGTGTTGAGCTGCAGGTGATTCAGCCCACACCACTCAACAAAGTCGTGGACTACACCTTTGTATTCAGGTTCCCTCCCCTCACTGATGCAGCCCACAATTGTAGAGTCATCTGTAAACTTCTGCAGGTGGCAGTAGACGGAGTTATATCTGAAGTCCGAGGTGTGGATGGTAAACAGGAAGGGAGTGAGGACCATCCCCTGTGGGGCCCCTGTGTTGGTCACTGCCATGTCTGAGACACAGTTCTGTAGCCTGACATACTGTGGTCGTCCAGTCAGGTAGTTGGTGATCCAGGACACTAATGCCCCTGACCCACTTAGGAAACCTGAACGGAAACCTCTGGAGACTTTGCGCCCCACCCAAGGCTTCGGTGCGGTTCCCGGAGGTTTCCGGAGGTTTTTGTCAGTCTCCATACCTGCTTCCACTACCTGCAACCTCCGGCAACCACCTGCAACCTCCGGGAACCGCACAAAAACTTTGGGTGGGGCGCAAAGTCTCCAGAGGTTTCCGTTCAGGTTTCCTAAGTGGGACAGGGGCATAATGGAGCATCCGCCCGCATCTTCATCAGTTTGCTCCCAATCAGTGCAGGTCGGATGGTGTTAAAACCAATGTAGAAGTAAAAAAACATGACTCTCACAATGCTTCCCAACTTTTCCAGGTGAGCATAGGAACGATGGAGCAGGTGGATGATGGCGTCCTCATCCCCCATCTTTGTTTGCTAAGCGAACTGCAGGGGTTCCAGGTAGGGTTTAACCAGGGGTTGCAGGTGAGTGAACACCAGCCTCTCCAGGGACTTCATGATGTGTGAAGACAGCACCACCGGTCTGTAGTCATTGGAGGAGCTGGGACGTGTCCTCTTTGGTACAGGAACCAGGCAGGATGTCTTCCACATCACAGGAACCCTCTCCAGGCTCAGGCTCAGGTTGAAGACAAGCTGGAGTACTCCGGACAACTGACTGGTACACGCCTCGAGTACCCCAGGGCTGACACCATCAGGACCCGTGGCTTTGCTCAGCTCCTTCCACACCTGCTCAGCCTTGATGTTCAGGCATGACAAAGAAAGGGCAGAGGAAGTGGACCAGGGGGATTGAGGGGGAGAGTCTGTCAGGGAGCAGGGGGGAGGGTGGGCAGAGGCCCCACCATCAAATCTAATAAAGCCTGGCCCTATCCCCGAATTCTACCTCCACTACATTGACGCCTGCATTGGTGCTACCTCCTGCACCCATGCAGAACTCACTGACTTCCTCAATTTCACCACTAATTTCCATCCGGTACTTAAATTTCCGACATCTCCCTACGGTTTCTAGATCACACCATCTCCATCACAGGCAACAGACTACTGACCGACATCTACTACAAACCCAGTGACTCCCATAACTATCTTGACTACACTTTTCCCACACTGCATCCTGTAAGGACTCCCAATTCCTACTTCCAATTCCTCCGTCTACGCCGCATCTGCACGCAGGATGAGGTGTTCCAAATCAGGGCATCGGAGATGTCCTCATTCTTTAGGAAATGGGGGTTCCCCTCTTCGACTATAGATGAGGCTCGCACCAGGGTCTCCTTTATATCCTCTCTCACTCCCCATCCCCCCACTCGTAACAAGGACAGAGTCCCCCTTGTCCTCACCTTCCACCCCATCAGCCGTCGCATACAACAAATAATCATCCGACATTTTTGCCACCTCCAATGGGATCCCACTAACTGGCCACATCTTCCATCTCCACCCCTTTCTGCTTTCCACAGAGACCACTCCCTCCGTAACTCCCTGGCCAATTCGTCCCTTCCCACCCAAACCACCCCCTCCCCTGGTACTTTCCCTTGTAACCGCAGGAAATGCTACACTTGTCACTTTACCTCCCCCCTCGACTCCATCCATCCAAGGACCCAATCAATCTTTCCAGGTTAGGCAGAGGTCCACCTGCACATCCTCCAACCTCATCTACTGCATCCGCTGTTCTAAGTGTCAACTTCTCTACATCGGCGAGACCAAGCGCAGGCTCGGCGATCGCTTCGCTGAACACCTCCGCTCAGTCCGTGTTAACCAACCTGATCACCCGGTTGCTCAGCACTTCAACTCCCCCTCCCCATCCAAATCTGACATTTCTGTTCTGGGCCTCCTCCATTGCCAGAGTGAGGTCCAGTGCAAATAGGAGGAACAGCACCTCATATTTTGCTTGGGTAGTTTACACCCCAGCGGTATGAACATTGACCTCTAATTTTAGATTGCCTTGCTTTCTCCCTCTTTCCCCTCCCCCTTCCCAGCTCTTCCCATGTCCCACTGTCTCCGCCTACTTCCTTTCTTTTTCCTGCCCCCCCCCCGACATCAGTTTTAAGGAGGGTCTCAACCCGAAATGTTGCTTATTCCTTCTCTCCATAGATTCTGCCTCACCCGCTGAGTTTCTCCAGTATTTTTCGCCTACCTTTGATTGTTCCAGCATCTGCAGTTCTTTCTTAAACTATTAAAAACATGTTTAGCTTGTTGGCCAAGCCCTGATCGCTTTCTCTCCCCAGGCCACTGGTCTTGTAGCCTGTAATTCTCTTCATCCCGCTCCACACATCCCTCATGTTGTTCTGCTGAAGTTTCAGTTTCAGTTCCTCCTGTAGTCGTCCTTGTCCTGTGTCATTCTCGCCTTCATGCCTTTCTGCACCCGTTTCACCTCCTCCCTGTCACTATTCCTCAAGCCCCTCTTCTTCTGGTTGAGACCTTTATGTCACTGGTGACCCAGGGCTTGTTGTTGGGGAAACAGTGTACAGTCTCTTCAGGGACAACGTTATCCACACGGAGCTTTATGTAGCTGGTAACAAGGTCCGTGAGTCCGTCAATGTCCTCCCCATGGGGACTACAGAGTGTGCCCCAGTCTGTGACCTCACAACATCCATGTAGAGGGTCACACGCCGCCTGTGACCACCTCCTCACTGACCTTGTGGCCACAAGCTGCCTCTGGACCATTGGCTTATACCTGGGTAGGAGGTGAACCAGGTTGTGGTCGGACCTTCCCAGTGGTGAAGGGCTATGGAGCTGTAATCCTCTTGAACATTGGCGTACAGCAGCTCCAATGTTTTCATATCCCTGGTGGAACTGAGTGAAAGTGGGTTGGGTAATGTCTAAAGTCACGAGGTTGAAATCCCCCATGATTGCGATGAAAGCGTTGTGTCTGGAGTCTGGAGTCTGGCGGTGACGGTGTGGATGGCCACTCGCATGCAGCGGGTAGGCAGGCGGAGGAATCACATCCATCACAGAATTCCCTGGGCATAGAGTATGGATGGAGATCCACAGCCATCAGTTCAATGTCCGGGACACACACATGTTCCTTTGGCGTGTGCTCTGACACTGGCAGCATTGTCCTTTTGCCCTTTTACATTCTATGGGAATAAACACTGGGATGCTGGATAACACAACAGCATTGCACACTCATCCAAAGTTAAAATCAGACATCAATGCCATCACAACTATTTTAGTTTGGAAATACTGCAACCAAGTCCGGCAAGTGTCCTCAACTCATATGCAGGGTGCGAGCTTTATCGTGGGATTGCTCTGGTGAAAGAGAATTCTAATTGTCGGAAGCTGCAGAGGTGAAACAATACAGCTCTGCAAGGATTTACACTCGTGGCTGAAAGTCTGGAAGTGGGCTTGTTGTGAGTCAGGGAGTGGTGACAGGAGAGGTGAGAGGGGAAGGGGAGTTTAGCATAGCACCGGATGTGTGCCATAGCATTCCCCCAGAGACAAGACCTAGAACTTACTCCCACACACAGCAACTCGTGAATAAAACAGATGCTAGCAGATAAAGCACATGAGGGAGAAAGGGTTGGAAGGATAAAGGGCAGGTTTAAATTAAGAGGGGTGGGAAGAGAGTTATGTAAATACTCTAATACCTTGAAGAATTTATTCAGTGTTCCTGTCAGACACACAGCAATGTTCTCCACCAGGGTCCTGTGGTTTTTAGGTTTTGGTTTATTATTGCCATGTGTGGTCCAAGGCACAGTGAAAAGCATTGGTGCACGCTATCCAAACAGATAATACTAGACATAAATACAATCAACAAACTCCAGTACAATAGGTAGAGCAAAGGGGAAGATACAGAGTGCAGAATATAGTCCTCAGCATTGTAGCGCATTAGTTCCAGAGACAAAGTGCAATATAGGCAGTGGAATAGAGGTGAATTGGACAGTACCCTAGATTATGGAAAAACTCTTCATAAACCTGATAGTGGAGAAGCTGTTCCTGAGTCTGGTGGTGCACACTTTCAAACTTCTGCACCTTCTGTTGGACAGGAGCAGGGAGACGAAGGAATGACTGGGGTAGGACAAGTCTTAGATTATGTTGGTTGCTTTTCCGAGGCAGTGTGAAGTGTAGATGGAGTCAATGATGGACTGGGCGATATCTACGACCCTTTGCAATTTCCTGCAGGCTTGGGCAGAGCTGTTCCCAAACTTGGTGTGATGCATCCCGACAGCTTGCTTTCAATGGTGCATTTGCAGAGGTTTGTAGGACTCATTGGAAAATGCTGAATTTCCTCAGTCCTCAGGAAGTTTGTGGCATTGGTGCGCCTTCTTGACTGTCATATCAATGCAGTTGGTCCATGACAGATTACTGATAATGTTATAGCCATGGCACTTGAAGCTCTCAACCATTTCCACTTCAGCACCATTGATGCTGCTTGGAGCATGTAGTCCACCATGCTTCCTGAAGTTGATAGCCAGCTCCTTCGTCTTGCTGCCATTGAGGTTGTTGTCCTGACACCATGGCATTAAGTTCTCTATCTACTCCATCTCGTCATTGTTCCTGATCCGACCCAACACATTTGCAAGCCTTACTGGATGGAGCTTGTGTGTAGGCATAGAGAAAGTACTGTGCTACCCAGTGAAACGGCTCAGGAACATTGTCAAAGATGATAGTGGATATCTCAGATCTACCAGTAAGACCCAGACAAAGAAAGATCAAGACCTTGAGTCGAGTCATAGGGTTAGAGGTTAACATATGATGGCAGTGGGTCTGTACTCGCTGGTGTTTAGATGGATGAGGGGGGACCTCATTGAAACTTGGCGAATAGTGAAAGGCCTGGATACAGTAGATGTGGAGAGGATGTTTCCACTAGTGGGAGAGTCTAGGACCAGAAGCCAGCCTCAGAATAAAACGATGTACCTTTAGAAAAGAGATGAGGAGGAATTTATTTAGTCAGAGGGTGGTAAAACTGTGGAATTCATTGCCGCAGAAGGTTGTTGAGGCCAAGTCAATGGCTATTTTTAAGGTGGAGATTGATAGATTCTTGATTAGTACGGATGTCAGTGGTTATGGGGAGAAGGCAGGGGAATGGGGTTGAAAAGGAGAGATAGATCAGCCATGATTGAATGACAAACTAGATGGCCAGAATGGCCTAATTCTGCTCCTGTAACTTATGAACCTATTGTGGTGTAATGAGACCCATACACAGGAGTAACAACTCATAGTCTTTATTGTAACACAAGCGGAGGAAACATTACATGCTATTGTCTCCGTAGTCAGCATCAAGTCTGACTGTGAGACGGTGTTATCAATAGTCCGGGGTAGGGATGAAGAACCGGACTGGACTCAATATGGAATGTGCAGCATGCATAATATGTGTGGTGATAGATATAGTGAAGGCAGACTAATATGGTTATTATATGGTTAATCTACACCTATGAACAATAGAATTATCTAAACGTACAATATGAAATGTAGCCTCATAAATCCACACTAGCTTTTTCCAATAATCCTTTATTAATTTCTTTTTATCCCCCCGATATCTCGCCAACTACCCCATTGTTCTGTACTCTCACCATTCATGTGGGGGTAATTTACAATGGCTAATTAACTAACCAAACTGCACATCTTGGGGATGCGGGAGGAATCCGGAACACCTGGAGAAAACCCTTGTGGTCACGGGAAGAAACGTCACAAAGACGATGCTGGAGTTCAGGACTGAACCCCTTGTTCCTTCAGCATAATGAGCTCCTGATTTACACGGACCCTAGGGACTAGGTAGAAGACAGCAATTTCTCTCCTGAATGAGAGAAAAACAGCTGCATCTGATGCAATTATAGGGGACATCGGTGAGATACATTGACATTATTGTGTTCAGTTCTGGGCACCATGTTATAGGAAAGAAGTTGTCAAGCTCGAAAGGGTACAGAGAAGATTTACGAGGATATTGCCAGGACTAGAGAGTGTGAGCTACAGGGAGAGATTGAGTAGGCTGGGACTCTATTCCTTGGAGCGCAGGAGGATGAGGGGAGATCTTATAGAGGTGTATAAAATCATGGGAGGTATAGATCGGGTACACGCACAGATAGAGTCTCTCGGCCAGAGAAGTTGGAATCGAGAACCAGAGGCCATAGGTTTAAGGTGAAGGGGGAAAGATTTAATCGGAATCTGAGAGGTGACTTTTACACACAATGGGTGGTGTGTGTATGAAACGAGCTGCCGGAGGAGGTAGTTGAGGTTGGGATTATTTCAACGTTTAACAAACAATTAGACAGGTACATGGATAGGACAGGTTTGGAGGGATACAGGCCATACACAGGTAGGTGGGACATATTGGTCGGTGTGGGCAAGTTGGGTCGAAGGGCTTGTTTCCACACTGTATCACTCTATGAATCTCTGCAGACATGTAGATCAGTTTTAATCCCATGCTCCTCAGTTGCACAGAATTATGAGACGCAGTCCTTCACAAACTAGTTCACCGGTTCACTCTCTCCCATCTGTGTGCTGCACACATTACCTCAAGGAGACTTTGTTCTTAGTCCTTGCATATCTGGTGCTCTCCCCACGTACCAGATGGTTGTGAACCAGGCACTAAGACAGTGAATCGTTCTCCATTCACCAGTAGTGCTTAAGATGCTTTTCCATGGTCACTTGAACAGCAGAGAATGGGGAGATATGGATCACCTGCAGGCAGGGGATAAACTTGGCATCACGTCCAACACAAACATTGTGGGCTGAGATACCTGATCCTGTACGGTATGTTCTAGTTCTGTTCTCTGCATTCTCTCACCATCCAGATGCTGGTTAACAGAGCCACTGCCTCAGTGTCTGACCAAAAGTCCAATCCAGACTGCGTGGGTTTCCTCTGGTGTCCCCCCACATACTAACAATGTGCAGGTTTGTACGTTGGATGGAGCGGGCTGTCCACATGCAGAGTGGAGGCTATGTCCCGCTGCACACTGCCGTGGACACAGCTGTGATGGGGATTGTAGTCGTGTCTACCTCATTGTCTTCTGTATACTTGCCAAGTAAATATGGGAACAATTGCATTGGTCTTTGTCAATGTTAAACCTGAGCAGCTGTGTAATATGCATGTCTCGTGTCTACTCCCAGGAACACAAACCTATTTCAGTTCCTTCAAGCATAGGTCAAGGAAAGTAAGGGTATGCCTGTGGGAAAGAACCAAATTGGAGTAAGGCAGATGACAACATTATTAGGAAGGAGCTCGGGGGAGTAAATTGGGAACAGCTGTTACTGGGTAAGTCCACATCAGACATGTGGAAGTCATTTAAAGACCAGCTGATCTGAGTTCAGAACCAACATGTTGTGGGAAGGGGGAGGGATATGGACGACAAGGTAAGGCAACTTGGATGACAGGGGAGGTTGTAAATTTGGTCAAAACGTAAAAGGAAGCATATGTAATGCTGAGGAAAATAAAACAGATAGGGCCTTTGAGGAATATAAAGCAATCAGGAAAGAACTCACGCAGAGAATTAGAAGAGGGAGTTAGAAGGAACAAATGGGGGTGTGAAATGGCTTTGGGTGAGTCAGACTAAAGACAATACCACGGCTTCATTCAAACAAGGAGGTAATTAATGAAAAGGTAGAATAAAGGAGGGAATTCATGCTTAGAGTTAAAGGATGTAGGTGAGGAACTAAACATGTACTTAGCATCTGTATCAAGGATATGGAGGACAGTGAGTCAGTGGTGGGGAATACTAATATGCCAAGGCAGTTTAAGATCAAGAAGCAGTTAGTGTTGGGTCTTTAATAAAGCATTAAGGTAGATAGATTGCTAGAGGCAAAAGGCAAGTGAGGAAATTGCAGGAGCCTTGACAAAGATTCTCTCTGGTATACAAAAGTATTCTCTCCAGCCACAGCTAAAGTCCCAGAGGTCTGGACTGTGGCCAATGTTATTAGTTTAAGAAGGGAAGAAGAGATAATCCAAGATTATAGAGCGATGAGCCTCATGTCAGTGGTAGGGAAACTCTTGGAGAGGATGCTTTGGGTTAGGATTTAATTGCATTTAGAAGAGAATGGGTTAATTAGAGAGAGTCAACATGGCTTTGTCTGCAACAGGTCATGTCGTACACACTTGACTGATTTTTTTAAGGAGGCAACAAAGGTGATTGATTGGGGTAAGGCACTGAATGTTTTGTAAGGCATTTTGTAAGGCATTTGATAAAGTCGCTCTTGGTAGCTATCAAGAAGGTTAAGATTCAAGGAATCCTTGGACACTTGGTGGTTTAGATTCTGAATTGGTTTACACATAGAAGACAGAGAATAGTGAAGGCAGGGTGTACTGGCTGGAGGTCTGGGACCAGTGGAGTTTCACACAGATCTGGGATGGAATCTTCGATGTTTTTGATAAATGATTCGGATGCAATTATAGATGAGTTGGTTCGTGAGTTCACAGATGGCACTGTGATTGGTGGAGTTGTGGACTGTGAAGAAGGCTGTCAGTTGCAGAAGTGGGTGAAGAAATGGTAAACGCTGTTTAATCCAAGCAAGTGTGAAGTGTGAATGGTCCAAGTCCATAGCTCTGTGAAAATGGCAACGTAAGTAGATAGAATGGTGAAGAAGGCATATGGTGAGCTTGCCTTCATTGAGTATTGGATTCAGGAAGATTTTTTACAGCATTTTAAAACTTTATTTGTAGTATTGTGTGCAGTTCAGTTCACCTCATGACAGGACGCGATGTGGCGGCTTTGGAGAGGATGCACATACAGGGACAGAGATTGTGTACAGGATCAGGGGTGCATCGCTGCAGCTGTCCTGGGTCATGCTGAGTCTATCTGAAGCTGTGAGTAAAGGGCAGCATGGTGGTGCAGCGGTAGAGTTGCTGCCTTACAGCGCCAGAGACCCGGGTTCAATCCCACTACGGGTGCTGTAAGGCGCGACTTTGTCAGTTTTCTCCAAGATCTTCGGCTTCCACCCACACTCCAAAGACGTACAGGTTTGTAGGTAAAATGGCTTGGTAAATGTAAAAATTGTCCTTAGAGTGAGTAGAATAGTGTTAAAATGCGAGGATCACTGGTCGGCGGGGACTCAGTGGGCCGAAGGGCCTGTTTCTGCACTGTATCTCTAAACTAAACTAAACTAAACTAAACTAAACTAAACTAAACTAAACTAAACTAAATTATAGGCACAAAGTGGTGGCGTAACTGGAACTATCCAAGTTCTCCACAGATGCTGCCTGATAACAGTGGAGAAGAAGCTGTTCTTACAGTAAGTCTGTTGGTGCACTTTTACATCCTTTTGTATCTTCTGCGCGATGGGAGAGAGAAGAAGATAGTAGATGAGTTGATGGTGGGGAGTTTGCTCTGTGTGACGGGCTACATCCACAACTCTCTACAATTCCTGTTGGGCAGAGCTGTTGCCATACCATATCGTGATAGTAATGTTTCTGTGGCGCATCTGTAGAAGTCAGGAAATATCACTGGAGACATGCTACACCTCTGCGCAAGCAGAGACATTGGTGTGAGCTCTTGGTCCAGGAGAGGTTGGTAATATTTATGCCCAGAAATTTGAACACCTTGATCAGCTCTGTTGATGCTGCTGAGGGAGAGCACTCCACCTCACGGCCTGGTCAATAACTAGCTCCTTTCCTCATACAGAGGTCAGAGGAGCAGGATCTAGATCGACTGGGAAAGTGGCAAAGGAATGGCTGATGAAATGTAACCCTGTCGCCAGTGAAGTGAGGTACCTTGTGACTCTAAACCCCTGTTGAAGGCAGGGTCAGGACAGAGTTATTGAACAGTGAGACCAAGGGGTACAAGGACATCATTCCCTATAACTGGTGTTACGGGTATGGTTTTTGCTATGTAAGTTAGTGGGAAATTACAGCATTGAGTGGGAAAATATTAGGTTCTGTTGCAGTTGTGATGACGAAGTTTGTCACTCATTTTGAGGAACCTGACTGTTTGTGATAATGAGATCATGTGCTTGTATTGTATTGTATTGTATTGTATTCAAATTTATTGTCATTGTCTCAGTCAGAGACAACGAAATGAATTTCCCTTACAGGCAGTATCATAAAAATAAAAAATAAATAAATAATAATAAATAATAAAACATATTAAAAATAAAATAGAATTTAAAAAAAGCACAAACAGTGAAAGTCCACGACACAACATAACACAGTGGCACCAAGGTGAGGAAGGCACCATAGTCCAGCCAGCCTCCACTCCGTTCTTCCCAGATGTTCACTCGTGGTCGAGGCCTTCCTAGCACCCGCAGTCGCCGCCCCGGGTGGCCCGATGTTCAGGCCCTCACGCCGGGCTGGTGGAACGCCGACGCCGAACCCCGACGGTGAACATCCTCCTCCTCAGCGGCCCAGACCTCCAGATCAGCCGCCTCCCGCAGCCGGAGTCCGCAGCTCCCGTGTCCGCAGGCCGAGCCGGGCAGAGTCGCAGGACCCCGCGCTGTCCATCAGCGCCGCCCGCGTTGGGAGCTCCGCAAACCGCAGCTCCATGATGTCGGTGCCACAGGTCCAGCACTCCGGGCTCCAGACGGCGATCCCCGGTAAGGCATCGCCAGCCCCGCGATGTATCAGCGCTGTCCCGCCGCTGCTGGAGCTCTGGTCGATCCCGGTCGATCTGGTCGATCCCGGCAGGAAAGGCCACGCTAATCCAGTAGGTAGGCCGCTGGGGGGGGGGGGGGGCGAGGACGCGACTCGAATAATAGTTGCGTCTTCACCAGGAAGCGGCTGAAGGACGGTATCCCCCGCACCGTACCCTCTTCCCCCACATAAAAACACAAAAACCCCACAAAAAAACACACTTTTACATAACTAAATAAACAAAAAACCAAAAAGATACCGGGCTGTAGGTGGAGGCTGCTGGCACCAGCGCCACCGGAAGTACAACACTGTCTTGAGTCACTTGTCTTGAGGAACCTGACCTTTGCTTTTACACACATTAAATGATTGGAGGATCAAGAATTGCCACATTTGCTTCTGCTTGCTACTGCTCATATACTTGTATTATGCCCATTGTACACCAGTTACTCTGGGGATCACTTGGAACTCCACGAGAGACCAGAGTAAGTCCCCCAGGGTGACGAATAAACAAGAAGCAAGTGTTGGTTCAGTATATTTACTGAGGAAAGATCGAGGGGAAAAGAAGTGTCAGAAGTGGGATCTCAACGGACAAGTCAACTCAGCGCAAAATAAGTATTCGACGGATCTTGGGCAAGACTGCGGGAAAACGGCCACCATTTTACCACTTTGGTTTCCTCCAGCTCCAAGCCCAACAAGGTCATTGGCCATTAAATCATTGACGCTGAGTCCCGACGAGATGCTTGGGTTGATTAAAGAAGCCAAACACCAATAGAAATTACTAAAAAGGTCAGTACTGAGAGAATTTAAAAAAAAAATAGGCCAGTACTGAGGTAAATGTGTTTCGAGGTCAGTACTGAGGGAAGAGGAGAATGGGCAATAACATAGACGTTATGAGTGACCCTTCTTCTCCATTACAGAGAATGTGTGAAATTTATCCTGAAATGACAAACAGGTTATGACAGTTATCAGGAAATTTAAATAAATTCCTGGGACCAGATTTTTGGCCTCTGGGAGGAACTAAGAAGTTAGAAATCGTTAAAAAGGCAGAATAAATAACGTGGAAAAAGAGGACATGGGAAAAAGGAAAATTAGATAATTGTGTTGTGGGGAAAATATTGTCAGGAAGAAAAGGATAAGTCGTTGCTGTCTAGTTGGCAGGAGAATGCTGAAAAATTATGTATGTGTTTAATGGAAGGAGGATGCTGCAATGGAGTGGAAGTGTTAAGAAAGGAATGTGTACATGCTGAGCAAACCCAACAGGAAGTAGAGAGAAGGGAGGAAACTAGAAGGGAAGAACTGTGCAGTTCAATGTTTGGTACGGCTTTGGCAGAGGAAGACGAGGAGGAAGACGATAGGCAGACCACCCATCCCCATCCAACGGCCCCACAACAGCCCCCTCCTTATCGCAATATCTACCCAACAACGTCCCAATCCCAGGCCCAGAACCCTATTGCGACTCTCCAATGTACCGACCCGTTGGAGACGCGCACCAGAAGTAAGGGAATGCCACCAACCTTTTGCCGTAAAAACATATAAAAACATCAAAAAGAATATAGATCACACAAATCCAAATCGAGGAAACCCCAACCGGTTCAATTTGTCAGGACATCCAGGGAGTTGGATGATTCGGAATCTTCTCTGGTCCAACCGAGGAGTCGGAGCATTCATCTGACCAAATGGAATTAGATCAGGTAATTGAACTAGTAAGAAAGACAAAGAATACGTCCCGACAGTTCCCAGTCAGGCATATGCCTAACTCCGCAGCCACACAAGCAGCACAACACCCCCTCGTAGAAGTATACAAATACAAATACAAATTGCCTTTATTGTAATTCAAACAAACGGAGGTTTGAACAAAATGTTGTTCCCTGCAGTCATACCAGTAAAATAAACATAACACACAATTAGCACAGTTTCACACAAACAGTGAATCTCCAAACACCTCCTCACTGTGATGGAAGGCAAAATTCTTATCTCTTCCTTATCTCTTATCTCTTCCACTTCTATGGCCGCTTCGACAGGGACAATCTAGAGACAGCCATCAAGGCTGTGCTCCCTGCTGATCACCAACCCCTCACACTCACCCCCTACGACGTGTACATGGCACTGAGTAGGACTAATGCATGTAAGGCTGCTGGCCCTGACGGCATCCCCGGGCGCGTGCTCAGGGCCTATGCTGCGCAGCTGACAGACGTCTGGACTGACATCTTCAACCTGTCACTTGCCCAAGCAGTTGTCCCCACGTGCCTTAAAACCACCTCCATCGTGCCGGTGCCAAAACACTCCACTGCGGCAAGCCTCAACGACTTCCGCCCAGTTGCACTTACTCCCATCATCACCAAGTGCTTCGAGAGGCTGGTCCTGGCACACCTCAAAGGCTGCCTACCCCCCACATTGGATCCCTATCAGTTTGCCTACCGCAAGAATCTTCCCACTGAGAGTAGGGCAGATTCAAACAAGGGGACATGACTTGAGAATTAAGGGACAGAAGTTTAGGGGTAACATGAGGGGGAACTTCTTTACTCAGAGAGTGGTGGCTGTGTGGAATGAGCTTCCAGTGAAGGTGGTGGAGGCAGGTTCGTTTTTATCATTTAAAAATAAATTGGATAGTTATATGGACGGGAAAGGAATGGAGGGTTATGGTCTGAGCGCAGGTATATGGGACTAGGGGAGAATACGTGTTCGGCACGGACTAGAAGGGTCGAGATGGCCTGTTTCCGTGCTGTAATTGTTATATGTTATTATATGGTTATAAGAACAGGAGTACGGAGGATGCCATCTCAACGGCACTTCACTCCGCCCTCTCCCACCTTGACAACAGAGACACTTACGTAAGAATGCTGTTCATCGATTACAGCTCAGCATTCAACACCATTATACCCTCTAAACTGATCACCAAACTCGGTAACCTGGGCATCGACCCCTCCCTCTGCAACTGGATACTGGACTTTCTAACCAACAGACCCCAGTCTGTTAGGTTAGACAAGCACACCTCTTCAACCCTCACCCTGAACACTGGCGTTCCACAGGGCTGTGTGCTGAGCCCCCTCCTCTACTCCCTCTTCACCTACGACTGCACACCTGTACATGGTACTAACACCATCATCAAGTATGCAGGTGATACAACGGGGATTGGCCTCATCAGCAACAACGATGAGTCGGCCTATAGGGAGGAGGTCCAGCTCCTAGCAGCATGGTGTGCTGACAACAACCTGGCCCTTAACTCCAAGAAGACCAAGGAACTCATTGTAGACTTCAGGAAGTCTAGGGGCGGCACGCACAGCTCCATCCACATCAACGGGATGCAGGTGGAACGTGTTTCCAGCTTCAGGTTCCTGGGGGTCAACATCTCCGATGACCTCTCTTGGACCCACAATACCTCAACTCTGGTCAAGTAGGCTCACCAGCGTCTTTTCTTCCTGAGGAGACTGAAGAAGGTCCATCTGTCTCCTCAGATTCTGGTGAACTTCTACCGCTGCACCATCAAGAGCATCCTTACCAACTGTATCACAGTATGGTATGGCAACTGCTCTGTCTCCGACCGGAAAGCACTGCAGAGGGTGGTGAAAATTGCCCAACGCATCACCGGTTCCTCACTCCCCTCCATTGAGTCTGTCCAAAGCAAGCGTTGTCTGTGAAAAGCGCTCAGCATCGCCAAGGACTGCTCTCACCCCAACCATGGACTGTTTACCCTCCTACCATCCGGGAGGCGCAACAGGTCTCTCCGTTGCCGGACCAGCAGGTCGAGGAACAGCTTCTTCCCTGCGGCTGTCACACTACTCAACAATGTACCTCGGTGACTGCCAATCACCGCCCCCCCCCCCCCCCCCCAGACACCCCATCCACAGGAAAAACACTATGACTGTATGCATGTAAATAGTTTATTTATTGAAATCATATTCTATGTCGCTCTTCCAGGGAGATGCTAACTGCATTTCGTTGTCTCTGTACTGTACACTGACAATGACAATTGAAGTTGAATCTGAATCTGATCTTTGTTCTTCTCCGGTGTCGAGGCGACCTGGGCTCCCGATGTTAAACCCCCCGGCATGCGATGGTAAGTCCCGTGGCCGATTAACCCGCGCTGGGCGATGTAAGGCCCTGTGACGGGCCGATTCAAACCCCACGATTCGGGGCGGGTAAAATTGTCGTTGCAGGAGCCCCCGAAAATCAGTCTCCTACCAGGGACCTGAAGCTCCCGATTTTACCTTCCACAGAGTCTGCTGCCGGCCTCCGAAGCTCCACAGTCAGGTCGCCGCCGCCGTGCCACCATAGCCTCCGAGTCAGCCAGCTCCGTGATGGTAAGTGAGTCCGATGGTAAGTGAGTAGGTGAGTATGCAGGCTCTGCGACTGGAGCCCTCAGGTCGATTCCGGTTGGAGGCCGCCAGCTTCACGATGTTAGGCCCCAGCAAAATGGAGACAAGACAACAAAAAGGTTGCGTCTCCGTTCAAGGAAGAGATTAAAAAGTTTAAAAGTTTCCTGCGCCCCCCCCCCCCCATCACATATACACAACTAAAAATAAACCGAAAACATACTCTAACAAAACAAAACAAATGGAAAAAAGACAGACTGCAGGTGAGCCGCAGCCACAAGACACCGCCACACATCTTTATTGTGTACCAGGCATATTTTAGCAGGCATGCCCGATAGAAAGAAGGAACCACAGAGATTCACCAGCTTCCTCCGAACCACTATCGCAGACTTTGCAGCAGACTCGAGAGACCTCTGGTTTGTAATTCACCAGACCTTCAGTCCAACTGAGCACACTAGATTCACAGAACACTTAGGTCACCGGACGCATGCAGCCTCAGAGACACAACACAACCAGTCCCTGGCCCGCCAACACGCCATCTTAACAGCCTGGGCTGCTGCCTTGCGCAGACCAATAAGCATGACTACGGTCCTGGAAACCAAACTCAAAAAGGGAGAGGGGGCTGGAGAATTCCAGGAGTGCTTTTGCAAAGTTTATGGGAATCAATCGGGTGACATGGCCTCTAATGCAGGGACCGACTCCCCCCAATATTGTGCCATTTTGCTCAAAGCCCTCCCTCTATTAGTGGCTAACGCTGTCCGGACCAATAATATGAATTGGGCGGATAACAGCCGCCCGCAGATGGAATGAGCAGTAAAATACTATTGGAATGAACAAAAACCGGAAGCAGTTGCTGCTTGATTAAAAACTGAATACGTTATTAGAAAGAATGAACCAGTTCCCCCCTTAAGGGAACCAGACCACATAGGAGAACAGATGGAACCTGAGTTCTGCATGCCCAGATGGGTCAATGCGAGGAGAAGGGGATAGCAGACTCACGGAAATGGACTTCTCTAAATCCAGGCACCTTGAGTGAATGAATAAGCATATTGGCCAAGTATTCACATACAAGGAATTTGCCTTGGTGCTCCATCCACAAGTGACAAACATGACATACAGTGACAGTTTGGAATGACACATTATTAAACATTAATAATAAAACATTATCGATTAAACATGTGAATTAAATAAAATACCCGAGCAAAGGGAGGCTACAGATTTTTGATTATTGAGTAGAGCTACTACTTGTGGAAAAAAGCTGTTTTTATGTCTGGCTGTGGCAGCTTTGATAGTCTGGAGTCGCCTTCCAGAGGGATGTGATTCAAAGAGCCTGCTGCCAGGGTGAGAGGGGTCGTAGATGAGCTTGCCCGCTCATTTCCTGGCCCTTGCAGTGTACAGTTCATCAATGGAGGGAAGGTTGCAACCTTCTGAGCTGATCGGACGATTCGCTGCAGCCTCCAGGTGTCGTGCTTGGTGGCTGAGCCAAACCAGACCATGGTGGAGAAGGCAAGGACAGACTCTACGATGGCAGTATAGAATTGGACCATCATTGCCTGTGGCAGTTTATGCTTCCTCAGCTGCCGCAGAAAGTACATCCTCTGTTGTGCCTTTTTGACTGTGGAGTCGATGGTGGCCCCCCATTTAAAGTCCTTGGAGAAGATGGTTCCCAGGAACCTAAAAGGCTCCACAGATGTGGTGTTGTTGATGGTGAGTGGGGGGGAGGGGAGGGGGAGCTCTCCTAAAGTCTACAATCAATTCCACTGTCTTAAGAGCATTGAGCTCTAGGTTGTTGCGATGGCACCAGGATGCCAGCTATGTCACGTCCTGTCTGTAGGCAAATTTCTCCCCATCCAGGATCAGTCTAATCAGGGTTGTGTCATCCGCAAACTTGAGAAGCTTGACAGAGGTGTCCGTGGAGATGCAGTCATTGGTGTAGAGAGAGAGAGTAGGGGAGAGTACACAGCCTTGCGGTGATCCTATGCTGAGGGTTTGCGGTCCGAGATGTGCTTTCCCAGCCTCACATGCTGCTTCCTGTCTGTGAGGAAGCTGGTGATCCACCGACAGAGGGGTTCAGGCACAGTCAACTTGGAAAGTTTGATGTGTAGTAGCTCTGGCACATTGGTGTTGAATGCAGAGCTAAAATCAACAAACAAAATCCTTGCATAGGTCACCTGCCGGTCTAGGTGCTGGAGGATGAAGTGCAGGCCCTGGTTGACTCCTGCAAACACGACTGTCTGTTTCTAATTAATCAAGAGACTTCTGCACGCCCTGATCTTATGGACCAACCGCTGCTAGACTCTGATCTCACCCTATATGTTGATGGCAGTTCTTCCATTATAGCGAGGAACTAGGCTATCGTTACTCAGGAAGGTCTTGTCTATGAAGCAGCATTGTTCGAAAAAACCTTCTCTGCTCAACAAGCCAAATTGTTTACCTTCATGCGTTCTCGGAAAGGGAAAGAGTGTCAACATGTACACAGACTCACGAGACGCATTCAGCATTGCCCACGGCTTTGGACAATTATGGAAGAATCGCTGTTTCCTTACCTCTTCCGGTAGAGAAATCTCCCGTAAGCAATTAGTTATGAGTCTTCTGTACTCCCTGACTTTTCCCCGAAAATTGGCTATCATGAAATGTGTCGCCCATTCCTCAGGTAGCACACCAGTTGAAACAGGTAACCGGGCAGCCGGTCAAGCAGCTAAAACGTCAGCACAAGGCCACGGGATGGTAGTGCCCCTAATGATGAGGCAGATAAAAAGTTCCAACCAGAATCCGTTAACCTCAGAAAAAGCAATGCCAACCATCTCAGACATGATACTTTCCCAGGAGGATGCTCCTGTGACCGAGATAGAGGCATACAAAGCCTCAATGGAAAGGAAGTATGGATGATATGGAGGACCTCCATGGGTCAGACTTGTATGTGTGATGGGTTAGCTCCAAGGATGATAGAATGTGTCCATTTTCAACTCATTTTGTGGCGCTACGGCCGTTACCAATCAGCTTTTCTCTTCCTGGTGGCACCACCACTTGCGCTTCTTGGCTGACACCATCAGCTCGCGCTGCATCATCTGCCAATAACATAACCCAGGTCATGGTGCACTGTGTGAAAAAGGGTTGACCCCATTACCAGACGGCTGTTCCAAATGCTTCAAAACGATTATATCGAATTGCCTTGAGTCCAGTATTATAAGTATGTGTTAGTGATTGGTGATGTATTCTCCAGATGGACTGAGGCCTATCCAACTACCGATAATCACGCCCAGACCGTGGTCAAGGTCTTGATGCACGAGATCGTACCTCGCTACGGCTTACCTCTTTGCATCAGCTCCAACAACAGTCCACACTTTATTGCTTTGAGTAACCAGGAATTCCGTTCCCGATTAGGAATTCAACAGCAGCTACACTGTGCCGACCGACCTCAGGCTGCTGGACTTGTCGAGCTGGCTAACTAGATATTGAAAACCAGGCTGGCTAAATTGTCGGCGGGTACGTGGCTAACTTGGCTAAAACTGCTTCCTATTGCTTTATTTCAGATCAGAACTACACCAGGTGGACAGGCTAAGCTTACCCCGGCCAAAATCATATACTGTCGGCCCCGTACGCACACCATGGATTACTCCCAGTCGAATTCCACTATATGACTAAAGAAATGACTTTGAATGTCCTTGCACTAATCTGATCTTTGCACCTTATCCATTCCCAGGTTTGATCAGTTCAAGTGAACGAGTCTGATCTTTCTCTCTCTACTGCGATCAAGCCAGGCATATTTATAATGATAAAAAAATTACTTCCAGAGGGAAACCATGAGGGTTCCCTCCCATGTTATCTCTAATCTTGTTTGAACGACTCAATAAGTTTCAGGTACACCTGTAAGTTATCATGGAATGATAAAAGGGAGGAATGACGAGTTTGGTTTCTGCTGTGTAAGTTAGTGGAAAATTACAGCGTTGAGTGGGAAAATACTAGGTTCTGTTGCAGCTGTGATGACAAAGTTCTTCACTAATTTTGAGGAACCTGACTGTTTGTGATAATGAGATCATTTGCTTGCGATTCAATGGTTTGAGTTATTTAATCTAATCACTGGTGATAATGATTAAGAGGGAACTGCAGATGCTGGAAAATCGAAGGTAGACAAAAATGCCGGAGAAACTCAGCGGGTGAGGCAGCATCTATGGAGCGATGAAAATAGGCAACGTTTCGGGTCGAGACCCTTCTTCAGACTGATGTGAGGATGTGGGGGGGGCGGGGGGCGGGAAGAAGAAAGGAAAAGGCAGAGACAATGGGCTGAGGGAGAGCTGGGAAGGGGAGGAGAAAGCCGGGACTACCTGAAATTAGAGAAGTCAATGTTCATGTCGCTGGAGTGTAAACTGCCCAAGCGAAATATGAGGTGCTGCTCCTTCAATTTACAGTGGGCCTCACTCTGGCCATGGAGGAGGCCCATGACAGAAAGATCGGATTCGGAATGGGAGGGGGACTTGAAGTGCTGAGCCACTGGGAGATCAGGTTGGTTATAGCGAACTGAGCGGAGGTGTTGGGCGAAGCGATCGCCAAGCCTACGCTTGGTCTCTCCGATGTAGAGCAGCTGATACATAGAGCAGCAAATGCAATAGATGCGGTTGGAGGAGGTGCAGTTGAACTTCTGCCACACCTGGAACGTCAGCTTGGGTCCTTGAGTGGAGTCAGGCGGGGAGGTAAATTGTGTAACATTTCCTGCGGTTGCAGGGGAAAGTGCCAGGAGAGGGGGTGGTTTGGGTGGGAACGGATGAATGGCGGCGCTGGCTTAACAGCTGCGGCCCACCTGCAGTCCGTCTGTTTTATTTCTTTCGTTTTGTTCCTTGTCATGTTTTAGTTAATTTTGTTTTATTAAGTTGTGTATGTGTGTGGGTGGGGTGGGAGAAACATGCTTTGGTCTCTTCCTTCGGGGGATGCGACTTTTTCTTCGGTCGTATTCCCCGTCTCCGTCTGCGCCGAGGCCTAATGGCGGAGCTGGCGGCATCGGAGCTGTAGCAGCGGCAGCAGCAGCGGAGACCCGACTCGGCACCGAAGCTGTGGCGGCGGCGGCAGCAGCAGTGGCAGCGGAGACCCGACTCAGCCCCGAAGCTGTGGCCGTGGCGGCAGCAGCAGCGGCAGCGGAGACCCGACTCGGCCCAGAAGCTGTAGCGGCGGCAGCAGCAGCGGAGACCCGACTCGGCCCTGGAGCTGTGGCGGCGGCGGCAGCAGCAGTGGCAGCGGAGACCCGACTCGGCCCCGAAGCTGTGGCGGCAGCAGCAGCAGCGGAGACCCGACTCGGCCCTGGAGCCGTGGCGGCGGCAGCAGCAGCGGTAGCGGAGACCCGACTCGGTCCCGAAGCTGTAGCGGCGGCAGCAGCAGCGGAGACCCGACTCGGCCCTGGAGCTGTGGCGGCGGCAGCAGCAGCGGTAGCGGAGACCCGACTCGGTCCCGAAGCTGTAGCGGCGGCAGCAGCAGCGGAGACCCGACTCGGCCCTGGAGCTGTGGCGGCGGCAGCAGCAGCGGTAGCGGAGACCCGACTCGGTCCCGAAGCTGTAGCGGCGGCAGCAGCAGCGGAGACCCGACTCGGTCCTGGAGCTGTGGCGGCGGCAGCGGCAGCAGCAGCGGAAGCGGAGACCCGACTCGGCCCTGGAGCTGTGGCGGAGGCGGCGGAGACCTGACTCGGCCCCGAAGCTGTGGCGGAGGTAGCGGCAGCGGAGACCCGACTCGGCCTCGGAGCTGTGGCGGAGGCAGCGACCACCCGCGGAGTTTGAACCATCGCCTCGGCGCAGAGGGAGAACAAAGAGGGAAGAGACAGAGACTTTAAGATTTTGCCTTCCACCACAGTGAGGAGGTGTTTGGTGAACTCACTGTGGTGGATGTTAAATTTGTGTTGATTGTGTGTTTTTGTCAATTTTTAAATTATATGTATGACTGCAGGGAAACAAAATTTCGTTCAGACCGAAAGGTCTGAATGACAATAAACGAATCTAATCTAATCTAATTGACCAGGGAGTTATGGAGGGAACGGTCACTGCAGAAAGCAGACAGGGGAGGAGATGTGAAGATGTGCCCAGTGGTGGGATCCCATTGGAGATGGCGAAAATGTCGGAGGATTATTTGTCGTATATGATGGCTGGTAGGGTGGAAGGTGAGGACAAGGGGGACTCTGCCCTTGTTACGAGTGGGGGGATGGGGAGTGAGAGCAGAGTTATGGGGTATAGAAGACACCATGAGATCATGCGCTTGTGAGTCACTTGTCTTGAGGAACCTGACCTTTGCTTTTACACACACATACACAGTGTCATGATATGATTGGAGGACCAAGAAAGCGTGCCACATTGCTTCTGCTTACTATTGCTTATATACTTGTATTATGCCTATTGTAAACCACTTACTCTGGGCAACAATTGGAACTCCAAGAGAGTGACAGGTCGTGGATCAGGGTAAGTCCCCTGAGGTGACGAATAAACTTGCTGAAACAAGAACAGTGTGTTGGTTCAGTATATTTACTGAGGAAAGATCGAGGGGAAAAGAATCCAGTCTAACAGGTACACCAAGTGGTGGAGGTGTACGGAATGCTTGCCTTCATCGGCAAAGGCATTGAAAATCATGCAACTGCTCTACAAATCATTGGTTAAGCTGCATTTGTCCCATGAGCAGCCTTGGTCGCCATGCTATAGAAAGGATATGGTTCAGCTGGAGAGGGAGCAGAAAAGATTCACAGCAACTTTGCCTGGACTGGAGGACTGGAAGCAATAAGGAGTGATGGGGTCAGTTGGGACTGTTTGCCCTGGAGTGAAGGAGGCTGGTGTGAGGGTTGGAGGGGAGAGGGAAGCTTGTGAGGGTGTATAAGATTGTGAGGGGCATAGTTAGAGTAGCTACTCACAGTCCTCTACCCAGGGTGGAGGAGCGGAAAAGGTCACAAGATGAGAGGGGAACGATTTAAAAGGGATCTGAAAGTCAAATTATTCACACAGGTATATGGAACATGCTGCCAGAGTATGAAGGAATGAATGATACATTATTGTCATGGAGTATGGATTGAATGCAGGGAAATGGGATTAGTGTAGGTGGGCATCTTGATGCATCTAAACCCCTGGGACATTTGCTTCTTCAAAGCTACTTTTAACTCACTGACAGGTTTCTCAGCTGCCCCACGAGTCATTCGCTAACACAGAGTAATCACTGAATGTGTGAAAAGCATAACATTGCTGATGCTGGAAATCTGAAATCAAACAAGAAAGGCTGTAGGCACTCAGTAAGTTGGGTGAAGAGGCAGAGAGAATGTTTCAGATGCAACACCTGTCACCAGAAGTAGAACAAATTTATTTTCTAAATGGGGGAAAAGGTTGGCATGGAAGCATAGGATGAAAGGAGTATCCCTGTAGGGATAAGAACGGGGATACTGGGGGATAGGTTGTGGTCAACCTGTCTGGGTGATACAATAATGAGACAAGTTGGAGCAAAGAGAGTTCAAGAAAGAGATCAAAAATGAATAAAGGAATACATAAAAGTTATGAAATGCAGTCAGAGTAAGAATTTACTTGTTAATTTCCTCGTACATTTGACAATTAAACATTCTCTCTTGAAAACTGAGAATGCACAGTGCCTTGGGTAGAGTGTTACAATCTTGCTGCATTGTTGGCCAATTCTGGTCCATTGAACATAGAACAATACAGCACAGGAACGGGCCATTCGGCCCACAATGTTTGTGTGGACCATGCTGCCACTGATCTCATCTTCCTGAACATAATCCCGATCCCTCTATTCCCTGTACTTCCATGCGCCTATCAAAAAGCTTCAACACCAGTATCTGCCTCCACCACCATCGCTGGCAATGGGTTCCAGGCATAAAAAATCACAAATCACACTCTGTGTAAAAAAAACTTTCCCCACACATCTCCATTCAATTTCCCCCCACCCTCTTGGACAATTGGAATCTCACCGTTGTCCACATGGACTCCACATTATTTGTCACACGTGTAACTGCACAGTGAAATTCTTTTTGCATATATTACACATGCGGGCGCCGGCATTTTTGGTGCCATTATTCAAAGTCCAAGTTGGCCTGTGCGTTGGATATACTGGAGCAGTTCCCGTGAACCAACGTCTCTCTCCTCTCCTCACCCGGCCATCTTTGTGTCCCAGGGGTGGCTCCGTCAGCCGACGTTGAAGGAGCAGGAGGCATGACCCCGGTTCACCCCCCCTCTGGGCCCTTGGCCCTCTCCATCCCGGTAACACCGACTGCTGAGCCTTCAAGCGGGCCCAGCGATCCTTTGGGCCGGTTCCCGGTCTCATCGACCGCAGAGCCATCAGGTGAGATCTCGCTGACCAAAGAACATTCCGGGTGGGCACCACGGCCATGTGCTAATGAAGCCTTCGGCCATTGAAGGTTTAAAGGTTCCATTCACATCTTGGACGTGCGCAAACCCATCTTTCGTACAAAGCCTGAAATATCACTGAAGTTGTCGGCATGGTTATAACGTTCCACTATCACCAGGTGGCACAGTGGCACAGCTGGCAGATCCGGGTTCCATCCTGATCTCAGGTGCTGTCTGTACGGAGTTTGTACGTTCCACCTATGGCCATGTGGGTTTATTATTGGGGCAGCACGGTGGTGCAACGGTAGAGTTGCTGCCTTAAGGGGCTGTCCCACTGTGGCAACCTAATCCGCGAGTTCAAATGAGTTTGCCCCCGACTCATACTCGCAGCATGGTCGACACGTGGTCCTCGGAGGTCTTTGTAACTCTCCTTCATGCTCAAGAGTAGTCCCTGCGTACTCGAGGCCTCAAGGCCTGTCCCACTTGGGCGACCTAATCTGCGAGTTTAGAAGAGTGACTTCGACCTTCAAACTCGCAGCATGGTCGACACGAAGTCCTGTGAGGTCGCTGGAACTCTCCTTCATGCTCGAGGGAAGTTCTTGAATACTCGTGGCCTCAGCTAGGTCGCAGAAAAATGTTCAGTATATTGAAACATTTTCCGCGAGTAAAATTTGGTTGGCATGGTTCTTTTTAACTCATAGTGGGGTTGCTATTTAGTTACAGGCAGTCGAGGGCTGTCGTTCGCTGACTGGGCATTTTGATTGGCTCATTGAGTTTCAGGACCCAGGTAGGTAAAATGCCCGCTAATCTTTATTAAACTTCTTAAAAGTGTCTCCACCCCTTCTCCCCCCTTCCCTCCGAAAAAAAGAAAGAAAAAAAAAAACAGAAAGAAGCACTAACAAACGGAACGAGGAAAAACGGAAAAGAAAAAAAGGAGAAAAAGGAGACAAAAAGGAGACAAAAAAAAGGGGAGAAAGCACAAGAGAAAGAAAAAAAGGAGAAAGAACAAACAAGGGAAAAGAACAAAGGAGAAAACAAAAAGGCGAAAGAAAAAAGGGACAGAACAAAGGAGAAAGACAACCAAAGAACATGAACAAAAGAAAATCCCCCCAAACCACCCTTCACCCCCCCTTCTCCTCCCCCCTTCACCTCTCTCCCACGCATTCTCCCCCATTCTCCTCCCCCTTCTCCTCCCCCCTTCTCCTCCCCCCCCTTCCCCCCCCCCCCCTTCTCCCCCCGGCAGGCACGGGTTATTGATTGGGGACAGTCAGCCATGATCACAATGAATGGCGGTGCTGGCTCGAAGGGCCGAATGGCCTCCTCTTGCACCTATTTTCTATGTTTCTATGTTTCAAATACCTTATTGTACCAAAGTGCATCAACTGAAATCCCATTCAAAGATAACGGTGTAGCGAAGTGGGAACATAATGGGAGTCTGTGATATTTGAAGACATTTATCAATGTCATTGAAGGCTGTATGTTCGAGAGCATGCTGTATCAAAGTGAATAACATTCTGACAGCATGGTTTATCACACAAGTAATGAAAGTGACAAATATTTAGAAGAAGTTCTTCTGATAAGTTCAATGGTTACCAAGTTCATGATAAGATGAGATGACCTTTGCTGGTGAAAGTGTTAGAATTACAATTTCAGGAAGGGACACAAAGTGCTGGAGCAACTCAACAGGTCAGGCAGCAACTCTGGAGAGGCAACGTTTCGGGTCGGGATCCTTCTCTGGGTCTGAAGAATAGTCCCAACCCTCTCCCCTCCACAATAGGTCACCTATTGTCCAAGACTGGATAGACTCGGCTTGTACACGCTAGAATTTAGAAGATTGAGGGGTTATCTTATAGAAACTTACAAAATTCTTAAGGGGTTGGACAGGCTAGATGCAGGAAGATTATTCCCGATGTTGGAGAAGTCCAGGACAAGGGGACACAGTTTAAGGATAAGAGGGAAGTCTTTTAGGACCGAGATGAGAAAATCATTTTTTACACAGAGAGTGGTGAATCTGTGGAATTCTCTGCCACAGAAGGTAGTTGAGGCGTTCATTGGCTAGATTTAAGAGGGAGTTAGATGTGGCCCTTGTGGGTAAAGGGATCAGGCCGCATGGAGAGAAGGCAGGTATGGGATATTGATTTGGATGATCAGCCATGATCATATTGAATGGCGGTGCAGGCTCGAAGGTCCGAATGGCCTACTCCTGCACCTATTTTCTATGTTTCCATGTTTCTATCCATGTTCTCCAGAGATGCTGTCTGACCATCCGTGTCACTCCAGCACTTTGAGGTTGAGGCGCCTTCCCCGTTTTATGTTTACCCCAGACAGAGATGAACAGTTGTAGTTTATCCATGCGATCTTTAAATCTTTGCCATTGCATCTTGTAGATGGTCCATGCATGCAACCAATAATATAGCTAGCTCAGTACCACTAACCACGCTTAGTTATCAAGTATAATAACTCTCCCTATCTCTCTCACGCCCTCTTGGTTCCAGCACGGTTATAGACTGTTAGTAGTCAGTGCTGGAATGTGTTTAACCTGAGTGCTCATTAAACAATAAGTAAAGTTATAAGTGTGTCAGACATCTTATCTTTACATGGTGTCAGATAGTTAAAACGCCGGTCTCCTGTACATCGGGTTTTATTTCTTTATAAGTGTTGTTTTATCGGAGTTTTTCTCGCACCCCTCTGCCACTATGGCCTCCTCGTGCCGCAAACCCTCGCCCCTTGTCTTTGATGCAGACACACTACATGAATATCGTTCACCGAAACTATCCCGACGCCGTCAAAGCATCTCTCCTGCTGAACCTTGCCGGTCCTGATGCCATGAGGAGAGCACTTGCTTTTGCCTACAATCCTGCGGTCCAGGATGACAACGACCAGGTCCTAGTGCCTGCAGAGTCTGCCAACGATCCGGTATGTTTGCTACGGAAGTTTGCTGAAATTTGTGACTTGCCCTCTAACCGTATATTAGAGCGAGCCAGATTCTTTACGCGGAAACAACTGCTGGATGAGCCAGTTGAGTGTTTTATTGCTGGTTTGCGCTATCTTGCCCAGAGGTGCCGATTTGAAAATATGACTGACCAGCTTACTATAGACATTTTAGTAATGGGGATGCTGGATCAGAAGTTGCGATCGGAGCTACTGAGAAAGCCTGACCTCACTCTGATCGAGGCCATGCACGCATGCAGGTTGGCCGAAGTTGTTGACCCGCAGTTTGGACAGCGGGAGTCCGATAGCCGCGCTATCAATCTAACGTTTTGCAACAGACCGCGTCCAAAAATAGACAACAATAGACCTGTTGCCCGTCCGCGGATGGGCAACCCCCCTGGTGCTCACGTTGTAAAAAAGTGCCCCAATTGCAATTATGTGCATTCTATGCAGTCGCAGTGCCCGGCTTACGGTAAATCCTGCAATTTCTGCAAGAAGTTTAACCATTTCTCTGCTGCCTGCCGGTCCCGTGGGAACCTTCCTCCAGTTTCCAGACAAGTATTAAACCACCTGGTACAAGTCGATAACGAGTTTGGTTCTCAGTCATCTCTCGACACTGCCCACGACTCTGGGCCAATTAGTTCTCAAGGAGATGCCAGTGTGTTCACACTCCTACACGCACCTGTTTTACTCCCTGATCCATCGGTCCTCGTTACTGTCAACAATCATTCTTTCTCTGCTAAGCTCGATACTGGGGCAAAATCAATGTTATGTCAACAAGCCTGTTCAAGAAGATTAGACTTAACGAGCTGCTGATTGCAGACCGTTCGACTTTACATGGTTATGGGGGTGAGGTGCTGAAACCTGTGGGGAAGGCCACTTTCAATTGTGTGCTGCAGAAATTATCGCGGCCTCTCCTGTTCTATGTTCTCGACTATGACTGTGTGACTCTGTTGGGCAACCAGGCAAGCCAGGACCTAGGACTGGTGTCCTTTGATCACACCGTCAATGAAGTGCAGATGTTGCTGAATCCTACGTCTGAATACCCTGACCTGTTCGACAATGAGCTGGGCAAGCTACCACTGGTTTACAAAATCGCCACCGACCCGAAAGTGGTGCCTGTGGTCCGTGCACCACACAGAGTATCCCTCGCTATGAAGGACAACGTTGAGTCTATGCTGAAGAGCATGGTTGCGATGGGAGTGCTGGAAGCGGTCAGCGAACCCACTGACTGGGTCTCCACCATGGTCGCACCCTAAAAAAGGACAAGAACGAGATACGGGTGTGCATCAATCTGAAGGATCTGAACCTCGCGATAAGGCGACCACACTACCCCATGAGAACCGTGGAGGACGTTGCAGCCCAAGTCGGCCAGGCCACGGTTTTCTCTGTTCTTGATGCCAAGAGCTCTTTCTGGCAAATACCTCTCGACAAACGCTCCTCCGACTTGACAACGTTTGCTACTCCATATGGCAGATTCAAGTTCTTACGGATGCCATTTGGTATTAGCTCTGCCAGCGAGGTCTTTCAGCGGTCCATGGAACAGCTGTTTGCTGGCATGCCGTGTGCCATCATCGTGGATGATATCCTAGTCTACGGGAAGAACACTGCTGAACATGACAAGAACCTCCGCCGGGTCCTGGACCGGGCCCGACAGATCAATTTGAAACTGAACGAAAAAAAATGCCGGTTCCGCGTATCCGAAGTGCCTTATGTCGGGCACATCTTCACTTCTAACGGTCTGAAGCCAGACCCACAAAAGACAAATGCAATCTCCCAGATGTCAGCCCCCACCGATGTCCTCAGCTTGCAGCGCTTCCTGGGCATGGTCAACTATCTGGGGAAGTTCATCCCAAATCTCAGTGAACTAAGCTCGCCCCTGAGACTGCTAACAAGAAAGGACACTGCCTGGTCCTGATTTCCACAACACCAGCAGGCTTTCGAATGGCTGAAGTCTAAGCTGACCTGCACCCCGACCCTGAAATTCTTCGACCTGCGTCGTCCCATTGTTGTTACCTGCGATGCCTCCCGCTTTGGTCTAGGTGCTGCCTGCCTGCAGCTCTATGACGACGGGTCGCTGCTACCAGTCTCGTACGCCTCTCGGATCATGACCGACACGGAGCAACGTTATGCTCAGATCGACAAGGAGCTTCTGGCGGTGGTATTCGCCTGCTCCAAGTTCAAAGACTTCCTCTTCGGCAGCAAATTCAGTCGAAACGGACCACCAGCCATTAGTGACTATCCTCAACAAACCGATACATATTGCCCCCGCCAGGCTTCAGCGCATGATGCTGCAGCTCCAGCGTTTTGATTTCAACATCGTTTACAAGAAGGGCACTGAGATGCATGTGGCAGACACCCTGTCTCGTGCCCCACTAGCCTCCTGCGACCGCCACCCCTACGAGCAGGAGGACCTGCTGGTACTGAACGTTAACTTTGTCCCAACCAAACAGCTACAGTGCCTGGTCGAGCACACCGCCGCTGACCCTGCGTTGCAGCAGCTCGCAGCCGTTATCAAGCGCGGGTGGCCCGACAGGCGCACCTCTTTGCCGTCAGGTGCCCACCCTTTCTTCCTCGTCCGTGATGAAGTGGTTATCCAAGACGGTGTCATCGTTAAGGGCCACAAGGTCGTGGTCCCTGCCTCCCTTTACGATCTGTACTTCAATGCTGCCCACAATGGTCATCCCGGGGTCGATGCTACCATTTCTCATGCTCAAGGACAATTCTACTGGCCCGGTATGGCCAAATACATCAGGGATAAAGTGTCTTCCTGTCCCTCCTGCAACAACCTTGCCCCACACCAGCAGCGCCAGCCTCCTTTGCAGCAGCCAGCGCCTACTATGCCCTGGACATCGCTGGCTGCCGACATATTCGAATGGCGGGGCAAGCAATTCCTCGTCCTGGTCGACTCGTATTCCAACTGGTTTGAGGTTGACATACTTCCCTCCATCACCTCCGAGATGGTCATCAGCAAGCTGCGCAAGCACTTCGCAACCTTCGGTGCCCCTGTGCGCTTGCAGACCGACAACGGCCGGCAATTCAGTAGCGCCGAATTCAAAGCTTTCGCTGCCAGGTGGAACTTTCATCACTACACCAGTAGCCCTGAGTATCCTCAGAGCAATGGCCTGGCCGAACGGGCTGTGCGGAGTGCTAAGGCTCTGCTGGAGCAGTCGCGCCTGTCCAACTGCGATTTTTACCTGGGCTTACTCAACCTACGAAACTTCTCCCGGGACCCTGACATGGGTTCTCCTGCCCAGCGTCTAATGTCGCGGATGACCAGACCTCCCATGCCAATCGCCCAACAGGCCCTGCTACCCAAAGTGCTCGAGCCTGCCACTGTCCAACAGCAGATTGACCAGAAGCATGAGGGCCAACAGCGTTCCCACGACAAGTCCTGCCGCCCTCTGTCCCCTCTACTGCCAGGCCAAGTCGTTCGGATGCACTCTACCACCGGCTATTCCCGCCTCGCAACCGTTGTCGGTATGGCTGACTCCCCAAGGTCTTACCTGGTGGACTATGTCTGTTCTCCTTGTGACCTGCGTGGGTTTTCTCTGGATGCTCCGGTTTCCTCCCACACTCCAAAGACATAAACATTTGTAGGTTCATTGGCTAGTGTGTGTAGGATAGTATTAGTGTACGGGGATTGCTTTCGACATGGACCCGGTGGGCTTTCGGGCCTGTTTCCACGCTGTATCTCTAAACTAAACTAAACTAAGTAAGAAAGGCAGCTCCACCTTCTCCCATGTGGTATGAAGACCCTTGTGCGACCTCTCCATCTGCCTATGAAGTTGCTCGTGTTTGACTGCAAATGTGTTGCTGCACTCAAGCTCCCTGTACGGCCACTGGAGCCTACCACAGTCTTTGCCCCTCTACTTCATATTACATATTTCTATAACTCCCTCAATTCATTCCCATCCACAATACATCGCTTGGTGTAACCTAGGCTGTCACCATTCCCAACGGTTGGCCAGTTCTTTGCCGCAATGAAATGAATTCCTTGTTATCAACTTTCTCCTTTATCATCGTCACTTTTTGCATATCTTTCAATCATTTGTTCTATATCTCTCTGTATCACCGTCTATATCTCTCCTTTCCCTTTCTCCTGACTCTCAGTCTGAAGAAGGGTCTCGACCAGAAACGTTACCTATTCCTTCTCTCCAGAGATGCTGCCTGACCCGCTGAGTTACTCCAGCATTTTGTGTCTATGTTCCTCCTTCTTCCTTCTCTCATTCTCTTTCCTCTATCTTGTCTTCTCTCAGTGTATTCACCTTTTCACCTTTCCCTCTCCGTCTCTAACCTCTTCTTTCCTGCGCCCGTGTATTCTCCTGCTCCCCACGCCCTGCTTTTTGCTTGTACATTCACCTTTCTCCCCACCTTGCCACATTGATTCCATTGCTCCTCACCTCTAATTTAGATGTGGAAAATTAATTGGAGATCCATGGACTGGCCCACATACAGCAGCCAGTAGAGTTTATTGTGATATGCACAGGTACAGTTACAACAAAAATCTTTGACACACAGACACAGATTCTATGACAAACACACAAAATATAAATTTTACTTCGGAGTCACGTGAGTGACTACGTGAAGAGCCCGCTCAGCACGCATGTGCGCCATTGCGTTCACACAGGCAACAGGGAGTAGGCAGCTCCCGCTACAAGCCTGAAGGAAAGGACCGTTAGGTAAGTACATACCTTCAGTTTAAACTAGCGACTTTGCGTTTGTTTTTGCTCCAGGGGGAGCAAAGCACCAGAGGGAAGCGGCCCCCATTCGACTCCAGGGAAGGAGCCGACAGTGGAGGGGGGAGAGGCGGCAACGGGACCGCACACGCTGCGGTCCACAGACACGGGTGCTGCGCTGATGCCCAGTCCGCTAAAACAGTTGTCTGACCAACAGCAGCGGACTGAAGGGAAATTCAAAAACCGGCCGGCACCCCTGCAGACTCCCGACAAGGAGACTCGCAGCCGGAGAACCGCTGAAATGCCGCCCGAAAACGGCAGGCAGCCTCTAACAGCAAGGTCAGGACCAACCTCAGGCTGGAGACAGACATGGAAGATGGAATCAGCACTTCAAACAAGAAACAAGAGTGTCTGTTTCTCCAAGCCAGAGGAAGGTCATGGAGCTAAAAACTCCAGCGAGACTTGCTTCAGGAGCAGGGGCAAGTCCGCCAAGGGAGCTAACACTCCCACTCCAGTGCCTAACAACATTGGCCATCTCCCTTGTCGAGGGATTGATGGGGACCAGACTGGACTGGTCAAGAAGAGGGGTCACTGGCTGAAGTTTATCGGGAGTATGCTTGAGGTACAGGATCAGGAAGAGCTGCTGGGTGTGGCCGCTATGTGGCTCCACCACTAGCGAGATGGCTTTTCAGTCTCAACTGATGGCCAGCTTACTACCTGTTCTTTTCAAAAAACCTCTCCAAGACAGGTAGTCATGAGGTGTTGGATTCATCACGCCTCCCCTAAATTGCATTTACTCAAAGTGCCCACCGTTATTGGGGGGTACATTGAGCATAGCTTTAAAACCCAAATATCTTAAAATGCGTTTGATATCCCTGACGTCGGTTATCATTTCGCATGCTCATTTCAGAGGGACAGGGTAGTATGGCAAAACACCTGACCCTACTGCTTGCAGTGCTCCGCAACTTCTTAGGAAGTTACAAAACCTGCCCTCAACTTAAAAAATTACAGGACTGTGAGAATGCCGACCTCTCAACCACAGATCCTGCTAGCTGGCTAAGTTATCAAACCAAGCCTAAAAAACTGGAGAAGTATCCAAAATTCGGCATCTAGAGGGCAGGGTCTGGAATGAGCACCACACAAAACCAGCAGCAGTGCCTCTACGCATCCACCAGTAGGCGTCCACCTAATAGTACTGGTGCAAGCTCGGGGCCCGCATGCCAACCCTCAGTAAGCCCTGTTTTTTCAGGCCAGGGTCCAGAGCGGGCCCCCTGGAAAAATGTGCCACCCCCAACAACACCATCCCTATGGACAAGGAACCGGAAACCGAAGAGATGAACACACCATGGAACAACAGTGAAATAAGATAAGTATGGTTCCTGCCATCACACAAAAGATGAAGGGTTTGTACTAACAAAGCATTCAAGGATAAAATTAAATTAGATCCCATCCTGCTCGGCCTTTTGGCTAAGATTAGTAGTAACTGCCTTATCAGTTTATATCTGATATGTCCCTTCCCAGGGACCATACAATACCAGTACAGCATGCACCCTAGGGGTCTACCCTCCCACTAATAAGAACATGAGGGACTAGCAACTGGGGGTAATAATTATACAGGGGTCATATAGAAGCCTATATGAACCTTTGGTACCAACTAACCAAGATGGTAATGTCGCCATCATTGATATCAAGGGGTCATAATAAACCCAGTATGAACCTTTGGCTCTAAAAAATGTCGCACCATCATTGACTTGCCACTTGAGTATCTCGCCAGGCCACGCTTGGAATATTGAAACTGCCAACCTTTCATTCCAAGCATACTTAATGGTAGACATCAACTTAAAAGATGCATACTATTCAGTACCCATTCAAAAAACTTGGAAATAACTTGGCAGTATTAATTATCGACTATGGCTATTACAGCCAAACTGGTTCCAGATATTCTAACCAGCCCTGGCTATATTAAGGAACTATCGTCGTGGCATGTTCCAATTATATTAACGATGACTAATCCATGGGTATAGCTATCACAGCTTTAGCTATTATTCTTTTAGCCGAGCTTGTCATGCAATCTAGATAGATCTACGATTGAAACCATCGCTCTCAGCCTTGACTAAGATCAAACGGAGTATCTGTTGTTGTTAGTTCTATTTTGACTCATCCCTTATCAAGGGACCATATATCAATTGATTTGGAACAGGGAGATGGGGAGGGGCTTGCTCCGTCCACTCCACGCATCAACCAGTATTGCAGTACCTTGAAATATAAATCCTCTACTGTTGGCTATTTGGTATTCAACACTCTACCCACTTATCTTTAACTTGGCATAGGAGAGTCAATATGACACAACCTGTAACAATTAATGGTATCTACCTACCATTCAACAGTGGCAAGAGTATTGGGAGTTAGTAGCAGCTGTTCCAGCTACTTAACTTGAACCTTCCATTAAGGCTTGGTGCTAATGTTTAAACTACCCTCACCCAAAACATGGTGTCATATGGACTAATCTGGAATCGTCATCACTATAGACACTAGGCGTAAAACCTAGTTTGGAAATTTTGAGTACGCTCTATTGGCAAAGCATATTACCCTGCAGTGCAACATTTTGCATGTTCGTTTATAATTAACAACATCACAGTAGTGACATACACAAACCACTTGGGCAGAATAAATCGATATCATGTGACATTTATTTAACAATTGGAAACTACAGGTCGTCAAAAATATACGACCATCAGCAAACGTACCTACTAGGTGAGCTAAATACTGTAAACAGACATATTAAACCCAAGTATTGCTGGAATTACAAAGCAATATGGAACACCCGATATCGATTTCACTGTATTCAATTGAATTCTCCACGTACCGATGTATGTCGCAAGAAACCAAATTTGAGGCAGGGGCAATGAATTAATTCCCACTGAATTAGGAAGCGTGAGGGGGGAATCTAATCTATGTTTTTCCCCTTTTTTCCTACCTCATCAGGTACTACGGCCTCATCAGTCGGGTACTACGCACATGCCACGATAAATTAAACTACTGGATTGCAGATTTGAAAAGACCATCATTGGGCCTGGATTGCAGAATTGGGAAGACCTCTGCTGGGCCTGGATTGTCAATAGCGCTATCAACACAAGGATAGCATTCTATCGCATATCCACTAGGGAACATACTTGGCGAACATCAAGAAGTGAGAAGATACCATTCAAATACAGGAACTGCATATTCAACTACAACAAACCTGTATTGGAGTTCTGGCAGGTCTTCACCACAATGAAGGATTCAGCCAGAAGTGCTCTGTCAGCCTACTTAACTTGGGCACCAGGACCACAGGCCATAGGTTACCTCCCGCTGGTGATCAAATTTAGGGGAGGTTAATCCCCCAGACCCAGATACACCCAAATCTGGGATGTCAGTATGGACCTGACGTACCTTAGGGGATGGTCACCAGCCAGGTCCCTCACCCTGGAACAGCCCACCCTGAAGGGACATGCTGATGGCCTTGTCTCAGCACAAAGAGTCCAGTTTCCTTCATCCACTACGATTGGACAATATGGGTCACTACACCATGTTACATTACCATTAGGGACTGGGCAAACAGAGCAGACCAGGAACATCAGGTCTAGTTATGGAATTCCGGGCATACCCACCTGAACCACGGTTATGTGTCATGACCTACTTATTGAACTACATCGACACAATAAGTAATCCTCGAGGGAGAGAAAAAGCCTTATGGGTCAGCCACAAGAAATGTTATGGTCGGGTGACAAACCAAACTATCTCAAGTGGCTCAAGCAGGTACTGGGAGTTGCTGGAGTACATATTAACGTGTATAAATCTTACTTCACCATGACAGCATCCACATCAGTGACTAAGAGGATGGACGTGCCAATGGACCACATCCTGGTTACAGCGGGGTGGTCTAGGGAGTATACGTTCCAAACTTTTATAACAAACCACTGACAGAACCTGTATCGTTAGCAGAAAACGAATCTGCAAAAAATATATAATTTAAGCCCGGGGGAGCATTTGGTCTTGTTGTTGTTAATAACACCATTATTGTTTTTACAAACAGATTCATGGTTGATTACAATAACACACTTCCTCCCTCGAAAGACTTCGGCAGCGAGTGAAGTATGAACTGTTACACGGTTTGAAATCACAGAGCTTTAAAATCTTCACGTAGTCACTCACGTGACTCCGAAGTAAAATAGTAAGTTTAAACGAGAACTTACCAGTTTGAAGTTTGATCTGTATTTTATGAGGAGTTACGATGAGGGATTACGTGCCCTCCGCTCCCACCCTCAATAATATGGGTCAAACTGATAACTAAGGTCTCCTTTTCTTTACTATGTTTATTTCAATAACTGTGTCTGTCTGTGATTCCACACCGCTGCTTTGAAGTATGTCGACTAGGAAAAGGGGAGATGCAGCGAGACCTGGGTGTCATGGTACACCAGTCATTGAAAGTGGGCATGCAGGTGCAGCAGGCAGTGAAGAAAGCGAATGGTATGTTAGCTTTCATAGCAAAAGGATTTGAGTATAGGAGCAGGGAGGTTCTACTGCAGTTGTACAGGGTCTTGGTGAGACCACACCTGGAGTATTGCGTACAGTTTTGGTCTCCAAATCTGAGGAAGGACATTATTGCCATAGAGGGAGTGCAGAGAAGGTTCACCAGACTGATTCCTGGGATGTCAGGACTGTCTTATGAAGAAAGACTGGATAGACTTGGTTTATACTCTCTAGAATTTAGGAGATTGAGAGGGGATCTTATAGAAACTTACAAAATTCTTAAGGGGTTGGACAGGCTAGATGCAGGAAGATTGCTCCCGATGTTGGGGAAGTCCAGGACAAGGGGTCACAGCTTAAGGATAAGGGGGAAATCCTTTAAAACCGAGATGAGAAGAACTTTTTTCACACAGAGAGTGGTGAATCTCTGGAACTCCCTGCCACAGAGGGTAGTCGAGGCCAGTTCATTGGCTATATTTAAGAGGGAGTTAGATGTGGCCCTTGTGGCTAAGGGGATCAGAGGGTATGGAGAGAAGGCAGGTACGGGATACTGAGTTGGATGATCAGCCATGATCATATTGAATGGCGGTGCAGGCTCGAAGGGCCGAATGGCCTACTCCTGCACCTAATTTCTATGTTTCTATGTTTCTATGTCGCGCATGCGTGCTGAGTGGGCTCTTCACATAATCCCTCATCGTAACTCCTCATAAAATACAGATCAAACTTCAAACTGGTAAGTTCTCGTTTAATCTTACTATTAAACATAGATCCACAAAATTTCTAAAAGAAAGAAGATTGGAAAAAAATCAAGGCATTCCTGCAAGAGGCACCAATGCTCACAGCGCCAGGTTCGATCACAACCTTGTGTTTCTCCATATGCTTCAGTTTCCACCCACATCCCAAAGGCGTGCGGGTTTGCAGGTTAATTGGCCTCTGTAAATCTCCCCTAGTGTGGATGGTGTCATGAATGAGGCGGTGGTCAGCATGTACTGGTGGGCCGAATGGCCTGTTTCCATGCTGTATCTCTAAACTAAAACTAAATTATAAACCAAGCACTGTAAGTGAAAAGCTATAGTGATGGAACAGGAAAGAGGGCAACTCCAAGACCAGGCAATTGATGTCCGGCCACACACAGCACCAATTGTGAGGCAATATCATTATTAGAGGCTGGTTAAAATTCAAATCTCAACGCACTGCTCGAGAAATGGTTGAGACAAACTGCGCAGATGCATTTAAAGAGGTGTTTTTATGGAGTCGAGCAGATGAGGAAGACAGGGACAGAAAGAAATGCTGATAAACTGAGATGGATATGAACAAAATATTTATTACAAAACAGATGGAGGCCACTTGGCCCATTTGAGTTCCCGATGAAACAATGTCATCAGTTCCAATGCATCAGACCTCTCCGTGACCTTGCCACCTATAGAACATAGAACACTACAGCACTGGGGCAGGCCCTTCAGCCCACAATGTCTGTGCTGAACATGATGGTAAGTCCAACCCTTATCTGCCTGCACGTAATTCATATCCCTCTATTCCCTGCATATCCCTGTGCCTATCCAAAACACAGTTTAATGCCAATATCATTTCTGCATCCACTACCACCCTCAAAAACACATTGCAGGCACCCAGTGTACTCTGTGTAAAAATCTTACCCTGTACATCTCCTTTAAACATTGCCCCTCTCAACTTAAAGCGATGGCCTATAGTATTTGTTATTTCCATCCAGGGAAAAAGGAGGCAGATTATTATCTGAATAATTAGGAAAAGGGGAGGTGCAACGAGACCTGGGTGTGCTTGTACATCAGACACTGAAAATAAGCATGCAGGTACAGCAGGCAGTGAAGAAAGCTAATGGCATGTTCGCCTTCATAGCGATAAGATTTGAGTATAGAAGCAAGGAGGTCCTACTGCAGTTGTACAGGGCCCTGGTGAGACCGCACCTGGAGTATTGTGTGCAGTTTTGGTCTCCTAATTTGAGGAAGGACATTCTTGCAATTGAGGGAGTGCAGCATAGGTTCACCAGGTTAATTCCCGAGATGGCGGGACTGACATATGATGAAAGAATGGATCGACTGGGCTTATATTCACTGGAATTTAGGATGAGAGGGGATCTTATAGAAACAAATAAAATTCATAAGGGATAGGACAGGCTAGATGCAGGAAAGATGTTCTCGATGTTGGGGGAGTCCAGAACCAGGGGTCACAGTTTAAGAATAAGGGGTAGGCCAGTGAGGACTGAGATGTGGAAAAACTCTTTCAGCCAGAGATTTGTGAATCTGTGGAATTCTCTGCAAGCAGTGGAGGCCAATTTACTGGACGTATTCAAGAGAGAGTTAGAGATAGCCCTTAGGGCTAACAGAATCAAGGGATATAGGGAGAAAGCAGGAACAGGGTACTGATTCTGGATGATCAGCCATGATCATATTGCGTGGCGGTGCCGGCTCGAATGGCCTACTCCTGCACCTATTTTCTATGTTTCTATGATTCTGGCTGTCTATCCTATCTAAGCCTCTCATAATTTTATATACTTCCATCAGGTTATTCTTTCTCGTATGTCGTCAGCCCTGCTTTAGTTTCTTTTACCAATGCTTGGTGATAACCTGCCTGTCGTATGTATTTGGGATGTGGAGCCTGCAGCCCCAGGGAGAAGCCCATGTGGTCACAGGAAGAATGTGTGAACTACACACAAAGAAGACCAGGGTGGCACAGCGGTATAGTTGCTGCCTTACAGTGCCATAGACCCAGGTTCAATCCGGACCCTGGCTGTACAGAGTTTGTACATTCTACCCTTGACCTGCATGGGTTTGCACCAGGATCTCCGGTTTCCTCCCATACTCTAAAGTTGTGCTGGTTTGTAGATGAACTGGCTTGGTGTAATGTTTAAGAAGGAACTGCAGATGCTGGAAAAATCAAAGGTAGTTAAAAATGCTGGAGGAACTCAGCGAGTGAGGCAGCATCTATGGAGCGAAGGAATAGGTGACGTTTTGGGTCGAGACCCTTCTTCTTGGTATAATTGTAAATTTCCCTACTGCGTACAGGATAGTGTTAGTGTGGGGGATTCACTGGTCCGCACAGACTCGGCAGGCCGAAGGGCCTGTTTCCGCACTGTATCTGTAAACTAAACTAAACTAAAGCCAGAGGTCAGGATTGATCCGGGCTTGTGGGCTGAGAGGCAGCAGATTAACTGTTGTGTTATAGTATTACCCATGGGTGAGGAAGCACATCTGGGCCATAAGCAGCAGTAGTGACCTGTTGGGCCAAATGTCCTGCTTCTTCCCTGTAAATACCATGGTGGCATGTGTGGGAACCAAACACAGGCAGTTTCAGTGGGGGAGGGCAGCACTCAAGTCGACCATCTGTGCAGGAAGATTTAAATCAGCTGATCTCGACTTAACGCTGAGCTATTAAAGCTATTTCTGACCGGCCTGCACCAGTGTCAAGTAGCACTCGGCCCTTACATGGTCAGGCAGCCCTGGACAGCAGGTAAGGTTGGCTGGGGCATTGAGGTGGGAGACGGGGAGCTGAGGGAGCTGTGTCCTACTCCTCTGGAGTCCTGGTACCAATGAGCCGTTGCTGCTGCTTGTAAGTGAGCCCATTATTACCAGTTGTGTGAGAAACTAATGCAAACAGACTGTACTGTGACAACTCACCTCAGAAACAAGGCTGGAATGCGTTTGTAATGATAGATCGAGAGTTGATATGTGATCCTTTGTTATGTAATATTAACTAGGAAAGAAACCTAAATAATCAAACAGCATGTTGTATTTTTTTCTCTGCAAGTTATCGGTATTCTGACTAATCTTTTAAAGTTCTGGCAGTAGATGAAGAACTTGGCACTGACTATGCCTCTCTCCCACTGAGCCTGTGTTTTGACCAGTGACTTGCGTCAATGGGAGCTCGATGAGTAGCACTTGTCTCTGTCTCTGTGCATCTTGTGGCTGGAGCCCCATCCTGAAGGCCTGAGCACACACCCCATGGCCACACTTCAGTGCATTACACTGCTGCCCCACTTGTTGCGCAGGTCCCCATGAAAGGGAGCGCAGAGGGAATCATTGCTGAAAGATGTCATTATGGTCTTGTACATAGAGAGAGCCTTTCCTGGCTGTGCCCTGCCATAAGAAGTTCCCATCTCAGCAGTGCACAGGCAGAGTGCACACCATTGTAAAATATTCCAGGTATGACTGGGTGCTCAAGAGTGCAGATAGACACAACATTCAGGGGTTACTCCAGCATGTTTGTGTCTATCATCGGTGTAAATCAGCATCAGCAGTTTCTTCTTACACGCTTTGTCTGCTCTAATGACGAGATGTGCAAGGAGGTGTGTTCGAACATGGAGATGCATGACAAGGCTTTTTACACAGAGGGTGGAACTTGCTGCTGGAGTGGTGGTGATTTTTTTTGGATTTTTTATTTAACCTTTATTTAACCAGGAGAAGTCTCATTGAGATTAAAAATCTCTTTTACAAGAGAGTCCTGGCCAAGACAGGCGGCAGCACAGTTCCACAGTTACAGACAATAATTTAAAAACAACAGAGAACATATAAATAGAGTCACAGTCAGAACATCATCAAACAAAGCATGTACAGACAGAAGAGCCCGCTGGAGGCTGAAATGGTAGACACTCTTGGATAGGCATGCGGGTATGCAGGGAATGGAGGAATATGGTTCATATGCAGGCAGCTGAGATAGTCTTGGCATCAAGTTGGGCACAGATATTGTGGGCTAAAGGCCTGTTCTTGTGCTTCACTGTTCTCTGTATGTTCTAAAGCAATGCCCTGAGGGGGTGCTACACTGGCAGCACTGCTCCATTCAATAAAGCAACTGCCTTCTCAGGAGGATGTGAAATTCCCAGGGCTCCATCTGACGTGTGGTGAATCTGTCACTGATGTCCTGAGCAAAGAGACTATTACATACATCATTGTCAAATTACTGCTGCATGTGGACTGGAGACTGCATTTACGACACTGCCAATGAAGAAAAATGTTTCTGCATTGGCTGAAAAGCATTTTGGGGTATGAGGTGCTATGTAAATGGACTGGAGTAATTGTTGCTAGAATTCCCGGGTAAATGAAGCTGCCTTCCCCATGAGTGTTGGTACTACTCCGTACAGCTCTGCTCCTAGTTACTCTCAGGCCCTTACCCTGGGGCTGTAAGCACAGCTGTTTACCATGGAGGTCCAGCAATGCTTAGTTTAGAGATATGGAAACAGGTCCTTCGGCCCACCAAGTCCATGCCGACCAGTGATCGCCGCACACTTCCTCACTCCTACATACACTATGGTCAATTTACAATTTTACCGAAGTGCATTAAACTACAAACCTGTACATCTTTGTAGTGTGGGAGCAAACCGGAGCCCCCAGAGAAAACCCACGTGGTCACAGGGAGAATGTACAAATTCCGTACAGACAGACAGCCCCTGTAGTCAGAATCAAAACCGGGTTTCTGGTGCTGTAAGGCAGCAACTCTACCGCTGCGCCACTGGGCACACCTCCAATGAGTCCATCGTTTCAAATCAATATTCCTGTTCTACCTCTATGGTAACATAACATAGGACTCATGGAGTGGTAACATTATACTGCTCCACTGACTGAGGATTTCATTGCACAGCATGGAAATGGCCCTTCATCCCAATTGCACCCACAGACTCATGGAGCTGAGGGAACTGTTTCCGTGCTGCATGGCTCAATGATACTCTGTGCGATTCTCGATCAGCATGGCAGTGTGATCCAAATGACTGTCCTCGCATTGTTTCAGTGTAATGGAAACAGAGCATTGCAAGGATCAGGCAGCTTCAGAAGGATGCCTCACAGCACCAGAGACCTGGGTTCAGTCCTGACCTCAGGTGCGGGCCTGTGTGGAGTTTGCATGGTCTCCCTGTGCTCCGTTTTCCACCCACATCCCAATGGTGAGTTTGTAGTTTAATTGGCTTCTGTAAGTTGCCCCTAGTGTGTAGGGAGTGGATGAGAAAGTGGGAGAACTGGTATGAATGGGTGATCGAACATCACTGTGTACGCAGTGGGCCGAAAGGCCTGTTTCCATGCTGTATCTTTCAATCAATCAAAGAAAACACCTTCACCCTCCCAAGCAGGGGCTTGTATACACTGGATACTATGGTTTAATGGTAAGTTACTGTCACATGCACCTAGGTACATTGAAATTCCTTTTTTACATACAGTTCAGTAAAAATCTTACTAAATCTTACCGGAGAGACTTACTTCTTATTTCATTAAAAAACCTACAAAAAGTCACTGCCTTAAAAATCTCTGCCTTAAAATTCAATCTCTGCCTTAAAAATATCCATTGAGTTGATCTCCACAGCCTTCTGTGCCAATGAATTCCACAGATTCACCACCCTCTGACTAAAGCATTCCTCCTCACCTCCTTCCTAAAGGAATGTCCTTTTATTCGGAGGCTATGACCTCTGGTCGTCAACTTGAAGTGATGGTGGCACTGAATGGCAGAGCGGTCCTGACTGACCACTCCTGCTCCCAGTTCCAATGTTCTAATTGAATTGAATACATTTTATTAGCCAAATAAGTATACATACAAGGAATTTGCATTGGTGCTTTGCTCGCAAGTAACAACACGATATACAGTATACAATTAAAAATAAAACATTATAATTTACACATGTGAAGAATGAAATAAAATACCAGAGCAAAAGGAGGCTACAGTCTTTTGGTTGTTGAGTAGAGCTACTGCTCGTGGAAAAAAGCTGTTTTTATGTCTGGCTGTGGTGGCTTTGACAGTCCGGAGTCGCCTTGCAGAGGGAAGTGCTTCAAAGAGTTTGTGGCCAGGGTGAGAGGGGTCAGAGATGATCTTACCCGCTCGCTTCCTGGCCCTTGCAGTGTACAGTTTGTTGATGGGGGCAAGGTTGCAGCCAATAACCTTCTCAGCTGATCGAACGATGCGCTGCAGCCTCCGGATGTCGTGCTTGGTGCTGAGCCAAACCAGACCATGATGGAGAAGGTGAGGCCAGACTTTATGATGGCAGTATAAAACTGGACCATCATTACCTGTGGCAGATTGTGTTTATCTCAGCTGCCACAGGAAGTACATCCTCTGTTGAGCCTTTTGGACTGTGGAGTCGATGGTGGCCCCCCATTTAAGGTCCGTAGAAATGATGGTTCCGAGGAACTTAAATTACTTCACAGATGTGACTGTGGAGTTGTTGATGGTGAGTAGGGGGAGGGGAGGGGGAGCTTTCCTAAAGTCTACAATCAATTCCACTGTCTTAAGAGCATTGAGCTCCAGGTTGTTGCGATGGCACCAGGAACCCAGCTGTGTCACTTCTTGTCTGTAGGCAGGTTTCTCCCCATCCTGGATCAGTCCAATCAGGGTTGTGTCATCTGCACACTTGAGAAGCTTGATAGAGGTGTCTGTGGAGGTGCAGTTATTGGTGTAGAGAGAGTAAAGGAGAGGGGAGAGTACGCAGCCTTGCGGTGATCCTATGCTGAGGGTTTGCGGGTCTGAGATGTGCTTTCCCAGCCTCACATGCTGCTTCCTGTCTGTCAGGAAATTGGTGATTCACTGACAGAAGGGTTCAGGCACAGTCAACTTGGAAAATTTGGAGTGTAGTAGCTCTGGCACAATGGTGTTGAATGCAGACCTAAAATCACCAAACAAAGTCCTTGCATAGGTCCCCTGGCGGTTTAGGTGCTGGAGGATGAAGTGCAGGCCTAGGTTGACTGCATCATCCACTGATCTATCGGCCTGGTATGCAAACTGCAGAGGATCCAGTTTGTGATATTTTTCAGCTTGGCCAGCACAAGTCTTTCAAGGGTCTTCATGAATACAGAGGTCAGCACGACAGGCCTGTAGTCTCAAGACCAGTAATCCTTGGCTTTTTGGGTACAGGGACAATAGTGGAGACTTTGAAGCAGGCAGGGACAGTACAGGTTTGAAGGGAACGATTGAAAATGTCTGTGTAGACTGGTGGCAGTTGTTCAGCACAGAGCTTGAGGGTAGAGGGGAAAATATTGTCCGGTCTTGGAGATTTCCGGCATTTCTGTTTCCTGAATAGCTTCTCCACCTCCTCAATTGCTATTGTTAATGATGGAGAAGTGGTCAGACTGGTTGGGCAGCAAGGAGGGGGTGGATAGTGCACGAGGGCCCAGTCTTCACAGACTGGAGTCAGGCTGTAAGTGGGTGTGAAGTGGTGATTGGGGAGAGGTGGGTGGGGGAGGGAGGAAGGGTATACCAGGGTTATGTTTTTGTTTGTGGAACCTGCAGTAGAACTCGTCATTGGTCAGTTGACGATTGTCCAAGGAGCGGGGGTTTTTTCCTCTCGTAGCTGGTGATTTCTTGCAAGCCTTTCCACACTGAACATTTGTAGAAGGTCTGAACATGAACATAAATGAATGACTTTGCCCTGTGGCCTGGGGACATCGCAGGAGCACTGGTTCACCAGGGTGTCAGTGAGGTCACAGGTCAAAAGGTCAACACTGAGCTTCAGGAGAAAGTAACCGGTGTGAAATGGCATTAAATAGCCATCAATTACAAAATGGCAAATGGAGAATGCTGGATGCTTGGGGCTTGACACCAGCGAATCAGGATCTGACCTGTGAATGCTTGGAACTCTATAAAAGGTGTTTACAGATATCTCAGATGCCAAGGAAGTTTCCTTGGAATAACTATTTGGCTTTGCCCCTCTCTCCTTGTGTGTGGGGATATCAGCTTAGTGGGCCTGGTGTAGTTGATCCTGTGTTACAGTTTGCTGTTGATCCCATTAAACAAGGTTACTTAAAACTTAGTTTGTTCAATGGTCCTGAATGGGCAGTTACTGGCTGGATCACTATTAATACTTTATGAGACATTGTTTGCATAATCTGGTTTAAATAGCCTGTGAATTAAATATCACTTCAAACATTTCACATTGCTATTGTGTGCAAAAAGGAGATTCATTTTTAAATGGGTGAATCTTCTTATTGAATGTCCTTGAGTAAATAACACCAGCAACTTGTCCTGAACTAGCCTGAGCAATGGCTAAGAAAGCACACCAACGCCTCTACTTCATTAGAAGGCTTAGGAGGTTCGACATGTCCCCAACAACTCTCATCAACTTCTACAGATGTGCCGTAGAAAGTATCTTATCGGGATGCATCCCAGCATGGTTTGGGAACAGCTCCATCCATGACCGCAAGAAATTGCAGCGTATTATGGACGCAGCCCAGACCATCAACGAACCACCCTCCCTTCTATTGACTCCATTTATACCTCACGCTGCCTCGGCAAGATCAGCAGCATAATCAAGGACCGGTCTCACTCCCTCTTCTCCCCTCCAAATAAATGAGAGCAAGTCTGAGGTCA